>NC_091461.1:56803648-57115454 GCF_027789765.1 Dendropsophus ebraccatus
TCCCGTTTAGAGGTACCACCAGCTTTTGCAGTCCTGTGAATCCAGCTAGCGAGAGACCCCGGCTTGGATATATACCCTAATTAGGGTGATACACTACTAGCCCAAGTGGCTTTAAGGTGAGCACAATACCACCCCTACACTCTCCACGTTTACCTCTGGTATCACACAAGGCGCCTGTGCCTCTTTTTATCCTTATTTTTAGCTGATAACTATGGGAAGACTTGAGATTTTTAAATAGAAGTAAATTACAAATCTATATAACTTTATGAAACCAGGTGATATGAAAGAAAAAGATTTTTGCTGGATAACCCATTTAGGTCAATGGGAGTTATGCAAATAGTGTAACTCCTGTACTTAGGCTGTTCTTAGCGCCCAGGCCACCACCAGTGGCCACAAAATGGGCTGTATGAAGCGCCATCTGTAGGAAATGGGAATACCATCAATTTAAATACATATTCATCTTAATGGATTTCAAATGTACAGTATGTTTTTGCTATTTGCTCCCATGACTAGAGTGGTGGGAGCACTTCTAATCTAGTAACTGAATGCTTCATTAAAGATTATCAGCCATAACACTTCATGTTATACAATGAAAAGGTTACTTTAGGACAGATGATAAAAATGGTGGAGAAAGGACTTGTCAATCAATTATCCAAAACCGATGAATGGCAGCATTATGGCAGCTGGATTTTCCTTGTTAAATCCACTTCCCTCAATTTTCTTGGAAACTTCTCTTACAATAAGTTTATTCAATGAATGACAAGCCTTTAAAATATTTATTTTTTTCTTTAAATTTTCTAAATAGTCTGTGATCTTAAATAACTGTACCCTGGGGACTGGCTAAAAACTCCATCCAGTTCTCTTAGCTACAAAAATATTTAATAACCCTAAAAAGTTATAAATTACCAACAGAGATCCAAGGGATAACAATCTAATCTTTCTGTCCCCAACTTAAGATCTTGAGGTTTTCCAGAGTTCAGAAATACTTGATACCTTTAGATACTGTCTTGGTTTGCATAAAACGTTCATCATTTTTGGTACTTTGCCTGGAAACATGAACTATTAAAAGGCAGATGAATAGTAACAGGATAATTCACTCCTTAGAACTTAAAGGGGTATTCAACCCAAAATCATTTTTGCATTTATAGCCCATCCGTAGCTTTCTATCTTTTTAACCCTTAGGGGACACAGCCAGTTTTCATTTTTGCGTTTTCGTTTTTCCCTCCTCGTGTACATAAGGCCATAGCGCCTGCATTTTTCCACCTAGAGACCCAAAAATTATATGTGTGGTGAAATTGAAAAAAAAAATGTTGTTTTTTTTTATTTTGGGGGGGGGGGGGGGGTTTGGGGGGTTATTTTTACTCCGTTTGCCCTAGGGTAAAACTGACTTGTTATATATGTTCCTTAAGTTGTTACGCTTACAACACTATGTAACATGTATAACTTTTATTTGATTTGATGGCTTGAAAAAAATTAAAACCTTTTAAAGAAAATATATGTTCCTTAAAATCGTTCCATTCTTAGGCTTATAGCGCTTTTATCCTTTGGTCTATGGGTCTGTGTGAGGTGTCATTTTTTGCGCCATGATGTGATCTTTCTATTGGTACCTTGATTGCGCATATACGACTTTTTGATCGCTTTTTATTACAAATATTCTGGATTTGATGCGACCAAAATGCGCAATTTTGCCCTTTGGGATTTTTTTGCGCTTACGCCGTTTACCGTGTGAGATCAGGAATGTGATTAATTAATAGTTCGGGTGATTACGCACGCGGCGATAGCAAACATGTTTGTTTATTTATTTATTTTTATAAAATTCAGACTTTTATTAGGGTAGGGGATTTTGTGTTATTAAAAATACATTTTTCTTTTACTTTACACATATACTAGAAGCCCCCCTGGGGGACTTCTAGTATATGCACTCTGATCTCTCATAGAGATCCATGCAGTATAGTTATACTGCATGAATCCATGAGATCGGTGTTCTATTGCTTTTGGCTGCTGCAGCCAAAAGCAATAGAATGCCGAGTCGGGATCAGCGCCATTACGGCACAGACCCCGGCCCGGGATGGATGCGGAAATCGCCCCCCGCAATCGCGCTGCGGGGGGGCGATCCCCCCACTAGACCACCAGGGATGGAGATGAGCAAGTATTTAGAAGCAGCTGTCAACTTTGACAGCTGCTTCTAAGTACTTAATTAGCGGGCACGGCGATCGGACCTTGCCCGCTAATAGCCGCGATCCCGGGCAACATGCGGCACCCGGGATCGCGGCAGTTCAGAGGGGGGTCGCCGCGCGACCCCCCTTTGAACTCCCATAGCGGCACGAGGACGTTAAGTATTGTCCTGGTGCAGCTATGGGTTAATATCCACTAATTATGGCTTCTGCACCGATCTGCTGTTTTCTGTGAACACACCCTCTCTGGATGCATAAAATCATCTAAACTGAGTCCTCTCCATCTCGCTTCTTCCTTCTGGCCCCCACCTTCCGAGATGTGGATCACGTGTCTTCCATCTCTGCTGTGGGCCGGGCTGTAAGTGCTAACATGGCCCACGGACCAATCCAGAGCACTGATACCACTGTTGACCCTGCCCACTGATCCACGTCTCTGGTGGAAGGGAGGAAGGAGTGCCCAGACTGCCCAAACAGGACCCATGTACATCTCCCCTGTTCTCACTCACCCCCTGCTGTCTTGTCCTCTCTATTCTGCTGTCCACTCACCCCCGCTATCTAGTCCTCTCACCACTGCTGTCCAGTCCTCTTACCCCCACTTTCAAGTCCTCTCACCCCTGCTGTCCACTCACCTCAGTGGAGGAGGCTCACAGCATGCCAAGAGATGTAATTTCCCAGATGGCGCCATCTTTAAAATAGTCCGTGCTAAAAGAAAACTTCAAAAATACAGACGATTGCTGACACTGTTGGATGGCCATTAAGACAAGGGTACACATTGTGTATACAGTATACAGTGTTAACACTGTGTGTACACAATCACAGGATTTTAGATGTAAAGATTAATAAAAGTTAAGTTTTACCTTGGGGCAAGAACAGGTATTTTGCCTTTGGGCACCAAGTTATACATTACATTAACTGTACACAGAAATTTACTAATTATGTATGTAAGTATAATTATATATATATATATATATATATATATATATATATATATATATATATATATATATAGATATAGATATAGATATATTATATATACACACTCACCGGCCACTTTATTAGGTACACCATGCTAGTAACGGGTTGGACCCCTTTTGCCTTCAGAACTGCCTCAATTCTTCGTGGCATAGATACAACAAGGTGCTGGAAGCTTTCCTCAGAGATTTTGGTCCATATTGACATGATGGCATCACACAGTTGCCGCAGATTTGTCGGCTGCACATCCATGATGCGAATCTCCCGTTCCACCACATCCCAAAGATGCTCTATTGGATTGAGATCTGGTGACTGTGGAGGCCATTTGAGTACAGTGAACTCATTGTCATGTTCAAGCAGAAATCGAGACTCATCAGACCAGGCAACGTTTTTCCAATCTTCTACTGTCCAATTTCGATGAGCTTGTGCAAATTGTAGCCTCAGTTTCCTGTTCTTAGCTGAAAGGAGTGGCACCCTGTGTGGTCTTCTGCTGCTGTAGCCCATCTGCCTCAAAGTTCAACGTACTGTGCGTTCAGAGATGCTCTTCTGCCTAACTTGGTTGTAACGGTTAGCTATTTGAGTCACTGTTGCCTTTCTATCAGCTCGAACCAGTCTGCCCATTCTCCTCTGACCTCTGGCATCAACAAGGCATTTCCGCCCACAGAACTGCCGCTCACTGGATGTTTTTTCTTTTTCGGACCATCAGAAGGACTACCAGGGAGATTACTGCTGGGGGAGGGGGTGGCTTACCTACATGGAGGGGATGCTTACATGGAGGATACTAACTTTTTTGGCTAGATATGCTAGATAGATGCACAGAGGGGAGTCTAACTTTTATATGAGGGCACAGAGGGCGCTAACTACTACTAAATTGAAACAGAGGGAAATTGGAAATTATTACTATAATGGGGCACAGAAGGACTAACTACCATATGGATGCACAGAGAAACTGAATTTCAACATGAAGGTACAAAGGGGCCTCACTACTATATGGGGGTGCACAGGGAGGGTCTATCTTCTATATAGAGGAACAAGGGGGAATAATCTACTATGTTAGGGTAAAGGTGGTGGCCTTTTTACTATATGAGAGCATAGAGGGACCCTGCAAACTATATGAGGGCTACAATTGGGTCTAAATACTACATGGAGGCATAAATTGGCTGCTCTCATATACCCTGTACACCATGATTATCAGGGCTGATTTCTCCAAAATTTTAATGTACTGTCATGTATTGTTTCTATGGATTAATAAAGTAATTATTCCATTTAGTTATCTTGTAGTAGTCTGGCTTTTTTTGCACTTAGAATACTTAGTATAGTTGCCTTGAACTGCATGGGACTATACATTTACTCTATTAGTACTGCGGGAAAACCCTTCGGATGTTGCTGATTTGGTCATTGACCATCAGCTCTGGTGTAGTCTTCATGCTACCTAATAGATATTAGATATGAGACAGAGATAGAAGAATGGATGGATGGCTAATTAGAAAACAGAAACAGTGGCATAGCTTCCTCTATGTTGTTTGTGGTATCACAACTTGGTTCCATTCTCTTTAGGGGAACTGAGCTGCAATACCACATCCAAGCTTTGGAGGAGAGTGGTGCTGTTTCTGGAAAAAGGACGCTATGTTTTTGCAAAGCTTGATAGCCCTTTTAATATTTACATGGTTATATATGTTAAATGTAGAAAGTCTTTTCCACTGTTCTCAGTCCCTGTTCACTATGAATAATGTAGTAGAAGATACCATTTAGTATTTAGAAAGCAGTGTCACCTACTGAGGTTCCCTATGGGTAACATAATCGGTTGGGGGCCCACTGAGACTGACTCGCTCCCCCCTTGGCTGAACCCCTAGCTATGCCCCTGATGCCTCCCTAGGGAGTTGTGGAAAAATGGACACAGCCATAGGCTGTATCCATGTTTTCCCTCAGTGACCAAGAGTTTTCGAATGCTAGAAACAGGTCCGATTTCCAGTGGGGTTCTTGCAAGTTGTTGTAGTTTACAGTAATCCATGCAATGTTGGAATAAATTCTACGATTTCTGCCCTGGATGAGCGTATTATTTTTCGGTAGGCTTTATACATGCAACAAGTGCAGATCCAAGCAGCGGAATATTCATACGGGTCAGCTGGCACACATATTTATTAATTACCTATAACACATGTACTGTTCTCTACCTGTCCTGCATGTACTGTATTGTGCTCCATCTGTACTAGAACAAGCTGTCCTAACTGGACAGAAGTAAAGTGAAGGTGGCACTATTTCATGGAGCCTGTAGTATTTATCCTCTGTATTCTGAAAAGGCTCCTCCCCTAAAGGCTGTATTACATGACCCGATTTGGCGATTGAGTACCAATCTGCCAGATTGGCGCTCGCTTACAAAGCCCACTACACATCTCGACTATTGTGCAGCAATGGCTGTATGGACATTGTTAACAATGTCTGTGCAACCCTTGCTTTATATAGTAAATAATAAACATGTTAACATACTTACCTGTCCAAGCTTCACATCCTCTTGCAGGTGGCTCCCCCAATCACTGACTGAGACAGGACAGCATCGTGGCCAGTGATTGGCTGAGCGTCATTTCAGAGACAGGTGTAGAGGCAGGAGGACACTGGGGAGTGTGGACAGGTAAGTATATATCTTTATTATTTACTATATACTTTCACGGCCACCAACCTTGCACCTATTACACAGAGCGATGCACAGCAGGCAGTCGATGATTTTTTTACATGCTGGAAGACAACTATCAGCTGATGGCTCCTCGGCCAATTGTTGCCTATTACACAGGGCAATATCTACCTGAATCAATCTGATTGGACAGATTATTGACTGGTATAATAGAGCCTTAAGCAATTTACAGCTTCTAGCAGCTCATTCTGACTTTTATATGGAATTAATTTATTTATTCTTATTGCTATTCTATTTATGTTTTTCTTGTTGCATAATTTGGTGGCTTTAGCCAATTACTGGTTTTCCATAAATCTATGTCACTCCCGAAGGACTCTTGTGGGTTGATTTAGCTCAAGCCCATGATCCCTGTTATATTAAAGGGAAAAGCCAGGATACATGCATCAAGTAAACTAAACATGTCAACTAAAATAGGAAATGTATGCATGCATCATAGTGGAAGGCATTTCATATACACATATGGAGCATAGTTCATATACAGCCTGCAAAGTTACACGTCTACCAGCTCATTCCATTTTTACAGACCTTTGAATTATATAAAATGTTCAACAGACGTACATGAACTACTATACAGCCTTTTGGATAATACCATGTGTATACTCCGATTTCCACTCTGGTGTACACTATCTATGTATAACAACTCTTCATCTATTTTAATTTGATCAGTAGAAGAAATGTTGCTTGTTTGCAATCCCTAGATAATGTATCTGTAGTCTGACAAATGTCTAGGCGCTCTGTGCAAAGTGAAGACCTGAGGAAAATATCAATATTAACATGCACAATTCAGAGTATCTATGCATATGTAAAAACTTAAAAGGCCTCCTCTAGGGGTGAAAAAAACTGCTGGAATCCGTAAGACAAAGTCTTTCTAAAGTACTTGAGGATGCTATGTGACCTCCAAGGTAAACTATGAAAAGCATACAATCACCCAATGTATTCCTTTAGAACTTGGCTTAGAGACTAAACGGACACGGAGAACAAAATGGAAAATGAACACTATATTTTGCTAGTGTTCTGGGCTGATTCTAGGTTTTCTGTTGAATGAGTGATCTGCCAGTGCTGTTCAGGGGCCTTGGGGTTGGGGGCCCAGGACAACTTCTTAAGTTAGTCCGTAGAGTGCTGAATCTGCCCACCTCATCCCAGGGATCCCTAAGAGTATGTGGACAGTATGGAATCCACTCGGATCCCCCGTAGCGGATTCTGCTGCTTCCCCCTTCTCGCATTTCCGCCCGTGCCATAGACTCCATTCTATGGTCGGGTGGATTCTGTCATGCGTCAAAAAAACTTGAAGTGTGGATTCTGTAGTGTTCCGTAGTGTGCACATAACCTAACAGTACCAGTAACTCACCGCTGCAGAAGGGAGGCCCTCTTTGGGGCTCCTCTTTGTGTCGCTCCCCTCCTACAGGCCAGGCCCTGTCATTCAGGAAAGTCAGACTGACTTACTAAAATTACGCGGGAAAGATTGTGTGGCCCCCTCAAGGACCTGAGGTTTGCTGAACACTCGGACCATAAGAAATTAAAAATTTGTCACATGTTTCTATGATAAAATGCCAAAAGTTTCGTTAAATGACAGCAGTGCTTAAAAATCACATGAATTATACTTTATAGCAATCAGTGCAGAATCCACACCTAAAATCCACAATAAAACTGCCACATCTAAACTTGGCCTAAAATACAATCTGTGGTTTCCCAAAGCAGCACGGATAGGAATGTAGCATCACAAAGCATTATAAAATGTTACGCATGTCTCGATTTTTTGGGAAATTCCCAGGCTTTGAAATTCCATGCATTATGCTTCATGTTTATATGGCATGTAAATAACAATGAAGTTATTGTGACAGCATGTATACAAAGAAGCGGCAGATTTTCTAATTAATAGACACAACTTAATTGTCATCAGTAATTAGTGAGAGACACTGCCCTCTATTCAGAGCGGGTACCAGAAAGATTCATTGGGCATACAGTGTATCCGCTTCACACTCACTAATTGCCCATTGGAATTCCTTGCATACTAAAGTAGTGGGATGTATAGCTGAACACAGCACATGTGAAAAGCCCCTTATCCGCCTTCACGTCACTGGTAATAGGAAGTTTATTCCAGAAATGTCTGGCGTTTCTAACCGTTCAGTGAAGATTCCCATATGTGGTTAAGTGCATTTTGTAAATCTGTGGGATAAGACTGCGGGGACATCCCTGGGAGAATAATTAACTTGACAAACAGAAAATTAATCATCGAACTGTCCCTGTTCTGTGTAATCGTTCTAGACTTTGATGTGTCTTCCTTTCTCATTCTGTCATTTTGCATTCTCGCTTTCTATAAGCCTATGTATTCCATGAGGGTTTATTCGAAGAAAGCATCAGTAATGCAGACTTTGTGCCGCTCACTCTGCTTAAAGTTCTGCCTGCTCCATTGACTATGCACTTCTCAAGCTCAATCCGCCATTCACCCAAAGAACTGACAGGTCAATTTTTTGGGTGGATCCCGGATTGCACTTGAGAAATAACCCTGAGCCAATAGGACAGGCGGAATTTTAAGCGGTAATTCCGAGGAATACCCTTAGGGCATTTGCACACTATAAAAATTATGGGGATAACTTGCCACGGACTCTTCATGCCCACTATTTGGGCGGATGACTATAGAATGGAGCCTATGGGATTGGCGGAACTTCAAGCGGGAGCGAGCAATGGAATCTGTGACAAGTTATTTGCTTGAATTCCGTAGTGTGCAAGGGCCCTTAGGGAAAAATGAAATATCCTGACATACAACACAACCAAAATGTAATTACCAAGCCATGTCCACATGCTGAGGATTCTGTTGGTAGCAGGATTGGTGGCATATGGCTTGGTAATGTCTGACTGGCAGAGGACTGCTGTGATGGTCACCAAGTGGTAGTGGTACACTGACATACAACAGCCATTAGGAGTAATACAGTCTATATCTAGTCCTCAAAAAAGCTGTGAAATCCCAGTAAATCCTAGATACAACACGTGATGACCACACAACCCAATAATGTAATTGAAACTAAAAGTTTTTTGTAAAGCAGTACAGAGATTCTAACAAATCTGGATAACTACATTACTACTAAAACAAGCATCAAAGAAGCAGCCAAGCTTGAACTATGTACGCCCTTTTTTCCAACATACATGACAAGGTTTTGTATCCACGGAACGTGCCACAACCAGTTACGGCTTTCATCTTAGAAAGGATGTCCCTTAAATAATTACCCATTTGTTTTTCTTGACCAGTGTTACCGTCTAAAATTGCTTGAGGTTCTCATACTGGTGAGTCGATAGAAGCTAGGGCCTCACGGTATTGCCTTCATTCTCCGCTAACACAAACACAGTGTGAAATGATAACAATATCAGCCTTTTCCTCTAAACATAGAAACTTAAAAGACGACTTCAGGATGTTTGCAACATGTGGGAAAGAGGGCAATGAGCACATGACATCACTGCCCTCAGTCCATGTACAGCTGGACTACACCAAGCTGTTTCCTGCTCCCGGTCATTGGGTCTAGGTAAAGAAGAGGTCTTTGACAATAATAGAGTGAAATGTACAGCATGTTACAGATATAGAAAGGTCATCATGGTTTTCATATAAAAACATATATTATGTATAGGAAAATTCTTATAATCCAGCATGTTTAAGAGGAACAAGAAGTTGCATAGACAATATGTGTGACTTCAAAAAGGAAATCAAGATTCATTAGATATTATTCAATAAAGCACCTTCTTGGTATATCCACTGTTCAGTGGTATTGGCCTTGGTGTTGAGATGGATACTAGCCCAGATTGCTCCCGCATTGGCTGAAAGGAAGTGTGGTGAATGCCAACAGTATGTCCATCATGGGCCACCATGATTCTTCTGCTGCCTCACACTGAATGATTCCCTGATGAATAACTAGAATGAGAAACTTCCCTTTTAAGGACAGAGCTGATACAAGTTAATTTAGACACTGAGCCAAGATCTTGGTGACTGTTCTCAGTAGATGAGATTGCTTTTATGTCCACCACATGGACCCCTTAAGGTCAAAGCCAATTTTCGTTTTTGTGCTTTTTTATGCTTCCATTTTATGTTTAAAAGTCCATAGCGCTTGCATTTTTTCACCTAGAGACTTATATGAGCGCTTTTATATTATGTGATGGCTTTTAAAAAATTCAAACCATTGTTAACAAACATACTGTATGTTCCTTAAAATCGCCCTATTCCCAGGCTTATAGCGCTTTTATTCCTTGGTCTATAGGGCTGTGTGAGGTGTCATATTTTGCGCCATGATGTGTTCTTTCTAGCGGTACCTTGATTGCGCATATACGACTTTTTGATCACTTTTTATTACATTTTTTCTGGATTTAATGCGACCAAAAATGTGCAATTTCGCACTTTGGCATTTTTTTGCGCTTACGCCGTTTACCATGCGAGATCAGGAATGTGATAAATTAATAGTTAGGGCGATTACGTGTGTGGCGATACCAAACATGTTTGTTTATTTATTAATTTATATTTATAAAATGGGAAAAGGGGGGTGATTTGGACTTTTATTAGGGGAAGGGATTTTTTAATAATAAAAAAACTTTACCTTTTTTTTTTCACATGAACTAGAAGTCCCCCTGGGGGACTCGTATATACACAGCACTGATCTCTCATAGAGATCAATGCTGTGTATATACACAACAAAGATCGATTCGATCGGTCATAGATTGTTTTGACCTGCTGCAGGCCATAGCAATCTATTGCCGAGCTGGGATCAGCGTCATTGCGACGCTGAGGCCCGGCACGGGCAGAAGAAGGAATCTTCCCCCCCCCCCCCCCCCCCCCGCAATCGCATCTGGTTTGACAGTTGCATTGAAGTGCCTAATTAGCCGGTGCGGCAACGGGACCCACGTCGGCTAATAGAGGCGCTTCCCGGCTACAGATCACAGCCAGGAGCGGCGCCGGCCCCCCGCTCTGAACACCCCCCGCGGCACCATGACGTACCAGATACGGCATGGAAGGGGTTAATGAAGATAGTAGTGGTATGGAACTTTAATTTCAGGCCATGCTCTAGTGTTCAAAAAAGAATACTGTCTCACATTAGCCCAACAAAGGCCATCTCCAAAAGGAGTTGCCCATCTGTAGATGGCAGTTTCAGCCTTCTTGACCCCAGGTAGATTCAGGGGGAGGGAAAGGCATCCTGATCTTCATGAAATAAGTAAAGGCCCTATTACACCGAGTGATTATTGGCCATATATCGGCCATTACGGCCCATGATCGTTTGGTGTAATGGCTCCTGTTAAAAGGCAATGATTAGCGGACATGCACAATGTTGGCTGATCCTTGTCTTTTAACATGTTGAAAGTTTTTGGAGCGTTAACAATGGTCTGCTCGCAGTGCGTGGCAGCAGACTACCGCTATTTCTTATGGGCTCCCTGGATGATCTAAAAGTTGTCAAGGAAGCCCCTCTCGCAGTTTCCAGCGCCACCCCCCCCCCCCCCGACCCGCTCGCTGTTAGTTCGTGTAATAACGCCGGCAGCAAGCAGGGGACGAAGAGCAAGCGAACGCTGATCTGACAGGTCAGTGCTCACTTACTCCTCCCCATGGGCCTATGTAATAGGGACTTAGGTGGCAAGCATTTCAACTCAGGTTAACGCTATAAAACTTTATTTAGCAGTTGTTTTTCCTTCAACTAGTGATACACTACAGACCAAGCATAACTGTTTAGAAAATAGCTGTATGACCTCCTCTTACATTAGGGCCTCTTTCTTGAATCTAGCTGCAAGAGGTCAGGAACATACAGTAACTGGTGGACACAGGAGGAAATCCCAGGGAGTTTTCACTTTTCAACAAGGAGGGGCTTTCATTACTTCAAGCGACTTCATCACTAGTTTATTGTAGTATATGACTCCAGAGCTCCGGACAAGTTAAACAAAGATTAGTCAAATATCAACCGTATTTAATTCCTCTGCGGGTCATTGAGAAAATGCAACTGTTTGATTGTCTCTAAATCCCTTTGTGCTTCTCTTGGCACCGGATCTTCCAGGCCTAGGTGAATTTGTTCAATGACATTCTGAATCAAACAATGGATTTCATTTTATAGACTGGTAACTGTTTTCAAATGTTCTTTTTGTAATACTGTAAAATCAGCTTGGTAATAGGTTTCAGGGATGTTACCCAGGCAGAAAACTTGGCTGGTCCTATTTATGATCATAATGAGTTTATATTATAGAATACAATAAACATCTGACAATTGACTGAAATTAGAGTTAATTGTACATGAGCCTAGATGGCTAATGGAAAATCTAATAGCCGTAGCTGCTGCAGGCAAGCATACCAAGCAGGGTGCAAATGGTAACTTGACCGAGGCATGGCCCCTATTAGGTGAGCGCAGGACAATTAGAATCTCAGAATGGAAATAAATGAATAAACATTCATTAACGGGAAAAATAAATAATGCAATTAACATCCAGGGACAAATATGAATCTCAAGCTGGTCTGCCAACCACCTGTACAGTTATTTCTGGACAGCTCAGCTAAAAGTCGCAGATAGGCGGACACTTTTATGGACCCATTATAAAGTCAAACATTAGCGATAAGGAACATAAGTAACGCCTTGTATAGTTTATAACACTAGTCCTGATGCAGCAATGACATCACTGTGACTCACTCCCACACAATGAAATAATTATTGCAGAAGGTTCTGATAAGGTACTACATACCATATATACTCTAAACCGGTAAGCATTACAACAGGCGGCAGCTGCTGTCGTTTTGAGGTATAAATTCTGTAATAACTCCATTTTAGAACATTTTGTGACATGCTGAAAATAACATGAAAAGCAGCAGTGATTTTGTACATGATTCCAATAAAATGGTAAAACACCACAATAACAAATTTCCTTCCCCAACCTGTGGCTTCTGCCCACGTTCTAATTCTCAAAGGCCACCAACAGGTCCGGTTTGGAGGACACTCTATACAAAGAACACTTGTGGCAATACATGATGCACTGACTAATTAGATCACCTGTAAAATAATAAGGCTAACCTCAAACCATGACCTGTTGGTAAATGAAAGGAAGTAAAAAGAAGGCAAGAGGTGGCACTTCTGGGGTACCTTAAAGGTATATGCAGTAGAGCAGGTAGAACATTCAGTGCTCATCTTTTTGCCCCTTGGGATTTGTGCGTATCACCCTGAGGTACAGGTGATCCTGGGTATGGGGTCTCCAACCAGTGGAATGTCCTTTAACGCTGTGGGGCTGCCAGAGCTGGCTAAAGTACATGCAGTGTGCTCTCAAGAAGGGGCTCATAAAGCAATAATGTACAAGGAAAAAAAATCGGCTTCTTTTCCCTTGTATGTTATGACCTGTTGGTGAACTGGAGCATGGGAACACTGCTTTACGTTGCTGCTATCCCGCTTTGATTCACCTGTTACACCTTAAGGCTGGGTTCACACTACGTATATTTCAGTCAGTATTGTGGTCCTCATATTGCAACCAAAACCAGGAGCGGATTGAAAACACAGAAAGGATCTGTTCACACAATGTTGAAATTGAGTGGATGGCCGCTATTTAATGGCAAATATTTTCTGTTATTTTATAACAACGGCTGTTATATTGAAATAATGGCAGTTATTTACTGTTATATGGCGGCCATCCACTCAATTTCACCATTGTGTGAACAGATCCTTTCTGTGTTTTTAATCCACTCCTGGTTTTGGTTGCAATATGAGGACCACAATACTGACTGAAATATACGTAGTGTAAACCCAGCCTAAAAGTGTGAAGGTGGGTGACCTGGAGTCTGACCATACCTTTTACTAAGATGGTTTTGTTTGCACCATGTACATTGTGGCACATATCCAATGCCAGAAAAAAACAAAACAAAAACAAAACAATGAATGCAACTGTATAATGCAACTGTATTTTTTGCATACTGTTTGTAAAATTTTTGACAGCTGGTAAAATCCTCCCCAAAATACTTTTTCAGGTCCAAAATGAAGTTTCATCCTGGAAGGAAGATGCAGTCAACATATTATTCTGTCCAAAACGCTCCTAGGCTGGAGGAGATGCAGTTTACTTTTAAGGGGAGACCCATGCATCCATGCCGTAGTTAGGCTCTGTTCTCACTATGCTGTGTTGGCAATTCTCTCTAAACGCCCCCATACACATGACTGTTCGACATGACAAACATTCATGTTTCCTCTATGGACTGCTCTGGCGGTGGCTTATTTCTCCCAGAACAATAGGATTGGACATTAAAAAACCAACCACCCGATCTTCTTTACATCATCTGTCGGAGTCAGGAGGCCACCATACACTGGTTTAACATACTACTTCAATAGCAACTGTACAGTAGTTCTTGGTCAGAAAACAGAAGAATGCTACAAAAATTACTGTTATGAATTTTTGCAACAACAGAAAGTGGTTAAATCGTTGTGGGGGCCCCCTTCATTATTAGTCCTGGCAGCTGATCCCTCGCTGATCAGTAAGTGTTTACACATTCTAGCAGCATGCCATCACTTTCTATGACAATAGTAAAATGTTTTGGGTTAGGGCTCACATCACAGCTGCGTCGTGGTTTCCATACAAGGAAAACATAATGCAGTGTCAGATCAGTGGCAGGGCCGTTCACTGGTACTTTCTGTTGTATGTGTTCACATCTTAGCCAGCAGTCATACACCATTACATCATTCTTGTGCTATTTTTTGCCTAAACTGTGAAGGATACATCATTTAGAAAGAAGTTTATCACTGAGATAGCTTCCCAGCGAACGGTTTTCCTTTCTGCGTAACAGTTTCCAGCGGTCTTCTGAAATCTGCTACGGAGCCGGGTGCCCTGTATCACATTACATATACATGCTCTGTATAGCCATAACACTGGAG
This sequence comes from Dendropsophus ebraccatus, assembly GCF_027789765.1. Taxonomy (NCBI): domain Eukaryota; kingdom Metazoa; phylum Chordata; class Amphibia; order Anura; family Hylidae; genus Dendropsophus; species Dendropsophus ebraccatus. Next base: position 56,818,339 of record NC_091461.1, read on the forward strand.
CCACCTGTCTAATATTGTGTAGGTCTAGCATTTTGTAAAACCTCTGAAGGTGTCCTATGGTATTTGGAAATAAGGCATATAGCAGCAGCCTCCATGGATGGGACTTATCCAGCACATCCCACAGATGCTCAATCAGGGTATGTGCACACTGAGTAAATAGGACGAAAAGTCAGTCACGTAATCCGCTGTTCGCACCTGCACAGCGGCAGGCATGCGCGTCTCCGTCTGTGCCATAGACTTCATTCTATGCACGGGCAGATTCCTTCTTCCGCCCAAAGAACGATTGAGTTCTCCCCAATTGTCCCTTTTGTGTACTTACCCCCTTAGCTTTCTTTCCTGCCCACTGCTGTCATTACTATTGCACAGTAAACACAGGACTGTTTTTTCAGGTGATTTTGCATCACATCATCCCAGTATGTATTCCTGTATTGCATGATGGGCATCTGTTTATCAGGGGGTTTAGTGTAGGTTTAGATCTCTGAAGCGCAGAGCAAGCAGCGCATTGTCAGAGTGGACACAGAGAAGATGATTTTAGACATCCAGAGAGGGTAAGTATGATAAAAAAAAAAAACAGGGAGAGGGTGCAAGATAGGTTATACATGTATATTAGACATAGGGTGGTATTCAGAAGGGGGATTGTTTAGAATATTGTTTTTGTTGCCCAGATAACCCCTTTATCTGTTCATTAATTTGTACTACAATAACTTATTCGTGTTTGTATCAGACAAGCTAGTCTTTACTTCTTATATATATATCAATGCGCCCTGGGCAGGGGCGGATTAACTTTACCATAGGCCCCGGGCTGTTCACCAAGCCTGGGCCCCCACCCCACCCCACTGTAACTATGGCAGCACTAGCCTGGCGTTCATAGTACAGGACAGATAATGTCATGATGTCCTGATTTGTGCAAAATTGCCATAAAAAAAACTGTGATTTTTTGCAAATCATGGCGGAAGTGTAGCCAGGAGACAGTACACCACTGAAAGTCTTTTTGAGTGGTCATGGGCCCCCCAGGAGCTCAGGGCCCCGGGGTGCCATCCGAAATGCCCCTATTATAATCCACTACTGGCCCTGGGCAGAAGTAACACTGCCCGTGGTTTACCAATAGTCCTTCCTAGGACCAATTTGGTAAATATTAACAATTACATATCAACAAGACCAGCATTTTTGCAGATGCAATGATCCAGTCAACTAGTCATCACAATCTACAAGCCACTAAAACCTTTAGGGCCTTTTAGTAGATGAACAAGGAAATGCTTGTGTATCAGCAGATCAAGGATGTTTTAAAAGGTTAAAAAATTTGCCGGCCGCACATCTTCTTGTATAACACAGCAAAGGGCCACATAAATGAGCAACTGTTCGGGTAGCCCTCCCTGGTCACAAACCATGTAATAGGCTGGCGAGATTGGTGCTTGTTTACATTGTGGCTTAGCCCGTCTAACACTTACTCATTTTTCCTGCTTTCAGGACATTATCTACAAGAATTGACAGAAGCCATTGTCATGAGATAATCCATGTTATTCTCTTCACCTGTCATCGGCCCCAATGTTCTGGCTGATCAGTGCATCAACATAGCATGTCTTAGAGAGGCATGACGTCATACAATTATCAAGTGTATCGCCACCGCTTAAAACTTTGTCTAATAATAGTAAATCTTGGCCAAGTATAATTCTGTTCTGGCAGTGAAGCTTCAAATTTCAAAACCTTGGAAGACCAAAAATGGAATATTGAGCCCTTAGACATTTGACCTGTAAGCCTGAACAGTAAGCCACCTGAAAAAAGAAAATCAAACATTGTTAATACTAATACTTAAGTTTAACATTTTCTTGGTGAATAACCTGAAGCGACTTTTTTGACAATTTCAGTGTTTATATGTGATCTGCAGAGATTAGGCCCTGTTCACATCACATTTTCTGCTTATGCTTGCCATATATGCAGCCAAAAGCTCCTGATGTATTGGGGCTGTGCTTAATACCTCTATTTGGCATCTATTTATTGCATCTGTTTAGTGTATACATGATTAAAGTAGTTGTCCCAAAAAAATTTTTTTCTTTCAAACCAACTGATATATAGATTTGTAATTTTCTTCTATTTAAAAATCTCAAGTCTTCCCATACTTATAAACTGTTGTCCTGCATGAAGTGTTGTTTATTTACATTCAGAAACAGTGCTCTCTGCTGACATCTCTGGTGGAGTCAGGAACTTTCCAGACAAGTAGCAAATCCCCATAGAAAACCTCTCCTGCTCAGGACAGTTCCTGACTCGGCCACAGATATCTGCAGAGAGCACTGTTTCTGAATGTAAATAAACACCACTTCCTGCAGGACATACAGCAGTTTATAAGTATGGGAAGACTTGAGATTTTTAAATAAAAGTAAATTACAAATCTATATAACGTTCTGACACCAGTTGATTTGAAAGAAAATAATTTTCACTGGACAACCCCTTCAAAAGCTATCAAAAGACTAATTACATATACATTCAATGCATAACATACAGTGGCATCCATTACTCATAGGCTAATGGGGGGGGGACTTTTTTTAGTGCACTAGCAGCATGGAATTGCATAGTCTACTATGCCTTTTAATACCTTTTTTGCAGTTTGCTTACGTCCATCAGCCCACTCTTTTAGCCTCCATCAGGAAATAAATGGCTATAGCCACACTTAGGACGTACATTGGGAGCTCACCATGTATACAAGCTAAACCTAAACAGAGAACATGATGTGGATCTTACTATGTATTTATAGCAGGTAGAGTGGTATAGGCTTCACAAGTAAGCGCTGACTGGTTGCTGATCAGTGTTTGTTTGATGCCTCCTGTCCAGCCATTATAATCAGGGACGAAAGCCTTAGTTTGTTTAATACACTGAGTAAGATAAGGATAAGAGCAATGTAGCCATTTGACTCAAAGCCTGTTAAAAGACATAGTGCTCCAGTAAAAGTCCATAAACTATATATATATAAGATATATAAGGGTTACTGCTGTAATCTAATCTGTGTGCGTTGGTGCTTGGTCGGCGTAATATATACATTCTTTAGCAATGGCTTTTTGACTATTAGGGTTATCTAAACTCATGTAAGTGCCACATTCCAACCTTCTTCTGTACAACGTATCGCAGATTTCAAAGTGCTGTAACTTTATTTATTAGATTTGAAGGCGCCGCAAGGAAACTAGTCAGCGACCAAAAGGAGTAAAGCAGGACAAAACAATCAAGACAAGCATCTGACTGAAATACATTTGTTATTGTGCCATTGTAACATTGCTGCAACAATAATATTACAATGTGTCTCTTGGCTCACATTCTTAAACATTTAAAGGCATGAAACATGAACACGGAACATCTTAACTTCCGTAAAAACTGCACTTAGCTGTCCTGCCCAGATGCCTCCAATTTCTTCAAGAAGAGAAGCAAGGAGTAAGTAGGTACTAGTAGACTTACAGAAGACATCTACCCATCTCCTCCATTTACACCCCTACACTAGATCCTGTTGACAACTGCTATTAGAAGCCATAGAGAAGACTGGAAAGGTCTCTGACTACCTCAAGGCCCTATTGCCGTCCTGACCACACGTTGAATGATCCCAATCTTGTCAGCGAAGACCAATTTTGACTTCAATGGCCAGCCCGTCCAGACGATCTAAGGATCATCCAGGCAGGTCCTCCCGCTGCTCCCTGCTTTCTGCCTGCGCCTGTAATAGCACAGGCAGCGAGCGGGGAATGAGGGGGAAGCAAGCACAAAGCTGAAAGGTCAGTTCTCACTTCCCCCTCATTATCACACTGTGTAATATGCCCTTTAGTTTTCTTTTATGATGGAAACAGATTAGAAATGAGCGAACCGGGTTCGGGTTCGAGTCGATCCGAACCCGATCATTCGGCATTTGATTAGCGGTGGCTGCTGAACTTGGATAAAGCTCTAAGGTTGTCTGGAAAACATGGACACAGCCAATGACTATATCCATGTTTTCTACATAGCCTTAGGGCTTTATCCAACTTCAGCAGCCGCTGCTAATCAATTGCCGAAAGTTCGGGTTCGGATGGACTCGAACCCGAACCCGGTTCGCTCATCTCTAAAACAGATGTGTCCAGGCTAGCAATAAGTGTTTTATGGAGACATACTAAGGCTATGTTCACACTACGTATATTTTCGTAAAACTACGGCAGTTGCTGTCAATTGCAACCACGGTGGTGATTTATACAAAGATATACGTTACATTGCCTTCTATGCAATCCCGGCCGGAGTATATACACATGGTATACCCTCCGACCAGGATCCGTAGCGAGAAACTGACATGTCAGTTTTGCGGCCGCAGAAAACCCTGTCAGTAAACACTATGGAGCGTACGGCTCCGGCCGTACACCCCATTGTGTGCAGTGGAGAGTTCTGATGTGGGCACGCACGGATGCGCCCGCATCAGAACTCAGCGGTGCTAAAGATAATTTCTGAGACCGGCCATTCTGTGACACAGTGTATGAACATGGCCTAAACCTAATTTAATACTAAAGTTTCTGTAGAAAACTTAGTATGCTTATACTCATGTATATATCTTTAGATATGACCGCCTCCTGCCCAAACAGTTCAGAGTGCCAGGTTGGGTAGTGCGTGCCACAGGCCTATACACCTGGGCATAACAGACCTCCGAAGATCTCCTAGGATAGCCATGCGACATCAGTAAGATACTTCAGCTTACTGCACTTTGTCTTACTGGGGATCAGTCCTGAAACTTCTTTAGGGTAAGCTCACACGTAATGTAATTGCAGTGGAATTCACCCTGCGATTCCCCTCCTGCCAGTTTCAATAGGATTGTCATCCCACTGAGATTATGTAAGCAGCAGCCCCCTTAACCCCCCGCAGCCCGGTGCATATATTACCTAGTCCACACTTTGGTATGCTCCTGTGGCACCTGGCATCTGGACATCCTGCTCAACCAATCAGTGTGCTGTGGTGAGACACACCCTGTATGTGAAACTTATGCTGCGTTTACACGGAACGATTATCGTGCGAATTTGCATGATAACGATCAAATTCGTACGATAATCATACATGTAAATGCAGCGAATGATCAAGCAACGAGCGAGAAATCGTTCATTTTGATCTTTGAACAAGTTCTCAAATCGCCTTGGTCGTTTGCAAAAAGTTTGCAGATTGTTCCGGTAAACAGTCGTTCACCGATTTAGCCTATGTGCGAGATAGGCTTAAGCTATCACAAAATGATCGCAAAACGATTTTTCCGTACGATATATTGTTCCATCTAAATGCTGATCGTTATAAAAAAAAAATCGTTACTTCAAAATTGTTAATCGTGCGATTGGGCGAATTATTGCTCCGTGTAAACGCAGCATTACAGACTACTGTATAAGGCATTATGAATTAAATACAAAATTACTTACTGGTAATTAACTTTCCACTAATTCTTCATGACAGCACCAGTGCAATCCAATCACGGTGCTGTCATGAAGGGAGATGCAGTGGAAAGTGGTACTTTCCTTCTTATGCAAGTGAAACTGGTACCAGAAAGTTATGAAGATTTATAAATTACTTCTCAATCCTTCAAGTACTTATCAGCTGCTGTATGTTCTGCAGGACGCAGTGTTTTCTTTCCAGACTGAAAGTTCTGTACAAAGCGGCAGCAAACCCAAAACAAAACAGCTACAGCTTTGGACAGTTCATATCACGGACAGAGGTGGCAGCAGAGAGCATGCATAAGACTGGAAAGAATATACCACTTCAAAGCTCCCCTTTAACATCTTGGCTGCCTGCTCCAGTCACTGTTACTAAGCTGGACGGGGGTGGAGGGTGTCTGAATATCTGGTGGACCCAGCATATTACATGGAAAGTTCATTGATTACAATAGGTGTCATCCTATGGTGGCTCTGCAGGGGTACACTTGCTGGTGGGATTGTAAACAGATTTCAGCCAATCGTGGGGGTCCCAGCAGCAGTACAGCTAATCTTGGGGAACACCTCTGAGAAAAAAAAGATTGTTGCTAACTTCTTTAACCACCTGACCTGTCACCATACACACCACTGCTGCTTCTGCATTCACAGTGTTACACATAAAAAAAGATTATCCATAGTACAGTATTGAGCATTGTGACATTTTGTACGTGCAAACTGCTGTCACGCGTAAAATGGAAAGTGTAAGGGAACTGCTGTTGTCTATGAAATATCCCAGACATATGACAATCTTGTGATGGGAAGGAAACGCGAACATAGAAAAGACAGACTCCATAATCTCCAAATGCAAGAAATTAAATCACTAGGTGACCTGCCATACATGTTGATCTGCCATTAAACCATGTAAATCATGTTAACCTCCTATTACTGAAATACCAGATGCTACACAGTCAATAATATGAGGAGAGAGAACGCGTGCTTGTGGTCAGGGGGCAAGTGGCTTCAGAAGATGAGACAAGGCAGATCAGCAGGTGGGAGGTCAGTAACTTATAACCAAACAGTCTTCAAGTAAGGTCAACTGTACGCCAGCATGGAAACCACAAGATACATAGCTGAAGGCTGCACTACTGTTAAATAATATCAGACTGACAGACATATGCCCTATACCCCCCACCCCATATGCTGGTGGGACCTATGAAAGAAGCAACCGGCCCTTCTACTGAAGGCACAAGTATAGGCGTTGGTACACATGGCCCACATCAATGAACAGCAAAACTCTGAAACCTAGAAGATTCTCCAACAGAATGGAGTTCCCCTAAGAATCCCAATGACGGATCAGAACACAGCGTCTGGCCCTTAAGATGTAATTCTTAACATGTCATTCATTTAAACATGTTCTTGGGTTACAGCTTTGCATTCCCAGCTCTCAGCCTAATAAGGTTCTGAGATCTGCAGGACTTTTTATGGAAAAGATTCTAAACTTGGAATATTTTTCCGGAAGAGAAAAAAAAAAAGTGCAAGTCCCTCTGCTCCAGTAGTTAAGATCTCCTCTAATACCCTGTGCTATTTCATTCCAAGTATATCCCAACCTTCTAAACTTGTGAAGAGATCTGTCTACGTTCCAATAAATACAATTTCCATAATTGTCCTTTGGGGCGTTAAACGTGGTTGTTTAAACAAAGGTACATTGTTTCCAATGTCTGCTCATTCTTCCTATGCCTACATAAGAGCGAATACCTGTCAGGAGGCTAATTATTAACTTCCATAGCCTCCATGAGCGGCGGACGTATGGCTGCAGGGCTCAGCTTTACTGGCTGTTTATTATTTTTGGGGTGGAAAAAAAAAAAAAGACTTGTGTTTGCTTCACGAGGGAAGAAAACAAACTGCAAATGGTAGCTCCATACATTTTCAGGCAGCTTTCCAATGGAACTCCTGGGATTTGCACTATTTGCTGAGTTTAGCAAATGTCTCCTGGTTCAGACATAAAGCGTTAGCCTTAGCCATTGCAAGGGCATAGGGAAAATAGATGTACCAGGTTTTCTTGTGACACAAGAGACTTTTTAACAGAAAATATAACTGTGATCTATAACTTTTTCTGGACTTTTTGTTACATTTCGCCTAGTTACTGCTATACATATCCAAAATTCAACCATACTGTGCATGATGTAAAATGACCATCCCCACCACTGACCCTTGCACTGGAGTACTCACTCAGTGCTGCATCATTTCCAATAGATCAACCCTAACCAGATGGACTGCAGAAGTGACTTACCCACACTCCTAGCTAAGAAAGACTCGCCCACTAATGGAAACTACAGCTGTGTAAAACACAACCTAAATAGATACAATTTACTCCATCAATAACATCTAGGTTTCTATGCACATAAGTACAACCACATGCAACATGATGGCAAAAGTCAGTGCTCCACAATGGATACCACATGTTTGTGCGGAGCAGCAATTGACAGGACGAGAGGCGAAATCCTGGACATTGTAAAGAAATGAAAACTTTCTATAGCAGCGATGTGAACTAACCACAGCAAACATATAACAAACTCAGCTCAAGCAATTTTGCAGCGAGTCAGGGCACTTACTTTATCCCTCTCATGAGCGCATTTGCAAATCCAGAGGTTGTAATAGGATCCCTAACAGGATATCAGCTCGGTGTAGTCCCTTTCTATGGCACAGCCAGGCATTTGTTCATTTAAACACAGACAAACAGACTGACACACAAACCATAGAGAGATTCCAGAGAGGCAGCCCTCCCAGATCCTAGGCACAGCCCCTTCATTAGAATATAGGCAGGGAAAAGGCTTGCTGGGATTCCTGGTGGATGCAGAAAAGGAGGAAAAAGTGGGTTTCTGGACTCTAGACTGTTCAGCGTAGCCTCCAATACTTACACACCAGGGCATTCACTTTATACTTTGGACTTCAAGATAGCAGCCATGCAGGATTCTGTGTTCACTTTATGTACACTGCAATATTCTTCATTGTAGGAACATTTCCTTAGACAAAGGTAAATGGATATCTGAACTGATTGGAGTAGTTGTTCATGAGAAACTCTTTCCACCATATTTATCACCTCTGTCTTACGCTGGATTGCTGGATCAACCAAAACAAAAAGTGTTTAGGTTATGTTCACACATGGCTTAATGCAGGTACCCTTATGTTCACACTCGTGTAATACAAATGCATTTTTGTGACTATATTGTGGATTTAAGTCCTGGTGTGACCAAAGATCTGAGGACCAAAACTGGACTGAACTTGACCTGCCCCTCTTCACACATCTGTAACACATACAGTTGTGTGTATAGGGCCATAGAAACAAAAAGATCCACATCTGCCCGCATATGTGGATCCGCAAATACGGACAGATTAAATTTATCTAAATGATTAAATCAACTGGAGTCTGAATGTTATACAGATATGTAAATTGCTTCTATTAAGAAATCTCCTTCCCGTATTTATCAGCTGCTGTATGTCCTGCAGGATGTTGTATTCTTTCCAGTCTGACACGGTGCTCTCTGCTGTCACCTCTGTCCATGTCAGAAACTGTCCAGAGCTGTAGCAAATCCCCATAGAAAACCTTTCCTGCTCTGGACAGTTCCTAACATGGACAGAGGTGGCAGCAGAGAGCACTGTGTCAGACTGGAAAGATTTCAACACATCCTGCAGGGCATACAGCAGCTGATAAATACTAGAAGGCTTATGTTTTAAAAATGAAAGTCATTTTCAAATGTGGATAACTTAAGGACTGGGCTAATTTTCATTTTTGTGTTTTCGTTTTTTTCCTACAGACCCACATAAGCCTTTATTTTTTGTGTCACTAATTGTACTTTGCAATGACAGGCTGAATTTTTCCATAAAATATGCTGCAAAACCGGAAAAAAATTATATGTGTAGTGAAATTGAAAAAAAAAAAACCGAATTCTTTTTCTTTGGGAGGGCTTTGTTCTTATGCCATGTGTCCTATGGAAAAACTGACTTGTTACATATGTTCCTCAAGTCGGTATGATTGAAAGTATCTGCAACTTGTATAACTTTTATATTAATTGATGGCTCGTAAAAAATTAAAACCTTTTACAGAAAATAAACGTTCCTTAAAATCCCTCTATTCCCATGCTTACAGCGCTTTTATCCATTGGTCTATGGGGCTGTCTGATGTGACATTTTTTGCAACATGATGTGTTCTTTCTATCGGTACCTTGAGTGCACATATGCAACTTCATCAAGTTGTAACTTAGTGCACTCATGTGGACTGTAACTCACACATAGACCACAGTGTAAAGTACAGCCGGGAGCCATACTTTACACTGTTAGTACAGGCTATCTTGTATAATAACTGACAGGTCTATTTTGTGCAGCCGCTTTTCAGTGAACAGCAGCCGCACAAAATAGACCTGTCAGTTATTTTGTACGGTTATAGTGTATACACTGTGGCCGTAATTCCATACACTGTAATTGATCAATGTCACAGCCGTTGCTGCAACCTGTAAAAACAGCCATTGTTTAGTGCCAAAATACAGTGTGTGAACATGGCCTTTCTGTGTACAGCAGTGCCACAGTTCTGCAAAGCAGCTTACTGGTGTGGGTGTCAGGTCTCGGCTCCCCATCAATACATTTTATGAAAACCCGTTTAAAGTGGACCTGTCACCTGGAATTTCAGTACATAGTTACATAGGTCATGGGGAACTGATTTATATTGCATTGAAGTGACACAGGAGGTTCAAGGGCAACACCTCTTTGGCACTTGGCTGCAAAGTAAAGCTGCATTTCTTAAGCACATTGCAGTCACCGACAGATAAATGAAAGGTAATGTGTGTATTCTTTCACTAAGAACTCTATGATGTTATTATCATTACTTTGGTATTCAATTTCCAGGTGACAGCTTCACTTTAAGTATACGACTGGGCCCTTCCATTTGACTTTAGAGCAGAATACATACACTCTTCTAAAATAAAATAAAAAAAAAGCTGGAATATATAATTGATTCATACTGTCCCTACCACAGACGTTTGAAATATCTGCGTTTAGATGGTATTTCTATACTGCAATACATTTTACATCCTTCGCCAGGTTAGCCCTAACTCCACCATCCAGTCCTGCGGTGCATATATGCCCAGGAGTCTCAATTGACACATGTAGAGGCCATCACAGTATGTGACTATGAGGGAGAGCACAGGAATGGCAGAACCAGGCTACAATCCTCCTCCTCACCTTTATTTGGGGTCAGTGACAATGAGTGCCCTGTAGTTGTCCTTCACGGTTTTCGCTGGGAATTAGCCCATTGTCTGCAGTACAAGTATTTATGGTGTCTGTTATCTGGTGTCCACATTTGGGGACTGGATTGTGTCCCTCACATGGCCGCTGGGTGATGTTTGCCAGGGCTCAGCTATCTCTTTGTGTTAAACATTCCTGCTCTTCGAATGTTTTCCCAATAGCTGTCAGATGAAGGTCTAATAATGTGAGCCATGGCGGGCTGAGTGTCTCTAATCTCATCCTTTGTCATTGATTTTCTTCCTCTCTCTAATTTCTTGACACACATTTCTAGCACATCTTATTGCCTGGATTCCGCCTTTGTTTGGGCATCCTGCTTGGAGTACACAATGCTGTTTTGGCTATTGTTTTTTTAACACCTAAATAACCAGGCCCATCTGGACTAAGCTTTTTTCTTGTTTTATTGCTATATTCTGAGAGGCATAACCTTTTAACTCTCCTGGTGACATAGCCATATGAGGGCCTGGTTTTTGTGCAAGCGAGTTGTAGTTTCAATACCTTTACAAAACTTGTTGATTAACTTTTATTAACACTTTCAAAGAAGGAATGGAAAAAATGCACTTTGGTCACAGTTTTTGTGCCATCAGTTGCACAGCGGAAATAATGTTTTTCTTTTATTCCATGTGTCGGTACAATTATATAACACCGTAAGAGACACAACTGTTTTTTTATTTTTACAGTATAGTAATAGCTATGTAGTCTTTCTTTTTTGTACGACAGGTAATTTTTTAATAGATCAATTTGAAGGCTGGTTTCACAGAGCCTTAAATTAAAAAAAAAATTAAAAAAAAAGGCCCACGGCCAGATGTTAGTTGGAAGTCAATGGAAATTTATGAAAGGCCATACATACTCTCTGGCGTTTTTTTGGCTCTGCGGTAGTTTGTTCAAAAGGAAGCACGCTGAGAGTGTGTTTTTTTTTTTTTTTTTTTTTTAGCAAACTGTGGCATTTCTCTCCCATAGACATCAATGGGATTACTTGTTCATCTAAAAAATACCAGTGCTTACGTGTATGGGATTTTTTAAGGTATTTTTTTTGCCTGAAAAAAAAAAAACTTTGATCAACTTTGACAGTTTTTCTGGAGTTTTTGGAGGCCAGAAAAATGCCACAATAAAACCTGTGTGTCAGGCCATCCTAAGACTTTTGCAAAGTATAAACATTTTTTTTTTTATGCAGAAGTCGATTATTTTTTTAATTCTGAACACTTTTTTAAGAACTGAATTTAATGAACTTCATTTAATTGCTTTTAGGTTTCACTAGGGGACTTCACAATGAGATTTACTGACCCTAGGCTGGGGCTACCCAACAATTCTTGGTCACCGCAAGTGCCATTCAAACCATAGACAGCCATGATGATGCCAGCCATGATGATGACAGCCATGACAATGCTATCCCCATTCACCTGTATGAGTGTAGGGGTAGTGGGACCAGGAATTATTGTGTTGCCCTAGCCCTAAAGTCATGCAGCTTAAGGCTATGTTCACACACAGTATTTTTGCTCAGTATTTTTCAACCAAAACCAGGAGTAGATTGAAAACACAGAAAGGCTATGTTCACACACTAAAGAAATTGAGAGGATGACCACCATTTAAAGGCAAATAATTGTGGTTATTTCAAAACAATGGTGGTTGTTTTAAAATAACAGCAATTTCATCAGTGTGTGAACAAAGCCTTTCTGTGTTTTCAATCCACTCCTGGTTTTGGTTGAAAAATACTGAGCAAAAATACTGTGTATTTGTGTACTGGGTAAAATAAGGGCAAATAACGTCTGTTGTTGCAAATCATTTTACTGAGTGGGAACATAGCCTAAGTTTGCAGAAAGCTGATAGGGTCCCCTTACCACTTAAACATCATTCACTTTTTAGGTGTAAGGGGTTGAAAACAGGGAGTGAAGTTACCTCAGATCCCTGCTGAAGCCCAGCCAGCAGTCAAACCTGCCACGGTGATCACATGGGCACAATTCTTGTACAACCTACACCCCACTGATGACCGTATTAAGGGTTTATTTTATATCCTTTATACTGGCTTTGATAAGAATTCCAAAGAAAGCAAAAAACATGTGGCCCAAAATCTGCATCGGCTATTATTTAAAGAACTGCCATGTGTTAAACCAGCTTAAATGGGGTTAATGTATGAAAACATACAAAAAAAAAGAGATTAATCTAATAAATGAGGACAATATACAAATAGCATAAAAAAGGCATCCATGGTTGTTTACTTATAACGACCCCTGACCCCACAATGTAACTGGAAAACCCAAGCAAAAGGGAGAACATATAAACTCTATGCAGGTGTTGCCTTTGGTGAAATCTAAACCCTGGATCTCAGGGCCGACTTCTGAGCCACCATGCTGTCCAATAAATTATTTTTGTTACTTTTCCTTACAATGGATTCATCTGTCCCATTATGCTAATGTGGTTCTGGCTGAGGCAGCAGTAATGTTCATTATTTGGACATTATTCTATACAGTGTTTGCACTGCCAACCAGTTTCCCATTGACTTCTAAAAAGCTTATTATTACACTGAAAATATGGTTGTGTTTTTACTTTATTTTACGGTGTGTGAACATGGCCTCAATGCATTAGAATTAAAATACAGCCATATTTTCTAAATATTTTACTCGTGTAGTTTGTTTGTATTATACTTTGTGTGTGAACATAGCCTAAGATAGAAATAAAAAGTGCAAGTAGATTAAGAAATATGTACTATTGTGTAAGGCTAAGTTCCCATGTATTTTCTTGGCCGTTGAAATCCAACTAACGTCTGTTATTTCAAAATGATGAAATAATGGCCATTAATTGGACTCGAACGGGCAAAAAATAGACATTTTGGGAACATAGACTTATCATGTAATGTAAAATTGTAGATACAATGTCTTCTTATGCAAAATAATGGCCCTTATTTTACAATGACACCCGTCAAAAAGATATTGTGTGAACATAGCCATTATCAGCCTTTACATATACTAAAGGCATGGTGCTTGCATGGTTTTCTTGCTTTTTACTTTTGTGTGACTTAATTGGTGGTGAATAGTGTCAGCCTGTAAGAGCGTTATCTCTGAGCATACTGCCAATATAATCAATAGTATCATTGTTTCATCATACAACGTACTGTATTGTGAGCACAAACATGATCACAAAATGCAGAAAAGAGCTGACAAATATTGCAGTTAACTCCTAGCAGTAACTCTGTGAAATTCATAGAGCAACTCTGTATTCCTTAAAGGGGTAGTGCGGCGGTAAAGAATTATTCACAGACTAACACACATTACAAAGTTATACAATTTTGTAATGTATGTTATGTCTGTGAATGGCCCCCTTCCCCGTGTCCCACCACCCCCACCCGTGTACCTGGAAGTGTGGTGCGCTATACTCACCTGTCATGTGCCGACCCCCGTCTCCGATCTTCAGCCAGTGACGTCTTCTTCGGGCGGCCGACTGTCCCGAATGCCGGCCGCTCTCTGCAGCATCAGCCGATGCTCAGCCGCGATTGGCTGAGCATAACTGTGCTCAGCCAATCGCGGCTGAGCGGCTGATGATGCGGCCGCGTCATCAGCTGCTCAGCCGCGATTGGCTGAGCACAGTTATGCTCAGCCAATCGCGGCTGAGCATCGGATGACGCTGCAGAGGGCGGCCGGCATTCGGGACAGTCGGAGCCGCCCGAAGAAGACGTCACTGGCTGAAGATCGGAAATAGGGGTCGGCACGTGACAGGTGAGTATAGCGCACCACACTTCCGGGCCCACGGGTGGGGGTGGGAGGGGGGACATGGGGAAGGGGGCCATTCACAGACATAACATACATTACAAAGTTGTATAACTTTGTAATGTGTGTTAGTCTGTGAATAATTCTTTACCGCCGCACTACCCCTTTAAAGCTATAGTTGTATTTAGAAATGCTGTAAGAAGATAACGTGATGCACTACCATTGGGAAAAACAATATACAGTAGTACCTTAGTTTGAGAGTAACTTGGTTTAAGAGCGTTTTGGTTTAAGAGTTCACAGTTTTTCAAAATTGTGACTTGGTATAAGAGCATTGCCTTGGTTTAAGAGCTCCCTGTACTGGGCGGGAGGGTGAGTGGGGGGGCATAGTCTGCACAGCGGGGTCTACAGCACTGTACTCTGACCCAGGAAGTCTCCCCGACCTTCCAAATCATAGCAGATCCACAGGCTGGGGCTTGCATCAGGGGACAGGACTGTGGAGTTAATCTCTCCATAGCTGTAACCCTCTCTCCCCAGACAGAGAGTGCTGCTATACTGTGCCCACATCTGCCCTGCTCATTCCTTCATGCTCCCTGAAGTCTCTGTCAGTCCTTGTGTTTCCCATCCTCTCTATTACTGTACAGTAACATATAATATCACATATTCTGCTGTTTCTGAATGTTTGTTTCATTTGTTTTACATGTTATTCAGAATAATAAATTATTTTTGGGGTGTGGAACCAATTGTCTGCATTTCTATGATTTCTTATGGGAAAATTTGCTTTGGTTTAAGAGTGGATTTGGATTACAAGCACGGTCCCGGAACGAATTATGCTCGTAATCCAAGGCACCACTGTATTATAGTGCAAACTGATATACATTGCAGTTATTTTAACATTCAGCTGTTCCTGTACCACTGACCCTAGAATACATTCACATGGCAAACAACAACATTCATCATTTTTGCATTTATTCTTTTCAAAACTCTTGGACAGCACATACAAACATGATATGTAACACAGCAAACAAGAAGAACCCATTAGATTGTTACAGGTGTGGACACACAAGTTGCGCATGCGTGAAGAAGTATAGTGTGTATAGTAAACTTTCATCATTGCAGTATGTTAGTAAACATTGCATGATATAACTAAGAGTGCAGAACTTACATAGCGGCCTGTCAGGAGGACACCTGGGGGGACATTTATCAAGTCCAAAAATTTTTACCCCGGGCTTACAAATGTCCTCGCAGCTCCGCAGCTGAAGGGATTTATGTAGAGGTGCATTGCCTCTACATAAATCTGGATCGCACGGAGCCTCTCCCTGGGAAAATTTTGAAACTTACGACAGCTCAGAGCTGGCGTAGGTTTCAGTATAGTTTTTTCATGGAAAAAATGATAAATGCGGTGAACGCAAAGGCCATGCCCCCTCTGCGTGCTGCCGCACCCCCCGTAACGCCCCCTCTCCGCCCCACTGGCGAAGGTGGTGCAGATGGGGCAGATGAAAAGAAAATATTCTCAAAAATACAGTTTGCGAATATTTTTACGCCGATTTGCCCCATATGCGCCTAAAAAAGGCATTTACGCCTTTTCATACATGTCCCTCCTGGTCTATCTAGCCTGCCCTACCTATGTAAGTAACCTTGCAGACAGTCAGGTGCATACCAGAAACAGTATATGGAGGAGTAATGTATACAGTACATGTATGTTTGTACATAAAGTTTTTATGTATTTAGTTATCTTTGATTAGCATGTTACCCACCATTCATTGGTTGAACATGTGCATGCATTCCCAGTATGCCTTGATAAAGAACTAATCTGTTCTAAATGTGTTGGAATTTCTGAGTACTGTTGCTTTAAGTAACTTGTTGATAACCTTTTTTTCAATGTATTTCTAATAAAGTAAGAAGTTTATTGGATCTAATGCTGGACTGAAGATTATTGTTGCTGTTTGCCCTCTCACACAGCGACCAGAGCCCTTCTCTTTCTTTATGCACACACACTGTGAGGATATACGCACACAGAGTAATTCTCGCTGAAAACTCTGTGCGGAATCTGCCGCTCGTCTCCGCGCACTCCCACTTCCCTCTCTGTCGACTCCATTTTATGGTTGGGCGGCTTCCACTGTCTGCCTGTAGGGAAGCGGCGTGGGGGTAAGGGGAGCGATTGGCGTATTCTGCATGGAGTCTAACACGAGAATTACTCTGTGTGCATATACCCTTAAATGCATATACCCTCCTCCTTCGAATAGTTGTCTCTAATTTACAATAACTTGTTTTCACTTTAAGCCATATTAAGCTTTGTTCAGATCTGCATCAGAGGCATCCATGGACCATTGCAGAATCCATGTATACGTGTATGAAGAAGTAAGTCACATTGGCACCATAGTGGTTGTCACTTTATAGACCTGCCACCACCTGATCTCTTACTAATTCTCTACACTTATAATAAACCATATGAACTTATTTGCCTTGTTGATGATAAAGGATATCTATAAGCACTATGCCTGCAACAAGAGTTATACATTTGCATAGTAGGGAACTTCGCCCTTTCCATGAAGGACAGAGGTAACAAGAAGGTGTGAGAAAGCCAGGCGACAGGCCGTCAGATGAGAAATATAAGCTCCTGCTCCTACATGGTCAAAAAAAAGCAAATAGGTTTCCTTCACATAAGGTTTCATTCTGTAACATTAAGGTTGCTGTCCAATTTACAGACATGATGTGCGTGGTACGGAAACCAGTAAATTGATTCCATACATTCTGGAAGAGCATTCCAGCTGAGGCTATTCTGCACACTCCTGTTCATTTACACTACAACCGCCGGGAAATTATTGTAGAAAAAAAGAAAAAGGTAATTCAGTTAGTTCTATGTGCTTAACCCCATAATCATTATATCCTATTAGCCTCTCATCTATGATAGACTAGTCCGGAGAGATAAAGGCGCTGCTGGCAGATTGGAGCTCTCTGAATCTCATTGTCTGCCTGCAGCCTAATCTCATATAGTCATTATTCTGTGATAATACAGGCCATTAAAAGGGGCAGTTTGATCAGAGATGACCCCTTATAAACTGTGGCCCCCGGGGCCTTACTCCTGCAATCAGCTGATCACCCTGGGCAATGCTCTTGGCACACAAGGCAAATTGAGCAGAGGGCAATGCTTTCAAAATAATAAAGGGTAATAAAGGCTCCATTACTCTTTGTGAATAAGAATTGAGAACAGTGTAAAAGACTTTCTATATTTAAAATAAAGTATATGGCCATGTTCACACAACGTAATTTCCATACTAATCACAGCCGTTGTTGCAACAGCCCTGATTGGTACAGAACTTACGTAGTGCTGCAGGCCGAGGGAATCCCGGCCGCAGTGTATACACATGTTTTTTCTGACCGGCCAGGTCACGGAACAGCCGGTCTTATACCAAATGTGAACATAGCCTATAACTGTATAAGATTAGAAAACCATAGTTACTTTGTCCCAGAAACAGCGTCACATCTCCACTGAAGAGAATGGAGCCAAATTGTAATACCACACACAATCAGGCAGGTGTCTCATATCTCTATATCATTATCTATATATCTATCTATATGTCTTCGTCACATACCTCCATCACACAGAGTAGGGAGATGCAGGGAAAGCTGGGTGACCTCTATAATACTGACTACAAGATGCAGGGAAAGCTGGGTTACCTCCATCATACTGATTGCAAGATGCTGGGAAAGGGACCACATCACCCTACTTCTTTCATTTCTTCTTTTCATTTTTTTTTCACATGATTTTCTCATGAAAGTTTCCTGCAAGTCTGGGGCTAGATTTGGCAATTCCCAGCTGAGTGACCAGAAACCACTTGTGGCATGACTCCATCACTCATACAAGTGAATGAGGTTGCATTGACCCTGCATTCGCCATGTAGCCCCAGTATTATTGTGACAATCATGACTAAATCTATTCCTGTGGACTGCAGCTGCCGTGAAACAAAAAGTCTGTATGTAGCCCAAGCCTTATAGAGACCATTCACAAACAGCTTCTCCATCCATAGAAATCATTACTCAGTGTGTTGGTCCATTATACGTGGATAGATGATGGATGACTATATGGAATGATATGTATGGAAAAATTCTAGTTTGCAAAGTAGCCTTACTGACCAGAGGAAACAATCTAATGGACTTGGCTTTGCTGGTACAGAAGTCTGCATATTATTCCGTTGCCCAGACCTGTTTAGTTCCTCAATAGTCATCTGTGCTCATTTTGTCCCCTGATACAGACCCATATGGCACAGGAGAAGAGAATAATCACAGAGGCAACTAAGGTCCTCTTTAGGAACACTGTGCTCTCTCAAGAGCAGCCCCTGCAGGGGGTCAAAGTGTATGAAGATGCACAGAAAGGTAGGTTGCTCTGGAAGGTTAGGCTTTTTTTTTTTTACTTCCTAGCAGACATTTCCAGTAGTAAACACTGGATACTGTCATTGAAGCTGGGTTTACATTAGGACTGTACAATCTATTGCACTTATACTCTAACAGGCCCTGTGCATTGTGGCAACCAAAGAGTTAGTATCCTACCCGCCATCAGTAGGGGCTTGACAGCAGGGGGTGGAGCTTGCCGAGACATACCTGGCACATTAAATCACCGGGTCTGGCCCGGGGGCAAATGCCACCCTGCCCACCGAGTCAACTTGCCTCTGTCAGTGGCCCGGGAGTACCCCCCAATCCCTCAAACCCCCCCTAAACCTTTCAAACACATTTATTTATTTATTTATTTTTAAAGAAATAAAGATATAATTTTAATGATAAATAAAAGTCCAGGATGAACAATTTCCATAAAATAAAAGGATTCTGCATCAGCAGGAGAACACCCCTAATTCTTCTTCTACTGACTACTGGGGTCTATTACAGGGCTCAGTCTGAGGATACTCCTCAAGGAGACACATGGCTAGCAGTGGTCTTACTCTCTATTCAAGGGATACCGGGCTTAAAGGGAAACTACCAGCAGGTTAGACGAATCTAAGCTGCTGATATCTCCCTAAAACACACTGAGGATGAAGATAGGTTTCTTACCTTCATCCTTGGCACAGTTTCTGTGCAGTTTGAAGTTAAATCCCTATGTTAATAAGGTGATTTTGTGCACTGGGGGTGGGTTTACAGCCTCTAGTGCACCGATCCGGCCTGCTCCTACTCCACTGATATATATTAGAAGGGGTAGACCGGGGTAGGGCTGGATTTGTGCACTGTCGTCCCACACCGTGCATTAAAACTAGAGATGAGCGAACCTCGAGCATGCTCGAGTCCATCCAAACCCGAACTTTCGGCATTTGATGAGGCGGGGGCTGCTGAAGTTGGATAAAGCCCTAAGGCTATGTGGAAAACATGGATATAGTCATTGGCTGTATCCATGTTTTCCAGACAACCTTGGAGCTTTATCCAAGTTCAGCAGCCCCCGCTAATCAAATGCTGAACGTTCGGGTTCGGATCGACTCAAACCCGAACCCGTTTCGCTCATCTCTAATTAAAACACCTTATTAGGATAGCGATTTACCTTCAAACTGCACAGAAACGGCACCAAGGAAGCAGGTAAGAAACTTATCTACATCCTCAGCGCCCAATGAACTATAGGGAGATATCAGCAGGTTAGATTCCAACATGGTGACAATGCTGGTGATATAATGCGTTTAATGCAGAAAGCAAAAAGAAATGGACTGGATCAGGGAAGCGGCCGTAAGCTACATTATTGTCCTCATAAATAATGTAAGTAGAAGCATCTCACCTTACTTGTGCAACCATCGTAGTATTTCAGGAAACAGGTGTCTGTGTGTTGCTGGTGTGTTACCAAAGAAACTACAAAATAAAATGGAAAATGGATTACACTATTGTGCAGTCAATGCTAATGAAGTACATAGTGAGAGAGGATGATACAGAGAAAGAGAATAGAATATGGCATGCACATGTAGATGTTTAGCACATCATATACAGATGAAAACTATTCAAAAAATACATAACAGAAACATGTATCTTGAGTAGATTAAGGCCACGTTCACACAACGTAAAAAATCAATAAACAACAGATTGCATTAACAGCCGTTGTTAATTGGCAGCGGCCAGCTGCATTTGTGCGGCCGTTGTTCTCGGCGGCTGCACAAAAAACTGACATCTATTTTGTGTGGCTGCCCTGGCCGAACTATCCATTGTGTACTATGATTAATTGGAGTGTGGGCACAGCCGAATGCGCCCGCATCCCAATTAAGAGAAAGTGAAGTTCACCCGGCCTAACATCACAGAGGGCAGCCAGAGTTTGTGTTTGTTATTACATATATACATATATACACTGTATATACAGTATATATATATATATATATATATACACAAACTGTATACAGTATATCTATATCTAGATAGATAGATAGATAGATATAGTGAACAATGAGTGTTTACAATGAAAGGTTATGCTTCCACTACAGAATACGCGTGGATCCACTGCGCGGCCTCAGCTTGCAGTTCCACCCGACATAACAATTCTTTGGGCGGATAGCGGAATTCGTAGGTAAATATCATTGAGTTTATGGGACAAGGGGAACCTCAAGTGGAGGCTGCACAGCGGGATGGGCTTGAAGGCTCCATAGTATTCCATAGCGATAATAAAGATTTGCAAACAATTAACAATTATTTTGAGTTTAGCTTAAAAAATGTGATCAACGACAATGTTTATGTGGTATCCCACCACGGGTGTTTTTGCTCTCCTATGCACCTCTCAAAAAGCTTCCTCTTTTAGGTTAAAAGTGGTGATGAGCTACTTTGCAGTTTTGCCACTATGTGTACCATGTGTTATTCTTAACCAATAGGAGGTGCTCATTACTTCTAACCGATGCTTTCTTTTCTTTCTTATGCACACACTCATCCCCACCACTCACATGGAAGTTCACTTTAGACCCCTGTAGGAGGAGACACTGGTGGAGGAAGTGCACATTCAGTCTTAACCACATGCTCAGAGAGGGAAGATGCAAAACCAGCTATTCCTGCAGTAGTTAAGCCAGGGCCTGGCTTATGCCAGGTCCCCTGTCAGGGACAACCAAGCAGTCTAGTCTAGACAAGGTGTATGTACATATGCAGCTAGAGACCAACAGTTCTTTAGGTATTTCTACTTTATCTACTATGCAGTACTAAGCACTTTAAATGAAGAGGAGTCCAGCAACACCCTAACCTACACCGAAAACATGACTACAAAGCACTGGGCAGTATCCTGAACACAAGAGGAACTAGCCTATATAGGACAAAGCTACCGTAAAGACGGTCTACGTATCCTATCTCGCAGTGCAGGTAACTGGGACACTCCCAGACACTTAGCTAAGCCCTGATAACCACGGCTGGGGCTTGTAGTACCCTGACAGGACGGGTCACTTGGCACAGTAGGGCGCAAGGTGGTCATACACAGTCTAAACACAACTGCAAGTAAACTTCTCACTATAAAGTATATCTTCAAGTTCCGGCAGAGTACACAGCTACACTGGGTTGGGGCTCCTTCGACAAACTCTTCTCCTCTGCTCTACTCTTTAAGCACTGCTACAACTACCTCTCTTCTACTCTGCTTCTCCAAGCACCTCCTTAAGCACAACAGGTTTAAGCACTAATGTCTGTGTCCAAGATTTGTCTATTCTACAAAAGTGTATTGTATTGCTGACAAATTTACAGTAAGGCTGTTCTATTTTTTTTACAAGACTGGGACTCTGTCATACTTCGTACACAGCAGCACAGGGCCACATTTACACCAGCAGATTATTGCTTGAATTCGAAATTTATTGCAATTTATTGCCCGACAGCCCCCAGTGTGACAAAACCCCCTTCCTCATTAATTGATTCTAATGGAGCCACGTCACATAGGGGAGGGGAGATCATCACACTGGGGGCTGGCAGGCCCGGCCAGTACTCTGTAATAGACCAGCCCCGTACATAGGAACTGGGCAACAATTTAAAAAAAGACCACGGCACCGGCATTTCCGTGCCAGCGCCAGTCTGTTCACATAAAAAACAAACAAAAAAAAAACAAACAATGTACTATTGGTACATTCGCTTTAACGTGCAAGTAAGACACTGGCTCCTTGCACTGGATTCAGGCAGGAATTTTAGAGAGATTATAAGAGCATGACCACTTTCTTCCAGAGGCAAAGGAGCTTAATTGCAAACCACACCTGAACTGGAGACAAGAGTGGTGCTGTCTCTGGAAGAAAGTAACCATGGTTTTCTAACACTGGGTAACCTTTCTAACCAAAAGAGATATAGCAGGACCGGAAGAGAACATTATGTCTCCTTTAAAGATTTTCAGTATGAACAAAGCAAAGTGCTTCATTATCTTGTCAGTTAGCTTATTAGCCAGCTGCCTTCAAACTATGTGACATTCCATGCCGCTCTAGGAGGCTGGAAAAGCTGGATCCAGTCCTGGAAAACTTCTTCTAGTTTCAAGGACTAAATCTAGCTTTTCCAGGCACTCAAAGCGGAGCGGCACAGAGTTCAAAGGCAGCCAGCTGATAAGCCGACTGCCAAGCTAATCAGAGCTGTCTTTCCCATTAGGCTGGGTAGGTGGCTGCCAGGGCCGGCGTTAGGGGGGGGGCAAGCAGGGCAAATGCCCAGGGCCCCCATCCCCCAGGGGCCCCCTACCGCAGTTCCAGTTGGAGAACGTCCTGCAGCGTCTGTGAATGATCCCTGGCTGCTGCTATCAGGGGTCACGCAGAGGCTGCAGGACGCTGCTCGGTGTCTGCTCCGTGTGTGTGTGTAGCTCCCCCTCCCCCTCCCTCCAGCTCCTCTTACTGCACGTGACTTCCTCCTCTGGTGTGGAGCTGTCGGGACGATGGAGGAGAGGGCTGCCAGCTGCAGGGTGAAAATGACAGCCTGCTGCTAAGGAACATGAGGGGGATTCACCACTACACCCAGCATGCTGCTAGATGGAGTAAGTATTCTGTATATGTAGTGTGTAATGTGTATGAATGTAAGTGTATAATGGATGAATGTAATGTGTGTTACATGTCATGTGTGTAGTGTGTGGGCTGGATGGTTTGAATCTGTATTATGTGTTTTCATGGATGTGTGTGTGTGTGTATATATATATATATATATATATATATATATATATATATATATATAATGGTGTGTGTGTATGTGTGTGTGTATATATATATATATATATATATATATATATAAAATGGTGTGTGTGTATATATGTATATATATATATATATATATATATAATGGTGTGTGTGTGTATATATATATGTATAAAATGGTGTGTGTGTGTATATATATATATATATATATATATATATAATGGTGTGTGTGTGTGTATATATATATATATATATATATATAAAATGGTGTGTGTGTGTATATATATATATATATATATATATATAATGGTGTGTGTGTATATATATATATATATATATATATATATATATATATATATAAAAAATGGTGTGTGTGTGTATATAAATATATATATATATATAAAATGGTGTGTGTGTGTGTGTGTGTGTATATATATATATATATATATATATATATATAAAATGGTGTGTGTGTGTATATATATATATATATATATATATATATAAAATGGTGTGTGTGTATATATATATATATATATATATATATATATATAATGGTGTGTGTATATATAAATATATATATATATATATATATATAAAATGGTGTGTGTGTGTGTGTGTATATATATATATATATATAATGGTGTGTATGTGTATATATATATATATATATAAAATGGTGTGTGTGTGTGTGTGTATATATATATATATATATATATATATACAGTGGTACCTTGGTTTAAGAGTAACTTGGTTTAAGAGCGTTTTGCAAGAAGAGCTCACAGTTTTTCAAAATTGTGATTTGGTTTAAGAGCATTGCTTTGGTGTAAGAGCTCCATATACTGGGTGGGAGCGTGAGTGGGGGAGGGGCATGGCCTGCATAGCGGTGTCTGCAGCACAGTACTCTGACCCAGAAAGTCTCTCTCATCTTCCAAATCATAGCAGATCCACTTCAGGCTGGGGCTTACATCAGGGGACAGGACTGTGGGGGTAATCTCTTTATAGCTGTAACCCCTCTCTCCCCGGACAGAGAGTGCTGCATGTATGTGCCCACATCTGCCCTGCTCATTCCTTCATGCTCCCTGCAGTCTCTATCAGTCCTTGTGTTTCCCATCCTCTCCATTCCTGCTATAATGTGCTTGCACTCACACTCAGCTATACACACTGCTGCTATAATGTGCTTGCACTCACACTCAGCTATACACACTGCTGCTATAATGTGCTTGCACTCACACTCAGCTATACACACTGCTGCTATAATGATTATAAAATTATTTTTGGGGTGTGGAACCAATTGTGTACATTTCAATGATTTCTTATGGGAAAATTTGCTTTGGTATAAGAGTGGATTTGGATTACAAGCACGGTCCCGGAACGAATTATGCTCGTAATCCAAGGCACCACTGTATATATATATATATATATATATATATATATATATATATATATATATATAATGGTGTGTGTGTGTATTAGCACTGCTGACTCCAAGTGTTGAGTCCTATGTAATTGCTGCAGGTGACCACTGAGGCCGCTGATTGGCTGCAGCTCCTATGTATATAAGGCAATATGGTGAGAAAAAAAATAAGGTGGTACTCAGTCCTTAGGTGGTGGTCACGGTATGGAGGTAATATTTGGTCCTGATTATATTGATTTTTTTTATTTTATTTTTTAAAGCAATTCATATAAATAGTTCTTGTGTTTACACCACTAGCGGCAGTCCTGGCATGTACCGGCAGTCCCAGAATGTAGCGGCAGTCCTGGCATGTAGCGGCAGTCCCAGAATGTAGCGGCAGTCCTGGCATGTAGCGGCAGTCCTGACATGTAGTGGCAGTCCCAGAATGTAGCGGCAGTTCCAGAATGTAGCGGCAGTCCCAGAATGTAGGGGCAGTCCCAGAATGTAGCGGCAGTCCTGGCATGTAGTGGCAGTCCCAGAATGTAGCAGCAGTCCTGGCATGTAGGGGCAGTCCTGGCATGTAGGGGTAGTCCTGACATGTAGCGGCAGTCCCAGAATGTAGGGGCAGTCCTGACATGTAGCGACAGTCCCAGAATGTAGGGGCAGTCCTGGCATGTAGGGGCAGTCCTGGCATGTAGGGGTAGTCTTGGCATGTAGCGGCAGTCCCAGAATGTAGGGGCAGTCCTGACATGTAGCGACAGTCCCAGAATGTAGGGGCAGTCCTGGCATGTAGGGGCAGTCCTGACATGTAGCGGCAGTCCCGGCATATAACCTTCTGAATTGAGTATGGGCCCTAATACATGGAGCGAAAATTGTCCGAATCAGGACGCTATCGCTCTGTGAGGACACTGGGGAAACATGATCAGGTAGTATATATCACAGACACGGCCTGAGGACACCGGGGAACATGATCAGGTAGTATATATCTTTATTGTTTACTATATACAGCAAGGATTGCACAGACATCACTAATGATATACTGTATATATACACATAGGGGGAGATTTATCAAACATGGTGTAAAGTAAAACTGGCTCAGTTGCCCCTAGCAACCAATCAGATTCCACCTTTCATTACTCAGATTCTAAGTAGGTGGAATCTAATTGGTTGCTAGGGGCAACTGAGCCAATTCTTCTTTACACCAGTTTGATAAATCTCCTCCATAGCTCCATTCTACCAGATGAGCGCTCACTTCTGCGGAATATCAGGCCGTGTAATACGGCCTTAAAAGTGGCCGTACACTTCCAATAACTGCTGGCTGAACATTCCTTCAGCTGACAATTATCTCTCCCATATGACCCCATCCTCTCTATACACAGAAATTTGGCACATCTAAGTGTTCCTGTGTTCTCTATGAGAGGGGAAAGCCATAGCCATACAGATCTGATGGCGGCTTATCTCTCTGAGAACAAAGAGGCTGGGCGTTGATTTTCCACCAAGCCCGATCCCGTATGTCCACTGATATCATCTGTCAGAGGACTGTCCAGAGAGCCCCATACACCTTACACTGATGGCCGAACCCACCAGGAGCAACAGGTACCACCAACAAAAGTGTAAAATGTATGGGGACCTTAAATTGTTGCTAAAATATTTCAGCATTTGGGGCCCCACCTTCAACTTTGCCCAGGGCCACATCTAGTCTAAAACCGGCCCTTGAGGCTGCCAAGGGGCCAATGACTCTTAAGGGGCTCTCTGTGCTCTGAACTTGCTGTACAACACTGATTCTGACAAAGGAGCAATGAGCAATTCAATGTCATTCTCTCGTGTAAGAACAGGGCCACAGACCGCACTGCAGGGAGCTGTCTTTCCCAAACCCCCGCCCGCTTACCAGAGGCTGCGATACTCTTCACAAATCCTAGCGATCTGTCCATGTATTGTTAAATCTCACCCCAGGTAGCCACATACTGTATACTGCTTTGTACCTGGTAATAACACAGATGTACTCAATTTCTAGATGAACTTTTATACAGAGCAATATGCACTTTGACCCAGGAGGTATTTTCCCCTTTAAAGTAATAAATGTTAATCAGTTGCATACTGGGAAAATTCTCATCCAAATGCTGCCTGGGAATTGTGTTTTATGCCTTGCCAGCGAGTAGAATCCATGTGAGACTGATGACATAATCTGTGTGAGGGAGTTCAGACATCCTCGTGTCTGTAACAAGTGGGATGACTGCAGTGAATTACTGCAAGAATTGGAAATAAAGAGGCAGGCTTCTGCCATATGAGCTGACCACGTAACTATAGCTGCGGGAAATACATTTATATGTCCACTATCATAATAACAAGGACATGTTTATTGTGTGTCCTCTTAGATCATTATTGAAATATATTGGGCAGTAGCAGGTATAGGTACACCAAAGTCTTGATTCTTAAATGAATACTAGATAATGCCTAAATAATTCCTTGTTTCCAAATATGCTAATGAGCAAGTCTGGTGCACTGGAGATGGGCCCAGCGCCCCCAGTGCACTGATTTTCTCTCCTATTGATGACATGCCTGATTGATATTCATCTCCCTAAAGCTGATTTCCTGCCCAGCGACATCCAGTGCAGCCACAGCATTTCCAGTAGCAGGGTATGAGGACTCATTTGCAAAAGAAGGGCACCATTGAATTCAATACAGCGGTGCCAATCAGTTAATGCTATTATCTCCATTTCTCTGATCTGACCATGTTTATGTGGGTTTCCACCTGGTACTTCAATTTCCTCCCACACTCTGAAACATGCAGACATTTTGCATATAAAAATAATATGCCCTTAGGCTATGTTCACACTGCGTATGAATCCGTCCGTAGATCGTACGCTGCCGTACATGTGCGGCTGAAACTACAAGCGTGGGAAAAATAGACATGCGGCCAGATGCGTATGAACCGCGAACATACGCCCGTAGTACAGTTATGCTTCCCTAGCTTGTTTTGAAGCGATCTGAGGCAGGTCATTTACTTGGAAATCTTCGCCCAGCTCCGTAAACCACACAGAACCTTTTGGATCGAAAGATCAAGTTCAATTTGGCTGAAATAAGTACTTCGTACGGGACCGCATGGAAATCCACGGCCGTGAGTTTCAACATTTCCGTTTTATACAATCCATCCGTAAGCTCATACGTAGTGTGCACTGTGCGGGCGTATATCGTATACTTTCAAGCGAACGCATCAACCTCAAAACTACGTTCGTAGGGTTATATGTTCAGATACCTGTTACTGAGAGCTTTTCTGAACTATTTCTGGTAATACTGTGACATCAGAAAGAAACATTCCAGGAAAACATTCTAGTTTTTGATTTATTAATGTCAAACATGACATCTTATTAGGGACATGTAAATCAAAGCAAGTGCTTAAGTGACAAAAGAAATTTTAAGTGACTGTTCATCCAATTCTTGTTCGATGTTCCCCTTGTGCACACATGTTAGCATACTGTATGTTCAAGGCAGCGCAGTAATTGTTAGAGAAGCAGTTATTGCCACTAGTGATGAGCGTGCATGCTCGTCCGAGCTTGGTACTTGTTTGAGTATTAAGGTACTCAAAGGTATTCGATGCTTGGACGAGTTTCTTGCGATACTCGAGACAATAGCATCTTCCTTTTCCTGTAAGATTTGGTGCAATTTCTCAGCCAATCAACATGCAGGAGACTCTTTGGTACATTGTGCGATGACGTGGGACCCATACAAGTCGATAGCAGCGATTGGTTGGCCAGATCAGATGACCCGGGCATATAAGAATCGGGCCGGTGGTTCTCGCCTCACATACAGGCTGGAAGAGAATAGGGACAGAGCTGCTGATTGTCAGGGAGAGCATTAGGGAGGGAAATAGCGTTCCTGTAGGCAGGGATACTAGAGAAAGACGAACTGGAGAGAATGGAACGGCTGCACATCCCATCTATGGCTGATACTAATACCGCTAGGCCTATATTAAAAATCAACACCATAGTGTCTGTATATGAATTGATCAAGCCATATTGCCCCGTGTACCACCGCGCAGGTCCTCTGGTCCACACGGGTCCCTACGCTAACTCCACACTGTGTCGGTCAGCGACCGCCAACCCCGCAAAGCGTGCACATGCAGGGAAGGGTGGCCATGGAACGGCCCTGCAACCCCAATGTCACAGGAAAAGACCCAAAAAGCCCCACCAAAACCCAGCCAGCACCACCGGCGGGGAAGGCTGCCCCAAACGACACAAGTATGGATATGGTACTACACTTACCATTGCTGCTCTCACAGAATGGGGAAGACATAAGGTCCAGACATGTGAGCACAGGCATATCCTGCTAATTTTGGTCATGTGGGTCTTATAAAGGAGTGCGAGCTGTTCAGAGAGGGAGAACTGTGAAACACAAACTGGAGAGAATGGAACGGCTGCACATCCCATCTATGGCTGATACTAATGCCGCTAGGCCTATATTAAAAATCAACACCAGAGTGTCTGTATATGAATTGATCAAGCCATATTGCCCCGTGTACCACCGCGCAGGTCCTCTGGTCCACACGGGTCCCTACGCTAACTCCACACCGTGTCGGTCAGCGACCGCCAACCCCGCAAACCGTGCACATGCAGGGAAGGGAGGCCATGGAACGGCCCTGCAACCCCAATGTCACAGGACCAGACCCAAAAAGCCCCACCAAAACCCAGCCAGCACCACCGGCGGGGAAGGCTGCCCCCAAACGACACAAGTATGGATATGGTACTACACTTACCATTGCTGCTCTCACAGAATGGGGAAGACATAAGGTCCAGACATGTGAGCACAGGCATATCCTGCTAATTTTGGTCATGTGGGTCTAATAAAGGAGTGCAAGCTGTTCAATTCAATTCACATACAGAATTCTGATGTTTTTTATGCAGCCGAGAGGTACTAGTGTCAGCCATAGGTGTCAGGTGCAGCACTCTTTTTCTTCCCTGAACCGTATTTTGTTTCTCTCTTTTCTCCGTGTTTTGCACTCCTCCTGGTGAGACCCACATGACCGCAATTAGCAGGAGACACCTGAGTGCTCATGGTTTTAATCCCTCCTGTCTGTCCCATTCTATCTTTGATAGCTATGGTGAGTGCAATACCTTATCTAGACTTGTGCTGTTTGGGGGCAGCTTCCTCCGCCGGTGATGCTGGCTGGGTTTTGGTGTGGCATTTTTGGGTCTGGTCCTGTGGCATGGGGGTTGCAGGGCCGTTCCATGGCCTCCCTTCCCTGACTGTGCACGCCTGCGGGGGTGGTGGGCGCTGACTGGCACAGTGTGGACTTAGTGTAGGGACCCATGTGTATCAGATACCTGCACGCGGTACTTGGGGCAGTGTGGCTTGATCAATTCACATACAGAATTCTGATGTTTTTTATGCAGCCGAGAGGTACTAGTGTCAGCCATAGGTGTGAGGTGCAGCACTCTTTTTCTTCCCTGAACCATACTAGAGAAAGAACCCAACAGCCCTTGTAAGGGATTACATTTTTTTTTTTTATTGGTAGTACTCCAGACTGCTGGCTGGGACTTGCAGTGCAGCTACCTAGATCTTAGCTTCACACTGTGGGGATCGACTGCTGGCAGAAAGGGGACAGCAGGTGGTGCATACAGACCCTAAAGAAGTCCTCAGTACTATATTTTTTTTTTGTGGCCTGTGCTGCTGCTGCTGTTGTACATTGTATTGCTGTGATTTGTAGTACAGCTGCATAGAACCTCACTGCTCATTGTCCTGTTTAAGAGGTGGCATACACCATAAAGCCTCAGAGGCATCCATACATGCTGCCCCTGCTGTTTCCTGTCAATTTACGTAGTGTTTTCATCATTTTCTGAGGTTGACAGGTTTTCACGCAACCTTCCCTGGGCCAAGCTTGGGTCCCCTCCAAAAATGCTTGAGTTTCCCATTGACTTCAATGGGTTTTGTTACTCGAAACATGCAACCGAGCATTGGGAAATATTTGTCTCGAGTACCGAGCACCCGAGCATTTTAGTACTCGCTCATCACTAATTGTCACCCATACAGGTAAACATTGGTCTGCACTGCTCTACACCCCTATCCTGTGGTGGGAACATCTACGACCATCTACATGGACCCTCCTGGCAACTAGTGATGTAAACGTCTCTGCATAGAGTTTCCACATATGCCAATGGATGTTATTTTACTACATTACAGGGAATACTTTTTTCCTTTTTTTTACTTCTCAAAAAGCCTGGGGACCCCAAATAACAGAAAATCAAAGGGAATATCGGGCAGGGTGGTATAAGAGATGGTCATAAGATTTTCTTATCCAAACTTAGGGTTGTCAGGCTGCCAGTGATTTTCTTCCACGCAATGAATCAACTTTGCATGTTTTAGCAATAATCGCTCTTTTATGAAGACTATCATTGTAGGAAACACCTGATAATCATCATGTCTTCAAGATCTTATGTAAGGTCACATCTGGCTAAAACACAATGCAGGTTGTTATGAGCCATTGAAAGAGAAAATAAAACTGCTTTTCACATTGCGTTAAAGCTGAACTGTAATGCCACACACAACCTGTTTTCACAAGAAAGGAGCTGTGTTTTCTAATCTGGGATAACCCATTTAAAGGTCAGCTAGAAAAGACATCCCAAAGAGCTTACATGGCTACATAGCTTTATAGTTCCATACCTTAACTGTAGTTGTCCAAGGCTGCAATCACCTAGAAAAATACTTTTTATTGTCCCTCTAAAGTGTCACAGAGGTGTGGCCAGTGCACTGAAGTGCATGAGGCTGCAACTCCTCTCCCTTCTCTGCTACATGGCCATCTTCCTGCATAATTGAACAGTAAGAGTGGGTCCTGGGCTAGCTGTATCTGTCTGACATGGACAGTGCATGCCAGGTCTCCATGCTGGTGTCAGAAAGCCCCATCTGTTATCCACACAGGGAGAAAGAGCAGAAAGCTGTGTAACTAAGCAGGGGGAGGCGGTGCAACCTGGAGTACTACAGTGCCCTGCCAACTCCTCTATGACACTACAGCAGCAAAGAAAAGCACTTTAGGTAAGCACTGTCCTAAATAACTACAATAAAGCTATGGATAGTCTTACCATTTACATATACAGCTGTGTGATATTTTTTACCCTGTGCTTGATTCACAGTTTAAATGGCATAATACTATTTATATTGTTCTCCATGCTGCTGCTGCTTCTGAGGGTGCGCTATAAATATTTGGGAGCAGAGTCTCTTCTTTTCTGTATAAGAGGACATCTTTAGCAGCTAACCTATACCCATTAGCCTAAAGGAAAAAAATCCTAAAGGCAAGTCATTTTAAGCCCAGAAATAATGCTTTGTATATACATGAATCCTACTTGAAAGTGCGGATATGTACTAATGTATTAATGAATGTTACTAAATTATATTAATATATATTCAATGTAATGCAGCCAGGATCTCTAATGTCATATAAAGGAATAAACCACCCAAACATTTCTTTGGAATATGTGCTGGTGCCAACCTATGAAGAAGCAGCCATTCTACTGATTATTGAAACCTAGAGGAACCATTTGTTTCTTATAATAAGATTGAGGTCATATTTGACAAATAATATTTTTTATAAGTAAGTTAGCAAATTGAATGAAGTTCAGTGGTAATAAATCTGATTCTCTTGTTTTTTTGCTATGGTATTCCTGGTATAAACATTCAGATTGAAAACGTTTTCTAGATCTCCGCAGATCTTATGTGTGTTTTCACGAGTCAGAGGGGTCAGATAAGATAAGACACAACACATATGAATGATTATTATTTTATCTCTACAATACAATTTAATTTCAATATACCATGATTTAAAGAGAACCTTTAAGAACCTTGGGCCTCAGGCACCAGCCCCAGGACCTTACAGGCAGTGATAAAAACCTTGTGATGCTGCTCTCCTCTGCTCTATGCAATGCCATATATAGCTAAAAACAAATATGCTTTCCAGCAAGATATGGCGTTGTATAAAGATGAGGAGAACAGCGTCAGAATGCTGTCCTTCTCACATGTCAGGTCCTGGGGCTGGCACGTAAAGCCCCAAGGAGCTGCAGGTTCTGTTTATTTGATACTAACTATATGGAGTATGTTACTGTGAAATCTCCAGAAGACCATCACTTTCAGAAGACCAGATTTTGTATGACACATTATCAATTCCCCAAATTTTTGCTATATTTCCCCTCTATAACAAAATGTATTTTTATATTTGCTGTAAGATGAAAAAGCCATGTACTTGACATATAGCTGCATACCTAACATACTGAAACTTGTACAATTATTGAATGTCCATATCTGTATATGTAGCTTGAAGGAGAATAACTGTGCACTCTGTATGACCCATTTAACATCTGCTGAAGAACAATCCATGTCATCTCTTCATAGAGAAGTTTTCTCCATGTTTCTAGATACAGAGGCAGCACTTTCTCTTTCTCCCAATTGTCGTAGTCATACTGAAGATGTGGTTCCATTTGTACGATCCTAAACTACTGACTGTAGAAAACATAACCTGCCACAGATACCACATGGGTGTCACTATGTATTTATCCTGGCAGGGCGGTGTGGTTCCTGATTGGGCTTGCACAGTTAGCTATACAAAAAAGAACAAACACATAACTATAATAGTTTTGCAGCTGGGATTCTGACAAAATTTAGTGCAATGAAAGATTGTGTAATATACTTCCTCAGGGAAAGTGGGGCATATTCTAGATGCTTGGCATAAAATGAATATATTGTTTTACATATTTAAAAGTTTCATTATTTTCCCTTAATTGAATATAATTTCATTCTATTACAAATCCAGTTTTCACATTGTCTTATTAATGTATATGAATGGCAGTACTGTCATCGAGCATCAGCTGAGCGGAGTTCTCACATACTTACATTTTTGTTTCCTCCATACACTAATACAAGTAATACTGTTAAATAGATTTTGCTCTGCTTAGTTCTGGTGCACTTTTGGGGTTAGTGGTAGACAGAGTGTCTATAAACCTGGTAACTCTCAGTGTTCTGCTGTGTGGTGCTATATAGTATAGTATATTTGTATGTCTGTGTCTCTCCATAAGAAACTATAGTATAATGAGCTACAATAATGTTCCACAGTAGTCTAGATCCATGCAGCACAAACCTAGGTGACCAGAACTGCACCTGTTAACAGACAGAATTGTTTGGCGATGGCTTAGCGAACCTATACACGGCTCAATTATCATGCAGCAAGGGCTGTATACTCTATATATATTGTTAGCGATGTTCGTGCAGCCCTTGTTTATTACATGAATAATAATAAAGATACTTCACTTATCTATTTTCCCCTATTGTCCTTTGCCTGTGTTCCCTGCTCACCGCTGATGCTTCTGGCCAGTCCCTTCAGTAACCGACTGCTCAGTCAATCACTAGTTAAGACAGAACAGCACCGTGGCCAGTGATTGGCTGAGCGGCCTGCCACTAAAGAGACGAGGCCAGATGCTCTTCGACTGATCATTGCCTTTATTACACTGAGAGATAATCTGAGAAAACAGTCTGATCGGGTAGATTATCGTTCCATGTAAGAGGGCCCTAAGAGAAAGAAAAGAGATAAGGGCAGGAGACTGAGCTCTTCTGGTGGTTTCCCCTCTAAATGATACAGAGCGAAAACATGCAGAGTCCTAAAATGAGCAAAATTCTTATTATAAACATGATTTATTTTTTTATTAAAATGCAATAAAAAAGGCTTTCATACAATGGTGCCTATGGCCTTTAAAGTAGACATTGTACGCCATTACTCTCTAGATATAACTTTATTATCCAGATCTCCAGTTTATATGACTTATTGTATTAGGTGGGTTCCATTGTAAGTCTATAGACACTGTCTCCTACAATGAGTTTAGCAATTGGTGGGGGTCTCATCGCTGAGGACCCAACTGATCAGAACTTAGGACATGTCTGTGTGACATATCAAAGTTTTTAAAGTAACAGTACTGTTTTAGGTATAGGGATGTCTGGCTCTCAGATACCTCCATAGACAGCTGATAAATGTTTTACCTGCTATTACAGTCACACAAAAAAGACATGGTGCTACAGTGAGATTCTCCTTGGACTGTTGTGCTACCAATTTTGTAAGAGTGTAGATAATTTAAGTAGTTATATGATCAGCATATATTTATACTTATAGACTATACACATTTTCTTTATTTTGTGTTTTCTAGAAAATGTTACCAGAAATATGCTTAAAAAATACTGTATGTATGACTGGTGCCAATAAATACACAAAGTTTCATCTCTTGCTAATATTTCTATAAGTAAACTGAAGTGAACCGTGATGGTCCATACATGCTATAGTCATTTGTGACAAATGAAAGCACAATAATACTAACACTTACTATTCAGCCCTAAATAGAGTTCATCTCTGTTTATTGTACAAAATAAAGATCTAGAAAGGAAAGGTTTCATCATTCTTATCCGGACCAAAACTTCCTAGAATTCAGGATTTGCTTGGCCACGTTGTGACCCCTTGCAAAGTCAACAATTCAGCAATGACGAGAATTTACGACATTGAGAATAAGGGCATGGTTTTCTGTGATTTCAAACATGAATATACAATACACAGTAATGCATGTGATGAGGCTATAGAAATATCCGGTGTTTCACAAAGCTACACTGTGTCAGAATAACAGACTACAAAAGGACTTTCCTAATCTTTATTGGCATAACTATTTGCTATTGAAGTAGCAAAAGTGATTAATGAAAAACCATTGTAGCTGGTAGGATCCAAAGTACATTTACTTCTACAATCGTGTCCTAATGTTAATGCTAGGGGGCTCTTGAAAACAAATCATTCCTAGAAGGTTTTCAGTGGTACAGTATGTATAAGCTAGGGTCAGACTGGGACTAAAAATCAGTCCTGGCATTGGAGAACCATTGGAGAGAATTTTTTAAGGGGTTTTCCTGGCAAAATAGACTGATACGCTATCCACAGGAGAGGTAATCAGCCACTGATTAGCTCCTGTTTACTTAAATGGGAGCTGAGCTGAGTTACAGGTCACCACTACACAGAGGCAAACTGCACCCTACCATTCAAAGACTGATGAACTATCCTGAGGATGGCTCAGCAGTCTTTCTTTGCCTGGGAAACCCCTTTAATGTGCTTTTTTTTTTTTTTTTTAATGCAGCATGACTGTTCCATACTTAGCATGCATAATACAGACCCCAAAATCAGGCCCCCAGCACTAGTATCCCTAATGTCTATTCTAATTTAGGAAAGCTGTCTGCTGTACAACCCTGCTCCCTCTGTATAGTCCTGATTTTGATTTATAAGGAAAATCCTGAAAAAAACATAATAACAATCCACACCCCCTACACACAAGCCACACCCACAATAAGTCACGCCCCTAGTTGTGAAAGCCAGTTGGGAAGTGTCCCTGGAAAAATTCTAATCTTGGTAACTATATAACATGGTCTGATGTATAGTGTAGAGATGCCTGTATTGTAGTGTTATGCTATATATTTGTAATAATTTATTACATACTAGTTCTCAGCTGGCACTGTTGCACAGTACATTGTATGTATGTATTTAATATTGTTTGGTTGTTAATAAAGTTATTACAGTGAAAAAAAGTCATTGCTGTAACCGAATGCTGAGGTCACCGACCAACTGCCGCGGTCACTGGAGCTGTAGACAAGTCTTGTGGCGGCTTGTGGTCTCCGAGGGGCAATTTTCTGGCTGTTTTTCCTGTCAGAGATGCCTGATGGACGGCACAGCTCCCCGGTATATCATCCCACAACATCTACTTGTAAGTGTTACTGGTACACACCGCACACAGGACAGCGGAGACGGACACTGGTCATGGGGGTGACTGGTCAGGTTAGGGGCCATGTAAATGGGGGTGTTTATAAGACTGATCTGTACAGGACATAGATGACATTAATGATGGCGGCCATGGAGATCTGTAAGAAAGAACTGTCATCTCCAAGACACAGCAGCCAGTAACCTGTAATGTTATATGGCCGCCATTTATTTACTTTAGATAGAGATCCACACATCCTCCATTCATTATTAGACTCCTCCACATCACAGCACAATATGTCTCCTCAGCGTCTTCCACTTACATATATATATATATATATATACATACACACTTATAAAACTGTTTACAAGCCAAACTCTCACAGCTCTCATTTCTAAAGAGCAAAATACAACAAGAAAGCTGCATATTGACTGGTTGCTATGGGCAACGAGCAGCTCTTTCATCAATCTGCCCCTATTTATTAATTGTAGGTAAAAATACAAACCCTCCTAGTTACCAATATCAACCAATCCCAGCACTTGTACTGAGCTCTCCAATAATCAAAGCTGGGTGGTGGTTGGTAACTATGGGCAACAAGGACTGTTTTATAAATCTCCCCATTATAATCAATCTGTTCTTCTGAAAAATGTTCCAGGGGTTGGGGGGGCAAGTTAGGGGTTTGGGCTGGGCGTGGGTGGGTCTGTGTTAGTGAGTTTGGGGGTTTCCTGGGCTTCCTGGACTAGGACTATCCACTTTAGGGGGCTGGGGCAGGCCTGAACTAGGAAGGATGCTGGGCGCTCCGTCTTAGGGGACTTGGGTTGGCCCTGGCTGGGAAGACTGCTGGGATGGTCCACAGGAGCTGGAAAGGGGAAGGGTGCTGGGAGAGTCTGTGTTAGAGGGCTGGGGCATGTCTGGGCTGGGCACTAAGTTGGTCCACATTCAAAGGAAGGGATGGGTGGACCTGGGCTAGGAAAGACATTAGTTGGGTCCCCGTTAGAGGGCTGGGGTGGGCATGGGCTGGGAAGAGTGCCAGGTGGTTCCAACTTAGGGGGCTGGGGCAGGCCTGAGCTAGAAATGGTGCTGGGAGGGTCCACATTAGAGGGCTGGTGAGGACCTTGACTTGGAAAGGGTGTCCGGAGGGTCCACGTGGACTGTGGATAACCTGGGTTTGGTAGGACAGACAGAAGGGTCTGAATCAAGGTGCCTTGTCTGCCCTGGGCTGGGAAGGATGCCAGGAGGGTCTGTGTAAGTGGGCTGGTTGGGTTTTAGTGAAGGAAAGGTAAATTAAGGGTTGGCATGGGTAATCGGGTTAGGGTGGAGGGGCTCCCTCTTGGTGCCTTCACCTTGACGTGGTGAGGGAGCTTGCGTGCCTTGGCGATCCACTGAGCTAAGCTGGTGGGAGTAATACTCCTGGTGGGGTCACCTGTGCCAGACAGGTCAATGGGGAGAGGCCAGACTAAGCAAGGCACCCAAAAGAAAGGGTTGCCATCCTTCTTCTGTATCCTGCCACAAAAATATAGACAAGTGTAGTTCTGGGGCATCAGCGGCTGGGGTCAAAAGACAGGCAATGTATTAGTGAAGTGTTTATGGCTGACTAAATTAATGCAGGTGTATATCATGAGGCCTCATATGATGTGGGAGATGCTTTGCAGTAAAGAAGTTGTAGAGGATACACAGATGGTTGGAAAGTTTGTCCTGGATAATACAATAAAGACTGGACAGCTCCATAATGATCTCTATAAGACCAATAACTTGTTCCTCTGCAACAATGTCCTGTATACCTGGACTCCACCAGATCAACTACTAGTATGCAAGACAGAAGCCAGCTTAAAGAAAGACCAAGCCAGCTTAAAGAAGACCTAAGTATCATGTCAACCAGAACTGGACTGGGGCTAAAATGTAGCCCTAGCATTGTAGAGGCCCCCTTATACAGCATACAGAGGCCCGCTTGCTGTCTGGTTTATGTTAAACATATTTAATGTTTTTGCTAATTATTATTTCTTTATTTTGTAGAGTTTTAAAGAGTTTTTTTTGGCAAAATAGACTATTGAACTACCCAAATGATAGGTCTTTAGCCACTGATTGGCTCCTGTTCAATTAAATGGAAGCTGAGCTGTAGTTACAGGTCACCACCACTGCACAGTAAGACAGACTGCTTTCTTCTCATTTACTGTGTAGTGCAGGAGCAAAACAGCTGATTAGTGGGGAAGCCGGATATCTGCACCCCTACCCATCAGAGACATTTTGTAGAACGCTCATTAATTTAGTTTTGCCTTAAAATCCCCTTTATTGCCCAATCCCCCCCCCCCCCCCCCCCCCAAATGCAGCATGCATGTGCCAACATAGTTATTGCGCATTTGTTAGGCTTATCAATAGGAAATAAACACTTACAATATACTGTACCTACACCATGCTGCATTTTTAACACCATGGACCCAACACATGTATTATAAAAAGTGATACCAAATCACGTCAAATATATATGACTTTATATAACACACTAGTAGAGGAATTTCAGAACATATACAGAAGTACTAGGACAAAAATGCTATACAATTGTTATTTTATGTGAGATACTGACCCAAACATGCTAGCTTTAGAAATGGTATGTATCATCTATGTATCTTCTATACAGCTGAACTATGTCACATGTTGGCTTAATATAAAGAAGTTTCCCAGGAGAGTCACTAGTAAAAAGCATGTGGGGTGCAAGTGAAGTGGAATGACAGAGTGGGGAACTATCAGTTCTCTGCTCTGCTGTTCAGGGCGAGTAGGGTTGTCTATATGGGGAGGTTTAAAAAAGAGAATTTCCTACTGACTTTAATTATAGGGGGTTGCCTAAAATATGGAGAGGTTTATTACCGGGCAGGATACCTACTAAGTTGATTTCTTATATCCCCCCTTCCCCACCGGCAATCAGCTGGTCTGAACAGCCATGAAGCCATAAGAAAACACAGCGCACAGACAGGGCCGCATTTACCACTAGGCACTCGTGGTCCAGTGCCTAGGGCAGCACCTTGCAGGGGGGCAACACCAGGGAGCAGGGGGAAGGAAACTACTTTTTTTGTTGTTTTTATTTTTTTAATCTTCCACCTCCCATTCAGACTTGCCAGTAAATCTGGTCTTTTCGAGGGTGGGGGAGGTATGGTGCAATTTTTCAGGTCTGCTATGGCAGGTTTATCCACTTATAATATGACGGTATTGGTCAGGTCTGGTTTGGGGGTGGTAAATGTGAAGCCTGGAGCTATTACCTACCAATCCTGTGGTGAGAATTCCCTCAGACAATATGCCGACTGCTCTAATCAGTTATTCAATTTGGAAATGTCTTTATGTTTTAAGCTGTTAAATGGCAAATCCAGCGTTTTTCTTTTTAGCTTATTTAACACACATTACAAAGTTATATAACTTTGTAATGTGTCTAAATAACCTATCTGGCTCTGATCCCCCCCTTTCCGGGGTGCACTTGCACACCAGCAGCCTTTTCATTGGCTGGACCGCATCCCAGCTTGCTCAGCCCTGGCAGCCTTTTCTCTCCCATTCACCTCACTTCGGCTGTGTGAGGAGTCATTTTTTGCGCCATGATGCGTTCTTTCTATCAATACCTTGATTGCGCATATACGACTTTTTGATCACTTTTTATTACATTTTTTCTGGATTTGATGCGACCAAAAATGCGCAATTTTGCACTTTGGAATTTTTTTCCGCTTACGCCGTTTACCGTGCGAGATCAGAAATGTGATAAATTAATAGTTCGGGCGATTACGCGCGCGGCGATACTAAATATATTTATTTGTTTATTTATTTATATTTATAAAATGGGAAAAGGGGGGTGATTTGGACTTTTAATAGGGGAGGGGATTTTTTATTAATAAAAAAACATTTTTACTTTTATTTTTACTTTAACTAGAAGTCCCCCTGGGGGACTTGTATATAAACAGCACTGATCTCTCATAGAGATCAATGCTGTGTACAGTATATACACAGCAAAGATTGATTACATCGGTCATAGTTTGCTATGGCCCGGGATCAGCGCCGTTCAGAGCGGGGTCACAGCGGGACCCCGCTCTGAACACCCCCCGCGGCACCATGACGTATCAGATACATCATGGGTCGCTAAGGGGTTAAAAACCATGAAAAACGCTATTTCAAAACCAGTCTTCCCCACACTCCCCAAGATGGAGTATCTTCAGCTTTAGTGCCTTGGGCAGCAGCAGCTGGTAATACGGCCCTGCGCACAGAGCAGGAAGGCTGATTCTGTACATTGTGTAGCGGTTGTGCCAAGTCATTGCAGCATAGTGCCTATTGAGCTGCACTGATGTAACCCATCTATAGGCTGTCAATGAGTTTTCCTAGGAAACCCATTTTAAAATAGAGGTTTTGATGGCAGAGCTCACTTTGTTTTAGCATTGATTTGGAAAGATTCAGTTAATAAGTTGGTGAAAACTTTTGACAATCTCAAAATTTTAGAATCCATTCAATTTGACATCAATATAATAATAATAATAATAATAATAATAATAATAATAATATGTTAAGGTTATTCTTACTACGCTGTCAGCTGGGGATTTCCTCAAGAGGAAAGATAATATGATTTGACCCTTGATACGAGTAATTTAAAGGAAACAAGCAATAGTAGGAATTTTGTTGTCAATCTGCATCATATCCTATTTTGTGAATTAATCTAATGGCACATTTTGTATTCAGGGCAGACGGATGCAATTGGAATATCTTCGCTATTTTTGCTTGTTTGGCTTTGAATATATTTACTTGTTTTGGGAACAATACGCTTCATTCAGAAAGAGGCAATGAATTAGTGTTGCTGACTTAGAAGCTGATGACTACTGACGGTGCATTGCTACAGGGGATATCACAGACTGCAAACAATAAAACTGTCCTTAACTATAGGTCATTGCTGCATTAGCAGCGCTGCCATTGAAGCAATGAGGATCTGAACTATCTTACTCCGACTGTCTGCTACAATCAGTGTTCCCGCTATGCTTATTGTACAATAAAATATACATAGGGCTTACACAATTTTTCTTTTCTGTAGGGCATAAATTAAGAAATTACAGATGGCTGAGAGTATGCCAGGCATGGCGTGATCTGCATATTAAATTCAATATGAGGAACGTTGCCACATAAATATGAAGCCCAGCTACACACGCAATGCTAGGCTGCCATATGAACCCATTAGACTATGCTATACCATAGGATCATGGACTTCCAGGCTGAATATTCTCCTTAACATAAGGTACTTCAAGGTAGGGCAGTCCAGATTTATACGGTTTTAGTAGCTCTCACTAGGTAGTAGGGAGACCTCTACAGTCAGTACGGTAGACATACAAGGGCAGTTCATGCAAAAATAACAATTTCCCCTCCAACACCATTTGTAAAGTGCCTATATTGAACCAGAATATAAAATGGGAAGGGGCTCTCTCATACATACACGCACAAATGGAGTCATTTCTAGGTAACATACTGTGATTTGTGATGTAAATGAGCTTTGAATTCAAGGCGATAAACTTATTAAATGTTAATCTTTGCAACATTGATGTTAGAAACAGTTGTAGGTTGGAAAATAAATTTCTCCTACCTGTCATGCTATCAGGGTGGTAGGCCTAAACGCTAGTGGATTATTAGCCATGGAAGAATAACATGTTTCAATTAGACAGCAAGAACAATCCCTCCGAGACTAGAGGTGCTAGTCTGGATTTCTATACTGTGTTGAGCTTTATCCCAATCTTTAATACTATTGGTTATTTTTTCTGCACAGTGTACAAACAACATCTAGGAGTTCTGGCTAAAATAGTTAAAATAACCAACTAATAATAAATGTGGCAATAAGACAAATGTATGCTTCCCTTCCAGTCAATGCTCAACCCCTAAAGGGTCTGAAAACATGATTGGGGATTATATACCCAACCAGGATCTCTCCCAAAAGAGTCATGTTTTAAAACGAAGCATTGTTTAGAAGGGAAGCTACCTCCAATTGGTGACACTAAACGACTATCGGCCTTACTTGGCGTACACCGACAGTTCAGGCTGATAATCATTTAGTGTAATAGGACATGTTGAAAGGCCATAAGTTGATCGTGGTCTTTTAACATGTCGAAAGATCACAATTTGTGCAGCAATGATCTGGTAGCAGACTGCCCCTGACTTCAATAGGCCTCCCAACGCTCTAAGTATTGTTCGGGCGGCCCTTTCCACTGCTCCCCCTTCCACTCTGTCTGTATGTATAATAGCACAGGCAGCGAGCAGGGAACGCGATGGAAGGGAGCGCTGACAGGTCGACACTCACTACCCCAGATTATCAGGCCTTAAGGCTGTATTAGAGGGCCTGAGCTGCAATGTAAATGAGCGCTGATCTTCTAGATTGGTGTTCCCTTATAGAACCTATTACACTGATCAGTAATTGTGTGATTAGGGCTGCACAAACAATCACTAGATTTGTGGGGCCCTGGTGCTAATCAGCCACTGACTGAACACCTCCTATTACATGGGGATAGTATGGCCCACAGTAGATTATTTATGACATATTTAAAGTGAGTGATCAGCTGCTCATACCCCAGCTGATCTCTGACCCCTTTACACCTGATTGGGCAGATAATCGACCTGTGTAACATGGCCTTGAGTCACATTTTCTGTATAGAGTCCATGGTTCTCTGCTTTGCCTCATAGAAGGGACCACCTGAATGGTAAACTCCCACCTCTATGACTTCTGTTGCTTTGATTCTTGACCTTCTCAACATTATGTCACACGTTGTAGAGAAGTAGAG
This sequence comes from Dendropsophus ebraccatus, assembly GCF_027789765.1. Classification (NCBI taxonomy): domain Eukaryota; kingdom Metazoa; phylum Chordata; class Amphibia; order Anura; family Hylidae; genus Dendropsophus; species Dendropsophus ebraccatus. The sequence continues at coordinate 56,861,715 of NC_091461.1, forward strand.
ATGAGCGAAGCAAATTTGGCGAATCAAGATTAGCTGCAAATCGCACAGTCAATTCCCTTTTCTCAGCTAAGTGAATTCCTGCAGATTCGTTATGGAAATTTTCAAGAAAAGAAAATGGCGACTGCACATGCTGTCTGGAGTGTCATTGGGTGGGAGAGAGCGATTAACCATAATCCCTAGAACCCTTCCAATCAGCTGCAGGCCCTTCTGTGATGTCAGCACCTCCCCCTCACCTTCTATATAAGGCAGTTCGTTAAGGAGGTGGCCAGTCGGCTGTGTGTGGAGGAGAGAGCAGGATGGCAGCAGGCAGTTAGAGCAGAGCAGGAAGAGACTAATGGTGCGTTTACACAGGCAGATTTATCTGACAGATCTTTGAAGCCAAAACCAGGAACAGACTATAAATAGGGAACAGGTCATAAAGGAAAGACTGAGATTTCTCCTCTTTTCAAATCCATTCCTGGTTTTGGCTTCCAAAATCTGTCAGATAAATCTGCCTGTGTAAACGTACCATAACAGAGTGATTTAGGGACAGAGAGGAGGGCTAATTGTGGGAGAAATTAACAAATTGTGGGAGAAATTAACAAATTTGCCCTTCTGTAATAGTCCCAGTACTATAGTTTTGTCTGTTTTAATTAAATTCGTGAAGATTTAATTCACGAATTGAACTGAAAATTTGCGAAGCTCGCAAAACGAATCCATCTCTATAGAGAAGTATAAGAACTGCAGCATGATGATCATGCTGCCCTGGTACAGAATTAAAATGAGAGACTCAAAACATGTCAAGATCCAGAACAGAAGCTGCTGCAATGTTCTCACATTTTATGTGATCACTAGCTGAATATTTAATAGTAACAGTTATATGAATATGAATATTTCAGTACGTACTATTCCTTTCTGTAATGCTCATCACCAGATTTGAAAATCAATATTCATTTTCCAATGTAATGACACATTTAGTTCTTGAGGCACAATAGCTGGAACATGGACAAGTTTTTAATTCCAGGTGGAACAAGCAGTGATCCAGAGCTGTCTCAAGTTTTCCAGTCCACTAGGCAGGCCTGCCAACTATTGCAAAACAGTTAGTGACACTCTGAATCTGGCATCTGCACACTGCCACCAGATCAGCTTTCCTAGAGGTCAAGCATTTCCTTTCTATCTGGAATAAAATGTAACACTTTTATCTGGTAATTATATGTAATGTATCAATCAGCTCAGGTGGCTTCCTGTTCCAATTACTGGACACGATAATGGCCAAGAACAATACAAAAATAGGAAAAGTATATTACAGAGAATATCCAACTGAATGCCTGAACCCAATCTAAACAATGCAAATTATAATTCCTTGACCATGTTTTATAGACTACTATACATGTATATTTTAGTATGGAAGTTTGTAGATGTAAGCACAATTACTTACATGCGTTGGTTTTTGAATATAGCCGAGTGGCATTAGTGTCAGCCATAGGTGTGATGTGCAACAGCTCCTTTCTCTCCATGTTGTATTTTATTTTTCTCCCTTTTCTGAGCAGTTGGCACTCCTCTTTGTAAGACCCACATGACCCAAAGTAGCAGGATACACCTGTGCTCACATGTCAAATACCTCCTATCTTTCCCATTCTACCTGCAGTAGTAATGGTAAGTACAAGACCACATTCACACTTGTGTTGTTTGGCGGCAGCTTTCTCCGCCGTTGGTGCCTGCTGGGTTTGGGGGGGCACTTTGGGTTTGGTCCTGTGACATTGGGGTTGCAGGGCCATTCCATAGCCTCCCTTCCCTGTTTGTGCACACTTTGCGGGGTTGGCAGTCGCTGACCGACACAATGTGGAGTTAGTGTAGGGACCCATGTGAACCAGGAGACTGGCACGTGGTACATGGGGCAATATTGATCAAATAATATACCGACATCCTGGCGTTGGTTTTTAAATATAGCCGAGTGGCATTAGTGTCATCCATAGGTGTGATGTGCAACAGCTCCTTTCTCTCCATGTCGTATTTTATTTTTCTCCCTTTTCTGAGCAGTTGGCACTCCTCTTTGTAAGACCCACATGACCCAAATTAGCAGGATACACCTGTGCTTACATGTCAAATACCTCCTATCTTTCCAATTCTACCTGCAGTAGTAATGGTGAGTACAAGACCACATTCACACTTGCGTTGTTTAGCGGCAGCTTTCTCCGCCGGTGGTGCCTGCTGGGTTTGGGGGGCACTTTAAGTTTGATCCTGTGACATTGGGGTTGCAGGGCCATTCCATGGTCTCCCTTTCCTATTTGTGCACGCTTTGCGGGGTTGGCGGTCGCTGACCGACACAGTGTGGAGTTAGTGTAGGGACCCATGTGAACCAGGAGACCGGCACGTAGTACATGGGGCAATATGGTTTGATCAAATTATATACCAACATCCTGGCGTTGGTTTTTAAACATAGCCTAGCGGCATTAGTATCAGCCATAGGTGTGATGTGCAACAGCTCCTTTCTCTCTATGTCGTATTTTACAACTACTTACATCACACATACATACATTATAGACCGTTGATTCCAAACCATATTACAACAGAAGAACCCCTTAAAGATGTTCCACTCCAATTCATTCTCATGATCTATAGGGGTCCCAGGGTCAGAGCTCCACTCATCATAAAGTGATGATAAACCCTGGCAATATGACACCACTTTATACTTTGGGAAACCCCTTTAAGGGAGCCCTGGTGGAAAATGCTATTATGATGACATTTTTGTAGGATACATATATATTGTTGAGCCCCTTCTGGTGGGGGGTTTTGGTCATTGTGGCAGTATACATGTTGACACTGGGACTATATCTGTACTGAGATGTTGCAAAGTTGCTACTTTGTACATAAAACCTCATGGTTTGGTTTTACATATTGCCTATATTGGATCCCTAACTATGGGTTTACACTGTACCACTGTACCTATGTGTCTCTAAATTTACAGAGAGTTTTTTTCTGTACTGAAATCATATGGTCTATTATATGCATTATCCAAGTACTCTACCCCTAAAGCTTGTAGAAAGGGGTGTGTAAAACATTTCGTAGCAGGATTGGCAGTATTTCAAATAAAGGGTAGTATCCAGTACTCTTGTATAAAGTAATAAAATCACTGAAGTTTATTTAGAACATTTTAAAGTCTAAGGAATAAAGTCAAACTTGAGTCCATATCAGCAACGCATTTCAAACCTTTTAACCAAGTAAGTTGAAATGTGTCATTGATGTGTACCTTAGGATCCCAGGCTTGATTTTATTATTTTACACACAAGTGCTGTATACTGCTCTCTATTTGGAATATGTACCACAGTCCCCCATGACCGACGTGGATTATTGCTAGAACCAAACACATGGTTTGGGGTGACCATTAAGTAAAATTTTATTTACAAGCCCTACCTCTTAGCCAGAATATATGGATATTCCTACTGTGCTTTGTTATGCCTCCGATCACTAGTAAAATTTCTCGGAAAGAGTAGAACAAGTCATAAATTTGGTACAACACAAAGACAACAAGCAGCCCAACATCTGGATAAAATGTTCACTTGATATTGCATGAATTACACACTTAATACTAAGAAATTCAGAAATCTGCACGAAAACAAATAGGTAGACATATAAAGTCAAAAATACATTTATACGCTCACACACCAAGACGTTTCTGTTAAAAGGAAGGCTTCAGATTTCAGAAGCATTAAGGAAGGCACCAGTTAATAGAAAATGACTTGCACATTCTGCAGACAGACTTAGCACAGTCACTTGGTTTTCTTAAATAGAAGCTGGAGTTTCTGTTGACGTTCTTTAGTCGGGTTGCAAAATATTTACAGGTGACACCGGTCCAAGGAGTTCACGAGATTCAAATAGAATATAACATTTTTAACGCCTATTTAGGAAAACAGTACAGAGTCAAACCAAGTCTAGCACTTCTTGTACCTGACGTGGGCCGTAAATAAAGGCAGCAATGTCCTCGATCACTTCATTAACATAGACACCGGGCTTAATCTATGTGCAAGTAGCTGTATATATGATATGCTATGACTAAGGACTGCATGATCAAAAATGTATAAGCAAATTACAAATGCTTTTAAGGGCTTGTTTTATGGAAAAAGAAAGTGCTGGATTTTTTTTGCTTCTATCCTGGATGAAAACTGATTGTTCTAAAGCTCTATTATGTATTGCATGTTATAGGTGTCGGGTAAAAACTGTAGATGTCACTTTTATACAGGCGATTATTGGCCACATGAGCTTTCTAGCAATACTCCTGGCTGATATTTGGCCCATGTAAAAGATCCTTTACTGAAGAACATATTCATGGGGTGATATTTGTACTGAGCACAATTTTTAAGCAGCTAGAGAAGGTCCTTTTAATGTTCTAGCATGACTATGCCCCTGCCATTCTGCACCTTTATAGACATTAATTCTGTGCAGTTTCCATGTCCCTTATTCACAATGGTGGAATTTGTCTACTCCCTAAACACTTTCAACACAGCAGCAGGCAAACTGCCCATAAACTGTACAGTTTAAGAAATATTATCATTCTTTTTAGCAACTCTAATAAATAGTCTATTTAACCCATGACTGCAATGAGGGATACAGTATATGTGCAGACTGCCTTTCACACACCTTATATACCCATCAATCCAGCTCACAACCGTGAATTCTTACATAAGTTACACACTGCTGACATCATGAGTGGTCATAATAATGTGACCCAACGGTGTATACCATAGAACTAGCTCTAGAGACTTTGAACTAGCAAGAAGTTAACCAAAGTAAATAAATTGTTGTGTGGTATCTAACCGTAAACTCACGTGTTCAGTGCTATTACATTGACTGTATATAATGCTAAAAACACAAGCACCGCACTTAGAGTATACTGAATAAGGCTCAATATTCTTATTCTTTAAAGTGCCCCTGTCATTATAAAAAAAAACTTTTGACAGTTGCAGAAACATTTTGAAAATTGTGAATGATCATAGGAGGACACTAAATAAGTGATTTTAGTGCATCCATTCAATCATAGTGGTCATCTGCTCTAAGTGAATCACAGGAGACGCTTCCTCTGTTCACCTCCACACAGTGTTAAGACTCTCTGTGCCACTATATAGTAGTTAACCCCTCTCTGTGCCCCCATATAGTACTGAGGCCTTCTCTGTTGCCACATATAGTGTTAGCCACACCCCTGTGCACCCACATAGTATACAGGCCCCCTCTGTGGCCTCTATGTACTATAAAGGCACTCTATGTCCATATATAGTATACAGCCACCCCTCTGTGCTTCCTTATAATATTCAGGTCCCCTTTGTGCCCCATATAGTATATAGGCCCTACTATACCAAAACCAAGAGTGGAACTGACAGGAGAGGAATACTACAGTGGAAAAATTGCACCTTTTACTGTGTTTTGGACCCAATCCTGGTTTTGGTAAATTACTGACCAACATGAGCCTCCATATCAAACCAAATCAACATGTAAGGGTGTTTTTGATTTGTGCCTCATGCACTCCAGAAAAACAGAAATAAGTGTTTCCCATTGATTTTAATGGGAAAGAAATAGTCTTAGATTGCTACTCATATGGTCCTGTTGCATTTGTGATGTGCTTTTTAAACACATGAACTAATTTTCTTTACCGTGGATGAACGTTACAAATTTTCTACTAAAGTCAATGTGAATGGATATAAATGGATGAAGCATCCATATGCATCAGTTTATCATCCGTTTTATAAAAATCCAGTCAATATGAATAAATCTATAATGAATGAACAAGGGATAAAACATGGATGTGAAGGAGACCTAATATGCTTGTTACTGTCTTCAGATTGCAGAAGGGAGGAGATCCACTCTACACATCATTAGCATGGTGTTTTCTCTTGGCTAGTATGCAAACCTCTCAGATTACAGCCGTAGCATGGTGACTCAGCGCAGAACTGGTAAGATTATTTATGTAGTCCACGCTGCAGTAGCCAGTGGTGATCGTACACACATTAACAGCTGCTGAATTCTGCCCGCGAAAGTCTTTAAAAGGTAAGGAAGACACTGAGTATTGGGAAAGACATTTGCATTGCCAGTTAATGTTTCTAAAATGGCTCTTTATAATTATTCCTACCACACTGTTAGCACATGGCATTGGGAACTATGAACATCCTGTTATATCCTCAGTATTAAAGTTCTTATAATAGACAAGATGAAGAGTTATGCAACATCAAAGACATTTCTCTACAATAATAAGTAATTAAACAGCCCCATTATGGAGTTTGAAGGGTGGCAGTTAACTCTTTACTAGGCCCTGTTCACACTACGGACATTTGTAAATTCTTTGAGCAGAGAGGCGTAGAGAGCAGAGCCACGCGAGCCCTCCCATTCAAACTGATAAAAGGCAAGATTCGGCACCGAGTTCGTGTGCGGGGGGGTTTAAGAACAGAATCTTGTGCCAATTCCGTAGTGTGAACGGGGCCTTATGGTCAGTGGGGCAGATTCCCTATCTCTCATCCATTATGATAAATGTTGCAGCTATTTCAGCTCTACAGACTTTGTTTTTGAGGTCCGCAGCTGCAGAACAGACATTTGAGGACAGCATAAAGTCCCCACCCACCATTGGGCTACAGAGGCCTTTAAAGGGGTACTTCGGCAGGGGGGAGGGGCATTTTTTTGCTGGGACCGGGGAGGAGGTGGCTGAGGAAAACGACGTCCACTCACCTCTCCTCCCCGGTCCCAGGGAAAAAAAATGCCCCCCCGCCGGAGTACCCATTTAAGTAATAATAAAAGCAAGATTACACATACTTAAAAAGCCTAACATTACTCCAGACTTATCTATTATAGTAACTACTAATAATTGCCTAGAAACAACATATCCAGTTATGTCTGGAGGGCTGTCTGGACCTCTTTAAATATAGAAGCAGGCAATGGTAAACTAAGACAATCTGACAAATTTAGGAGAAGCTATAGATGACCATTAAAGCAATATTCTCAACTGTGAACTATTTAATAAGTTGTAGATAATGCAAAGCTAAGCAATTTTGCCAATCCTTCTAATTAGCATAATTGCTTAGTTTACCATTTTGACCCTCTTCTAGGTTACTGTAGGTTTGACAGCTCATTGCCTAGAAACCACAGCTCTTTGCTCTGTTTGCGATGGCTAGGTGGTGACGTTACTTGGGTGCTCGGGAGCTGGTAAGTATGATTTTACAGTATGTCTCCCTCAGTATTTGTAATGTCCAATAGAGACAACGCGATGCTGAGCTCATTAAGCACATCACCACTGCATCTCATCCTCGCTCCGCGCTATCCCTCATCTCCCCCCCTAACCCCCCCCCCCCCCCAATCTCATACTTGTCCCCTATCCTGTAGATTGGGAAAACTTAATAATAAACTGGAGAACCCCTTTTTCTTATGGCATTTGTTAACACTTTTCTGACCGGTATGAAATGAGTTATGGTCTTGTAGTCCAAATTCTGGCACATGTTTAAACCAACTAATAGATAGTTTAAAGTGACTCTGTACCCACAATCTGAGTCCCCCCCCAGACCACTTGTACCTGTAGATAGCTGCTTTTAATCCAAGATCTGTCCTGAGGTCTGTTTGGCAGGTGATGCAGTTATTGTCCTAAAAAACAACTTTTAAACTTGCAGCCCCGTGCCCAATGACCAGGGCTTAGAATGTGAATGCATTAGGCTGGCACAACCTCTCTGTCCCTCCTCCCTGCCCTCCTCATCATTAGGAATGCTCCAGGCAGATTGTCTCCTATTCATCAGCTATGAGCTGTGTAAATACTGACCATGGGCTGGATTGTTAAGGCCTCTGTGCAATGTTCAGACAGGAGAAAATGTTCCAGTGGCATTCCTAATGATGAAGAGGGTGGGGAGGAGGGACGAAGGGGTGGTGAAAAGTTAGGGCACAGATACTCTTGTTTGGCACGGGGCTGCAAGTTTAAAAGTTGTTTTTTAGGACAATAACTGCATCACCTGCCGAACAGACCCCAGGACAGATCTTGGAATAAAAGCAGCTATCCGAAGGTACAAGTGGTTCAGGGGGGTCAGATTGTGTGTACAGAGTCGCTTTAAAGTTAGACTACACTTATGCTTCAGATTTATCAGTCAGCATAAGTTTTCATAAGTAGATCTGGGCCAATATGTCATTTATACGTATACAGCTGTGCCATTGAAAATCTAAAAAGTTATTGGTGTGATGAAAAAATTAAGAATAAAAAAAAAATGCTGTGTCATTAGGGTTACAAACTAGGCTGCATCCTTATAGGGTTAATTATACATACAGACTACTATGAGAATATCTGATAATTGCTGCATAAACACCAAGGGGAATGAACAAACTTTATCCTAGAAATATGTACTTTGTTATATTATCAAATAACTAAAATCCATACATCATTTTAAGATAGATATGTTTGCTGGGCATCAGTACATAGAAATAATAAAGTATATATTTATAAAATTTGCATTTTATAGCTGATAAAGTACATTACTAAAGTGCTGAAGTGTATGAAGTGTTTGTCTAAACTGCATTACTCATGGTTCTTGGCACCATCTGTAGCCCTTTTGGCACGCTCTAAAGAGTAATCTGGAGATAAAGAGCTTTAATGTGGGGCATTCTCTACACATACAACATATATATCACTATAGCTAGATGACATGTCTAGGAGTATATGAAGGTTTTGAAAGCAATAGAGATGAGCGAATACGATTAGATCAAGATGGTATTCGATCGAATATTGCAGTATTCGAAAGATTTGAATTCAATCGAGTAGTGTGGCATAACGCGGGAAACATTTGAAAGCCCTCCCATCGCAGTTGGCGCTTTTTTAATGCAATCACCATGCAGGGAGGCTGTGAGGGACCCTGGGAGTACGCACGCAGCATGAAAACGGCGTCTGCCCTCATTGGATGGCTGAACCACATAACCTCGAATCCTAAATACTTGGACACTATAAGTGTAGGGACACAACCCAGACTAGTAACACCCAGTTGGCTGTTTAGACGTAAATTTCTGGTACAAACAAAAACAAAAACAAATAAATATGGTACTTAAACAGAACTATGATCCAGAATTGTTATTTTATTTTTAGTTAGTAAAACAGACAAATCAGTCTTTAAGACGGGTGTCACACATGCCACAAAATGTTTTTACCTATTTTCTTTTTTTTCTGCAGCTAAATGTCAGTTGGTGATCTATATGAAATATAACATTCTCTACCTACAATGCTATTTTGTGCATTTTTTTTTACCTGTGGCCCTTTTTAGATCAGTTGCAGATTTTTTTTTTTTTTAAACATGGTTTAGATGTGATTTTTTTTTACCCAGTTAGTGGGAACTTTCCAATGGGGGGGGGGGGGTCCACACACAGCTTTTTGTTGAAATTTTTCTGGAGTGAACTTAAAGATCTATTTCTAACTTTACCAATTGGGTCTCTTTAGCTTAATGACAAACTGCCACAAAAGCCATGTAACCCCTTTCTCCCCCTTGTATGTTTTTTGTTCACTGTGCTGAACGCATTTATCAAGTTTTCACGTTTACAGCAAAGTGACAACCAGTCGACCTGCTTACTATATCCCAGCTTACATTCATATCATCTCATAAAAGTTTTATATACAAACATGATCAAAGTTTCCCTGTCTAATGCCACAATCTGTTTACACTGCTATGAAAGCTAAGCTAGCAAAAAAATTAAACAGTGGTCAGGAATGTAATTTATGACCCCCTGGAGATCTATGAAAATACGGGCTGTTTATAGTGTAAATATCATCTGTCAACCCAGCCTTTGGAAACAATTCATGCCTGGTGGGGTTAAGGACCATCCTTAAACCAGGATAAGTTATGGACTGTTTTTGGACTTGTTTACACAAAATCAATATAAAAAAAAACCTCAAGACACTAATGATATACATATACTGTACATAAGTTGTAAAGCGCAGGGGAGGTTCGCAGCAGTGCTATAAAATGTAGTGCACCCCAATTATTGCATATTTATCTTGCTGTGGCTTCTGTTTTTTGTTTCTCTAAATGTCTAGACTAGACAGGCTGAACATGAGCTATGGCAAACAGGCGAGTTATAATAGTATTTAGATTGCATTCATTTCAATTTGATCTCCAGTCACAAAAACCTAATTTGCTCTATATCCATCTGCTCCAATGTAAAGAAATAAAATTCACAGTTACCCCACTACAGGGTAGTGCAGGTAGTCCAAGCAAACATATGTACTGACTAATTATATCACCTGTGACATGCTAAGAAAATCCTCAAAACATGACCTGTTGGAGGCCATAAAGACTGGAATTGGGGAACACTGCTCTAACATATATAGAAATGATGGAATGGATTTTTGTTTAACCCTTAGAGGACCGGGCCAATTTGCATTTTTGCACTTCTGTTTTCTTCCTCCTTGTGCCTAAAAGGCCATAGCACTTGCGTTTTTTCAACTAGAGACCCACATGAGCCCTTATTTTTTGCGTCACTAATTGAAAAAATTCAATGTGTGGTGAAATTAAAAAACAACAACACATTTTATTTATTTGGGGTGTATTTGTTTTTACGCCATTCGCCCTGGGATAAAACTGACTTGTTATATATGTTCCCCAAACCGTTACGATTACAATGATAAATAACATGTATAACTTTTATATTATGTGATGGCTTGTAAAAAATTCAAACCATTGTTAACAAATATATGTTCCTTAAAATCGCTCTATTCCCATGCGTATAGCGCTTTTATCCTTTGGTCTATGGGGCTGTGTGAGGTGTCATTTTTTGCGCCATGATGTGTTCTTTCTATCGGTAACTTGATTGCGCATATGCAACTTTTTCATCGCTTTTTATTACAATTTTTCTGGACTTGATGCGACCAAAAATGCGCAATTTACCACTTTGGGATTTTTTGCGCTTATGCCGTTTACCGTGCGAGATCAGCAATGTGATAAATTAATATTTTGGGCGATTACGCATGGGGCGATAGCAAACATGTTTATTTATTTATTTATTTTAGTTCATAACATGGGAAAAGGGGGGTGATTCAAACTTTTATTAGGGGAGGGGGCTCTTTATTAATAATAACACTTTATTTATTTATTTTACACATATACTAGAAGCCCCCTGGGGGACTTCTAGTATAAGTACACTGATCTCTTATTGAGATCTATGCAGTATAGTTATACTGCATAGATCAATGAGATAGGCACTGGATTGCTTTTAGCTGCTGCAGTCGAAAGCAGTCGAGTGCTGAGCCGGGATCAGCGCCATTACGGCTGCAGTCAGTTTTCAGATGCAGCTGTCAACTTTGACAGCTGCATCTGAAAACTTGATCAGCGGGCACGGCGATCGGACCTTGCCCGCTAATAGCCGTGGCCCGGGACCATATGCTGCACCCGGGACCGTGGCGGTTCAGAGGGGGGCCAGCGCGGCCCCGCTTTGACGTTACCTAGGCGACCTTGTGACAGACAGGTACGCCCAGGGTCGCCTAGGGGTTAAATTCATTTAATTTTTATTTAAGATATATTTTTTAAGACTTTTTGGTAATTTCTCCCCCCTCCCAGTTTTTTAAATGTACATTTTAAAATAAACCTGAATCTAGCAGTCTACAGACTTTATCCCCCTGTAGCAGAGATAAAGGGGCAGAACGTGCGCTCCCACGCATGCCTGCCCCTTGGTTACCCCTGACGAAGTCACGTGATATGACGATACACGTAGGGTCTGCAGTCCGGAGCCCCATTCCAGAGCCCTGGGTGATAAATGATTCAATATTCTCTCTTTAGTAACTGACTCTCTGGTATTAGGATGTGGTAGCACATGGTCACTTTTTGTATATCTTTATGAATTTTTTCACTGATTTTTCTATTTATTCATTTATTTATTTATTTAATTATGTAAGCACTTGCACTTTAAAGAGGTACTATCAGCAGTCTCAGTGGTCAAGATACATTTGGTTATGTAATATACAGGGCCTGGAGTTAATATTGTTTGGGGCTGTGGTGGGAGCGACATGTATATTTTCATGCGTTTTCCCTGTGATGGTTTACCCTGATTGGGTTTTTAGGTGTTTTTAAGTTTTGTCCATTTGTTTTGTTTTTTTTATGTATTTGTGATAATAAAGATGTTATTAAAAATTTAATATATTTGTCATATGTTTGTGGGTGCGCCATCTATTGTTTCTGTGTCTTTTCATAGCATATTCTGTGGTTGGAACATAGGCAGCATTCCGTGTGCAGATTAATAGCAGCTCCCACTTTATTTAGTAGAGTAGTGCCCCTTGGTTCTAGTGATCGGCGGGGTTCTCAGTAGCCAGAACTCAACCGATAAGCACTTTTGACATGTCACTATGACATGTCAGAATTTTTTAAAAACAGTAGTTACACTTCTGGTCTTCCACACTTTATATTCAGTCCCTTCCACATGTCATATAAATCTTATCAGCATACTTTTGGTAGGTTAGCCAAATGCAAGGGACAGCTGGCTGACAAGATGACTGCAGGATCAGACTTCACTTGTCTCTGGTCTGATATAAAGGAAATATATAGGCCTGCACAAAAGCTGTAGGCACAAAACAATAATATTAACACCTATTCCAAAATTGTGAAATTATTCATGAAATATGCATTGCAACAATAAAGGAAACATTTTGTTTAAGAAGAGAGCATTCCCTTTAATTTTTCAGACAGTTTTCTTCAACATTAGCAATTCCTGTCCCATAGACTGGCAAACGCTGTGGGCAAGGTTGTCCAACACTATTATCCGTCAGAATAAAAAATAAGAACATCTAGAACAAGGAATATAACTTTTTTTAAGACAATAAAATAATAAACCATCATGACTCACTAACCTTTCCAAAGAAAACAACTACAGTGGTGCCTTGGATTACGAGCATAATTCGTTCCGGGGCCGTGCTTGTAATCTAAATCCACTCTTAAACCAAAGCAAATTTTCCCATAAGAAATCACTGATATGCAGACAATTGGTTCCACACCCCAAAAATAATGATTTTTTTTATTCTGAATAACATGTAAAACAGATTAAACAAACATTCAGAAACAGCAGAATATGTGATCAGGGCCGGTTTTAGGCTAAGTGAGGCCCTGGGCAAAATTAAAAATGGGGCCCCAATTAAATGTACCATGTTTGCTGTAGATTGGATGCAGTGTTTCATCATTCATTTTCATAGCTTAGTTCTGGCCCTGCATTCTGAATATCTGCTGCAGGAATGTAGTGACCGCCATGTTTAACTAATTAACTGCCAGTAAAAATAATAAAGAGCAACTGCTTACCTGCCTGCGCACCCTCGCCACGCTCCTCCATGAGTCTCTGGGTCTCTGCACTCAGCCACTCAATGTGCTGTCCCGCTGCAGCCTGTGATTGGTTGAGCGGCTATCAGTGAGCAGGGACCCAGAGACTCCTCAAACAGGAGCATAGACAGGTAAAAGCAGACAGGTAAGCATGAGCAGGTAATCATGGGCTGGTTATTATTTTTACTGGCATCTAATTAGTTAAACATGGCCGTCACTACATTCCCATAGTAGAATGAATATCCTATGTAAGAATCCCGGGCCATTGACTATAATGATACTGAGTATTGCAGCGGATTTGCTGAGAAACTTGCAGCATGAAAGCCACTGCAAACTCGCTACATGTAAATGCACAATAAGGGTACATGCACACGTACTGACTCACAGCGGAAATCTCGCTGCGAGTTTGGCAGCAAGATATGCTATGAGTTAATATCCTGCCAGGTCCTGTGCACACATACTCGCAGCGGTAGTATGTAATGCAGCTGCCCCCTTAACCCCTTCCTCCGCTGTGTATATACATTACCTCTCTCCTGCACGGGGTCCCAGCGTCCTGCTCTCCCGCCCAGCCAATCAGTGGCTGCGGCAGGGCTAAACACTGATTGGCCGGGCGGGAGAACAGTACGCCGGGACCCCGTGCAGGAGAGAGGTAATGTATACAGAGAGCGGGAGCTGGGTGGGAATGGAGGAAGGGGTTAAGGGGGTGGCTGCATTACATACTTGCAGCAGTCATTCAAGGGGTTATCCAGCGCTACAAAAACATGGCCACTTTTCCCCCTACTCTTGTCTCCAGGTCAGGTGCGGTTTGCAATTAAGCTCCATTTACTTCAATGGAACTGAGTTTCAAAACCCCACCCAAAGTGGAGACAACAGTAGGGGGAAAGTGGCCATGTGTTTGTAGCACTGGAGAACCCCTTTTCAGACCGCTGCGAGTATGTGTGCACAGGACCTGGCAGGATATTAACTTGTAGCGGATCTCGCTGCCAAACTTGCCACGAGATTTCCGCTGCGAGTCGGTACGTGTGCACGTACCCTAAAGGAGATTTGTTTTACTTCGTACATATCAATAAGAATCTGCTTTGCTCCTCTCTAGTACCTGCATTAGATGGTTTGCTTGGCAGCTGTGCCACATGGCGGGCAGCAGTTTCTCTACATAGCCAATGTAAAATTGGGCAGAAAAGTGCTGCGCTGCACAGCGGTATTGTCACTTATCTAAACCTCTGACATGTCGGGGAGAGACCTGCTGAAATTGTCAGTTATAAGTGGGTGAAGCACACAGTAGAGCACTTCACTCCCTGGCTGATTCACTCACTCCACAGACTAGAAATCAGACCTTGCACTGCGCACATCACCCGCTTATAAGTGCTGATCCCTATAGGTCTCTGAATGACAGGTCACAAGATAAGACAAATGACAGCACCGCTTTAATACATCAATATATTATGAATATAATACAATACACCTTATACAGTGTGTATATATATATATATATATATAGCCACTTCTTATAATACTTATGTATTGAGGCACTTTATATTTACTCCATATTGAGGTGTTACTAGCAAGGTGCACTACATTGTATTATATCCACTACACATTGTGATGTTTACTTGTACATGAGAACACAGACATACACAGTCTCAGGCTATGTTCACACAACGTATGTTTTGTATCAATCACGGCTGTTGTTGCAATTTGCAACAATGGCCGTGATTTATACAAAATGCACGTTCTATTGAAATTAATGGAATCTTGGCCGGAGTGTATACACATAGTACATATATATATATATATATATATATATATATATATATATACATATACATACACATGGTATACACTCAAGCCGGGGTTACATCTGGCCACACTAAAAAGCGTCATGTTCGTTTTTTGTGTCCACTATTCATTGAATAGTGGCCACAGAGAAGCTGTCAGTTCACACAATGGAGCGTCTGGCTTCAGCCACACACTCCATTGTGAGCATTGGTGTATTCGGATGCAGGCGCACACTGTGTGCGCTTACATCCGGATTCACCAGAAGTGAAGATCATTCGGCCTGTACTGCTGTACCATCCAGGATTATCTTCAGTAACACCGGCGATTCGACCGGGTCACAGAACGGCCGGTGTTATACTTAGTGTAAAACCTGGCCTCACACATACAATCTCACACATATTTAAACACACAATATTATGCATAAATATCCAGTACACACACAGACACACACCATACACACTGAATATACATTATATATTAGTACACCCCCAAACACATGATATAACCTTACACACACCCCCATACACATTATATAACAGTACGACCCCCCCAAACATGATATAACTGTACACACACACCCCCATACACATTATATAACAGTACGACCCCCCAAACATGATATAACTGTACACACACACCCCCATACACATTATATAACAGTACGACCCCCCCAAACATGATATAACTGTACACACACACACACCCCCATACACATTATATAACAGTACGACCCCCCCAAACATGATATAACTGTACACACACACCCCCATACACATTATATAACAGTACGACCCCCCCAAACATGATATAACCGTACACACACACCCCCATACACATTATATAACAGTACGACCCCCCCAAACATGATATAACTGTACACACACACACACCCCCATACACATTATATAACAGTACGACCCCCCCAAACATGATATAACTGTACACACACACCTCCATACACATTATATAACAGTACGACCCCCAAACACATGATATAACCGTACACACACCCCCATACACATTATATAACAGTACGACCCCCAAACACATGATATAACCGTACACACACACCCCCATACACATTATATAACAGTACGACCCTCCAAACATGATATAACCGTACACACACCCCATACACATTATATAACAGTACGACCCCCCAAACATGATATAACCGTACACACACACACACCCCCATACACATTATATAACAGTACGACCCCCAAACACATGATATAACCGTACACACACCCCCATACACATTATATAACAGTACGACCCCCCCAAACACATGATATAACCTTACACACACACCCCCATACACATTATATAACAGTACGACCCCCCAAACATGATATAACCGTACACACACCCCATACACATTATATAACAGTACGACCCCCCAAACATGATATAACTGTACACACACACCCCCATACACATTATATAACAGTACGACCCCCCCAAACATGATATAACCGTAAACACACCCCATACACATTATATAACAGTACGACCCCCCAAACATGATATAACCGTACACACATACACACACCCATACACATTATATAACAGTACGACCCCCAAACACATGATATAACCGTACACACACCCCCATACACATTATATAACAGTACGACCCCCCCAAACACATGATATAACCTTACACACACACCCCCATACACATTATATAACAGTACGACCCCCCAAACATGATATAACCGTACACACACCCCATACACATTATATAACAGTACGACCCCCCCAAACATGATATAACTGTACACACACACACACACCCATACACATTATATAACAGTACGACCCCCCCAAACATGATATAACTGTACACACACACCCCCATACACATTATATAACAATATGACCCTCCCAAACATGATATAACTGTACACACACACACCCCCATACACATTATATAACAGTACGACCCCCCCAAACATGATATAACTGTACACACACACACACACACCCATACACATTATATATTAGTACACCCTCCAAACACATTATATAACTGTACACACACACACACACCCATAGACATTATATAGTACCCACATATACACTCTCACATATATCTAAAAACACATTATGCATATGTAAACCTCCAGTACACACACATGCACACCTACACATTGACTATACATTATATAAGAATACACCCCCCATACACATTATAGAACAGTACAACCCCCCATACACATTATATAGCAGTACACCCATACACTATATACACTATATACACATATACTTACATTAGTAGTTGGTAGGTAATAATTCAGCAGCTGATGACAGGGCCGGACTGGGAGCCTCATGCTGCTGCTGCTGGTTTCTTCCTCCTCTTTCCTGTTGTCCCGACTGCCGAGCCGTGTAACATTACACCAGCTGCAGCAGCAGGACAGGAAGCCTGGTGTGTACAGGACCTCAGGAAGGAGAAGGAGGGGGAGGGGAGGTGTCGGCTCCAGCAGCAGGACAGGACAGGACCCTCAGTGTAAGGAACCTCAGGAAAGGGGGAGGGGGAGTGTGGGCTCCAGCAGCAGCAGCTCCTCAGTGCAGGGGACCTCAGGGAAGGAGGCGGGGGAGGGGGGTGTCGCTCCAGCAGCCGCTCTGTCAGCCTGTGCTTAGAGCAGAGCTCCCTCTGCCCTGGTGCAGGCTGCTGCCGTGTATTCCTGAATCTGATACCCAGGAATCACGGCAGCTGCAGGGGGCCCCCTGGGGGATGGGGGCCCTGGGCAACTGCCTTGTTTGCCCCCCCCTAACGCCGGCCCTGTATGTGATATTATAAGTTACTGTACAGTATTGGAGAGGATGGGAAACACAAGGGCGGACAGAGACTGCAGGAAGCATGAAGGAATGAGCAGAGCAGATGTGGGCACAGTATAGCAGCACTCTCTGTCCGGGGAGAGAAGGGTTACAGCTATGGAGAAATTACCTCCACAGTCCTGTCCCCTGATGTAAGCCCCAGCCTGAAGTGGATCTACCATGATTTGGAAGGTGAGGTAAGACTACCTGGGTCAGAGTACAGAGCTGTAGACCCCGCTATGCAGGCCATGCTCCTCCTCCACTCGCGCTCCAACCCAGTACAGGGAGCTCTTAAACCAAAGCAATGTTCTTAAACCAAGTCACAATTTTGAAAAACTGTGAGCTCTTAAACCAAAACGCTCTTAAACCAAGTTACTCTTAAACCAAGGTACCACTGTAACTATAACAAATAACTAGAACAGCACTTTATCAAACACTGCGGCAAAACCTACTGATCAGAATCACTGTGACATTCACATCAGCTTCCCTAAAATCTAAATCCTCATGGAATGTTATGACATAATACGCAACCATCTGGTCATCTATACTGTATGTAACACATGTATATACATATGTATACAATCTGATATCTATTCCCAACTATGCAGGCTATTTACTGAGTTTCATCAATGCATAAGAGACTTTGTGGCAATTATCCAGGAATATTCCCAGTGAGGTTTTGTGTTTAGTCTGTGAAATGGATGTTTTAAGAAAACCGAGAAGCCCCTGAGAAGGAAAAGACACAGTAACTGCATGGAGTGTGCTCCTATTTCTCTTGTATCCTCGGCCCCCAATAGCCAGTGGTTAGCAGAACAGCAATCTTAGCACAGTAACACAATGTGTAAAGCATGATTACATATTGGGGGAAGTCTTGGGAACATCACACAACACTGTATCACTAGATACCCACATCGATATGTGCAAGAGACAATGACCAAGTGTAGTCAGACACAATAGTTACACTTATAAAAAATGCTTTGATCTTTCAGCCTCTAAAAGTCTAGACTTACCTAAGATTTAAGGTGAGAGTCAGGTTTCTATGGAATTTCTGATTATATCATCTTGTAAAAAAGACTACTGACAAAAATGGAAAATAAAAGAAAAAATGTGAAGAAGATCTGAGTATTTTTCCTGCTGTTCCATAGCTCATCCACACTCACGCTGCACTTCCTACATGACAGTGACACATCTTGTGTGACAAGCCGTACAATTATTAGAGGAACTTCCCTGTCACACACTTTCTCCACCCGCTGAGCCATCTTTCATCCTCCCTGGTGTGATGTGATGAAATTTAGGGAGGTATCTGGATGAGGTTTTGTTGATCGTTTTTGCCTTCTTTTGTGTTTAATGTCATAAAAGTTATTAGTATTTAAGCTAACTTTATGGTTGAAGAATCCTGTTTTATTAGTTCATATTCATGCTTGAAATCGTGTAATTGTAGTGCGGTTTAATGCATTTTATTTTAGGGTAGTGAAGAGAAATCTTTATTATTCTGAATGAAATTCTGGCATTGTAGTTGCATTACGGTCATATGTTTGGGGGATAAATGCTCAGATAAAGGGGTATCCTGGCTTTGAAAATTGGAGAAGAGAGAGAGAGGAGGGCTGGATACCAAGCCATCTGATGGATTTCACCTGGAATGGGACAGATCTGCCAGGTTTCATGGCCTTTGAATTATTTTGTAAATATACTCTTTCATGTCAAATTGGACATTTCAGATTAAGATACTCTGCTCCCAGACAAATGCTTCCTTGCAAAGCAACAGTCCTCCCGGACTTACCTGTTCATCACTAAGGCTGCGTTCACACGTAACAGATCCGCAGCAGGTATCTCACTGCGAATTCGCAGCGAGACCAGCTGCGGATCCCTGCCCTGTACACCATATAGGCAGGATGTCCATCCTGCTGCGAGTATGTCCGCAGCCCGCCCCGTTAACCCCCCGGCCACCGAAGCATATACTTTACCTGCTCCCAGCTCCGGCTTGCTGCGGGGCGCCCAGTGTCTTCATTACACTGCCCATTGAAGTCTATGGAGAGAGGATGGGCAGGTAGGAGAGGGGGGAAGTGGTAAAAGAAAAGAAGTACAGGGGAAAACACAGACAGACATGCTACAGGCCTACTCAGACCAAAGCTAGATTCACAACAGGCTGCTCAAGTACTGGTCTATAATGTCCTCCATGCTGAGGCAATTATAGGTTTTCTGTTGCCAGAGGTGAAAATTAGAAATGTTGATCCCCTCCCCAACTCCCCACAAACATAAATATATACCAGCAGTGAACATATATCATGCATGACTATATACCAACAGTTAATATATTGCTAACAGAACTATATACCAACAGTATATAGTAAATGCCGGTCATTCGGCATTTGAATATGACGGCCATTCGACGTCTGAGAAGCACTAGTACAGCGCAAAGCAGCTGTCACGTCTGTGACCCAAGGTGTCAGGATGGTATCTCTGCAGAGCATTATGCGCCCCTCGGCTCGTGCTGTTCGGCCGAGAAGGCACTGATTTTCTTGTATCCTGTTTCTGTGTTTTGTTTGCAGTGTGTGAACACTGGTTTATATGCTCACCTTTGTTGGGAGACACACCCGACTTCACCTGCTGAATTCTGTCTGGCCATGTCATGGTTAATCTGTGTTTGGGTTCTGCTGTGACTGACAGGTCATCCTGCCAGTGGATCTGTCTTGTTCTCAGGTGTCTGTGCTTGGAGATCAGGGGGATGGTCCAATTATGTTCTGGATCAGAACCCTGGCCTCCTATATAACTTCCTCAGTCTGGGATATCTTTGCCGGATATTGAGCTTGTCTCTGCCTGGTTCTGTGTTTCTATTCTTGCTCTGTTGATTCTGACCCTGCTTTGCCTTTCTGACCATTCTTGTTTGCTGCCTGCCCCTGACCATACTGCCTGTATATTGACTTTGCCTTCGGATTGTGATTTTGTACTTTTGCTGCCCGTTTGTTGTGACCCGGACTGTTGACCATTCGTTATTGTGTTTTGTCTGTCTGTCTTGTCCTTGTTTCCCACCTAGCCAGCGCAGGGACTGCCGCCCAGTTGCTCGCCGCCATTTTAGGGCGGATTGTGGCAAATAGGTAGAGGACAGTGGGCGGGGCTGAGCTTAGGGCTCACTGTTTGTCTTGTCCTGCTGTCCGGTTCCTAACACAAGGTTTATGGCGTTCCCACCATCCTCAAGCCGAGTCAATGGCTTTTAAGTTTTTGAAGAAATATAGAAAAGATTTTAAGGGGTGAGTGCGCCCCATATTATTTCTTTTATACATTTCTATAAGGCATTTGAATACCGGTGGCTGAAGAAGATGGATACATTCCTAGGAAGTCTAGGAAAACATGGATACAGCCTATAGCTTTCATCTCTAATACAGAACTATCTACCAGCAGTGAACATATTGCATGCGTGATGCACTTACTGTATACCAACAGTAAGTATATCACCATCAGAACTATATGCCAGCAGTGAACATACTGCATGCATAACTATATACCAAGATTAAATATATTGCATGCAGACTTATATAACAACAGTAAATATATTGCATGCAGAACTATATACCAACAGTAAATATATTGGATACAGAACTATATACCAGCAGTAAACATATTGCATACATGACTATATATCAAGAGTAAATATATTGCATACAGAACTATATTGCAGAAGTACATACACTACACAGTGAGCATTGTGTCAGATCGAGTTCACCAGGGCCCACAAGTCACTGACATGTTTTTTATTCTTTTCTCAATAACAGGCAAGCACAGGATCATCATTGATAACAGCAATTACAGGGAACTTGTCACACTGAACATAAGCTCTGAGTAAGGAGTAATGTGTAAGATGCTACTGCACTGTTTTTCCATGCTTGGATGAATCTTTTAATGCTGAATCAATAAAGAAACTTGCGGCTATGTTTTTTGAAGCGGAAAATACAGATTTTTTTTTTTATATTAACATCTGATATTTCATGTCTGTAAATGATGATCATAATACATTTTACGATTGTTTTTTCACTTTAAAAATGTGTGAACATAGCCTTAAAGTGAATGTACTATCAAGTACATCGCTTTGTTTTTTTTACCTTAACATATCACTGGTGCGGGAATGCTGATGGTGCAGTCCTTTTTTTTGAACCACCGTCCGGCTCCCATGCCTGGCACCAGTCTATTCCCGAGCACTGGCCCAGCTTGAAGCACGGGGGGATTGACCCTCTGTGACGTGGCTCCATTAGAATCAATTACTGTCGCAAATGATAAATTGGGCGCTAATCACAGATTATGTAAACTTTTGGGTGAATACTCAAAACAGGCAGAAAAAAAAAGAAGCATCTAAAAGATATTCACCTGTCGAATACTGGTTCATAAATAGAACTTAGATCAAAAATGGGCGAAAAAATTCATTTATTCACCTTAAAATAGGCGCAAAGCCCTTGATAAATTTCTCCCTTTGTGATTCATGGCCTGTGGTCAGGATAGTCCATCAATATCTTGTTTGCGTGTCTAAAAATATACTGTGAATGAAGCTGGAAAAAATGGCTTGTTTTATTGTGTGCTAGCCATTTCGGGTTACTGCAGCTCAGGTCCCATTAAAATTTTTAGTTTTTTTTTATCTGAATAGCTTTGCTAGAGATCCACAGCTAACAGCCATGTAACACAATTGTAGTTCATTCTTGTTACAAACTGTATCTGCTCATAATTATTATTATTACGCTACCTTTTTAACTGAACCAATAACATGTACAGTTCATTCTGAGGCTCCAAGGAGCCCCACGCTATGTGAATTTCTGGTAAAAAGAAGCTATTGACAGCCTTTCTATGTCACACAGTTGATCAGAAGATTAATTTGTGTTAGTCGGTATAAGCTGCACCTTGCTGAGGCTTTCTTGCCCTTATACAACCTTTTTCTTAGGAAAGAAACTCAATACATATTCTGCTTGTGTGGATTATAGAACAAGAATAATTCCCATCTGTGCTCCATGTTCTCTGCAGAAAGCAAAGCAGTGAATGCTGAAACATCAAAACATCCCATATTGTATCAATGGAGAGTTCAGACTTCTACTCTGCTCTGTAATTAAAAAAAGAGCTATTAAATATAGAACAGGTCAGAGGAAACATCATGAAGCCTCATTGCTCCAGTGTAGAAAACATTTGGTGTATGAGGTAATTTAATTCCATTTCTGGGAATGAGAGACAGACCTTGTATTCATCTCTAGGGCACAGACAGGCCATCTGGGGAAGCCTCGGAATATAACTGATCTCCCTGCACCCTATCCTACCAGACGTATGCAGGTATCGAATGTCTGTATGGTGATAGGTAAAGAACTCTTCTCAACCTTCAATGTTGTTGTTTCTTGTTCATCATTTTTGCATATGGAATGAAGCATTTTCCGCTGTCTGTGGATGAGGGACAATGGAGGGCAGTGGGGACTTGTAGGATTTCTAAACTAAGAACTTCTTTGGCGCAACTTACTAAAACTTAAAACAGCAAAAGAAAACTCCACTTTTGTGTATACCATTCTGGAAAGATAAAGAAACAATAAAACTATAAATATATGCTAAGTAACTGTTTTTCAGTCTACGAGATATAATGCTTTGTTCTGATGTGATGTCTTCTGGAAATCTTGAAGGGAAGTTCCTTATCCCTGATGTAGCTTTTCCATGTGTCACTTTCTCCTATGCATTCAGCACATGTGTGTGTGAACATAGCCCAGTATTGTTAAATCTTTGTCTTTATACTCTGCTCTTAAAAGAAACCAATCAGCCCAATTGGGCTGATATGGTTCCCTGCAGCGCTGTATTAACCCCTTAAGGACAGGGCCCATTTTCGTTTTTGCGTTTTCGGTTTTTCCTCCTTGTGTTTAAAAGGCCATAGCACTTGCATTTTTACACCTACAGACCCACATGAGCCCTTATTTTTTGCGTCACTAATTGTACTTTGCAATGACAGGCTGAATTTTTGCATTTGGTACACTACGAAACCAGAAAAAAATTCAAAGTGTGGTGAAATTGAAAAAAAAACAAAACACATTTCTTTTATTTGGGGGAACTGTGTTTTTACGCCATTCGCCCTGGGGTAAAACTGACTTGTTATGCATGTTCCTCAAGTCGTTACGATTAAAACGATATATAACATGTATAACTTATATTGTATCTGATGGCCTTTAAAAAATTCGAACCATTGTTAACAAATATACGTTCCTTAAAATCGCTCCATTCCCAGGCTTATAACGCTTTTATTCTTGGGTCTATGGGGCTGTGTCAGGTGTCATTTTTTGCGCCATGATGTGTTCTTTCTATCGGTACCTTGATTGCGCATATACGACTTTTTAATCGCTTTCTATTAAATTTTTTCTGGATTTGATGCGACCAAAAATGCGCAATTTTGCACTTTGGGATTTTTTTGCGCTGACATCGTTTTATCGTGCGAGATCAGGAATGTGATTAATTAATAGTTCAGGCGATTACGCACGCGGCGATACCAAACATGTTTATTTATTTATTTGTTTACTTTTATTTAAAACCTGGGAAAAGGGGGGTGATTCAGACTTTTATTAGGGGAGGGGGCTTTTTACTATAAACAACACAGTCCCCTAGGGGACTTCTAGTATATATACTTTGATCTCTCATTGAGATCTTTGCTGTATAGATATACAGCAAAGATCAATGAGATAGGCACTCGTTTGCTTTCGGCTGCTGCAGCCGGAAACAAACGAGTGCCGAGCCGGGGACGGCGCCATCTTGGACGAGCCCCCGGCCGGCATCAGACAGGGAGATCGCTCCTCCGGGACAACGTCCCAGAGGAGCGATCTCCCCCACTAGACACCAGGGAACGGTTGCCTCCGGTAATCGGAGGCAGCTGTCAACTTTGACAGCTGCCTCCGATTAGCTAATTAGCGGGCACGGCGATCAGACCGTGCCCGCTAATAGCGGCGGTCCCGGGCTACACGCGGCACCCGGGACCGCGGCGCTTCAAAGCGGGGTCGCCGCGCGGCCCCGCTTTGAAGTGCTAATGAGGACATATGACGTATGGGTACGTCATATGTCCTTAAGAGGTTAAAGGGGTTGTCCAGCGAAAATCTTTTTCTTTCAAATCAACTTTTGTCAGAAAGTTATAAAGATTCGTAATTTACTTCTATTGAAAAATCTCAAGTCTTCCCATACTTATTAGCTACTATATATCCTGCAAGAAATGTTGTTTTATTTTCAGTCTGACACAGTGCTCTCTGCTGACATCTCTGGACGAGAAAGGAACTCCCTAGAAAAGGAGAGGTTTTCTATGAGAATCCCCATAGAAAACCTTTCTGTGTCTGGACAGTTCCTGTCTCAGCTAAAGATGTCAGCAGAGAGCACTGTGTCAGACTGAAGATAAAACAACATTTCCTGTAGTACATACAGCAGAGGATAAGTAAGGGAAGACTTGAGATTTTTTTAATAGAAGTAAATTACGCATCTATATAACTTTCTGACAATAGTTGATTTGAAAGAAAAAGATTTTTTCTGGACAACCCCTTTAATACAGTGCTGCACGGAACCATATCAGCCCAATTGGTCTGAAGGGTTCCCTTTAAACTGAGAATACTTTTTGCAGTGCCCAATAAAAATCCAAACCTTCTCTGGCATGGTATGTAGAACACGGCACACATACTGGCTAATGAAGCTCTGTGTTGCTTTTCTTGTAACTCACTAGTAGTACAGTCAAAAGGGATTTACTGATTTTTGCATGCAAATGCCTACACATCCCAGATGGCATGAGTTTCCATTTCTAGATGCAGACTGATGGTGGAAGAACTGTTTTCCTGCTCATCAGGGAAATATTTCAGCAGTTAGTGACTGTTCTCAGTTTACAATATTAAATGTGTCGAGCTTCGGGTTTAAATGTTCTGCAGAATTAATCCTCAGATACAGGTGTGGCTTTGTGACAAAGAAGGCTATACTATAATTTTAGCCAACTAGGTCAATCTAGGCCAAATTATTACCAGGCTCCATGTGTGGGCTCAATATGAAATGATCCTCCAGATCCAATAGATTTTCCAGTATGCTTTAGGAGTTACGGAAACCACAAGGAGGTAAGAACGACTGCTTTGGATTTTACAAAGTTTCCAATTTGGAGTGCACATAAATAAGAAAATATGATTTTTAGCTTAACTACCTGTCTTCCAGAGACCTAGGTTTTAATGAATGAATAAATAAAGCATATCAGTCAACATCATGTATAGAGTACAATAGGTTTTTTCATTGTTGTTCAGACACTGGGAGGCTGTGTGGGTGTTTAGCAGTGTAGAACCCAGTGTGAAGACATAGGGGCCTACACAGCTACCACGATAGACCTGATATCACTGACTAAGGGCCCTATTCCACTGGATCGTTTGCATAATCGTTAACGATTAACAATCTCAAACGACCGCTATTGCGAAAGACCTGAAAACGTTCACTCATTTCCATGGAACGATAATCGTTACTTATGATCGTAATTGCGATCGTTTTTTCTTCGCTATTTATTCGCTATTGCGTTCGTATCTATTGCGAACGACCGAACGATGTCTTATTCAATGCGAACGATTTGCAAACGTTTTGCGAACGAGCAACGATAAAAATAGGTCCAGGTCTTATAAAGCAATCAACGATTTCTCGTTCGGTCGTTAATCGTTAACTGCATTTCAACCGAACGATTATCGTTTAGATTCGAACGATTTAACGATAATCTGAACGTAAATCGTCAGGTGGAATAGGGCCCTAATAGAGCAATAGCCCTCCTGCTGGGACCACCAAGGGATAATGAATGCTGTGGAACTGCACTGAGTATTTGTAGGGGCTGGTATGACTAGTATATGAACTTGGAGCAGCTTGCTATGACTTTGCTGCATAGTTTGTGTGACCATTAAAATGCTGTTGGTATTTATATGCAAAAAAAGTTGTCAGAAGACACAAGGGGAGGGGGGCAGAGGGTGCGAAACGGCTGCATCAAAAAATTGGACAATTTTTACATTTTGAGCGACAATACATTAGCCTAATACAACTGCTTATTCTAAAAAATATGCTTCACATTCAGTTATGTGAAAAATAAAAATAAATATCACAGACAAAACATATTCGCCTGTAAAAAAAAATCATTCATAAATACCACCAAGTCAGAAAAAAAGAACCCAAGTATAGTATATTCATCCAAGAAAAAGGCACATAAGCCATGGTAATTCTGGGCCAATGGCTTTTTCCAAGTGATTCAAAAAGTATCCCCTTTCGAGAATAGCAATAGGTTTTTGCCTCTGAAAAAAGAGAAAAAAGGGGGTTAGAAGCCTTCAAAAGATCAAAATGCACCCCTTCAAAAGATCAAGATGCGCTCCTGGTGTACGCCACCGAAAAGGGGCAGATTTGCCAGCCGTATCCCTGATTGCCTGATGGACGGGTGGGGGGCTTTGTGCCAAGGTGGGGAAGAAGCGTGGTCTCCTCCCGTGCCAGATTTATCATTGTTTACGTATGTTCAACGTATGCTGCTCCCCTAACAGATCTATATAACCAATCCCTCCTAACAGGGGATGTTTCTGATGGAAAGTGACCAACATTATTCCCATTTCCAAGAAACGTAGTAGAGAAGTTTTCTTAAAAAAAAAAAAAAAAAAAAAAAAAGATAATGGATCACATAATGGTGCGTTTACACAGGCAGATTTATCTGACAGATTTTGAAAGCCAAAGCCAGGAATGGATTTGAAAAAAGGAGAAAGGTCAGTCTTGCCTTTATGACCCGTTCCCTGTTTATGGTCTGTTACTGGCATTGGCTTAAAAAATCTGTCAGATAAATCTGCCTGTGTAAACGCACCATAAGAATCAACAATTTGATGGATCCAAACCAGCATGGCTTTACTGTGGGAAGATGATGTCAAACTAATCTCATTGATTTCTTTGATTGTGTCACAAAAGTGTTGGATGAAGGTGGTGCTGTGGATATCATCTACCTGGACTTCAGCAAAGCCTTTGATATAGTTCCCCATAAAGAGCTGAGAGAGAAGTTGGAGAAAATTGGACTTAATGCCTGGATAGCTTAGTGGAGTTGTGGTTGGCTGAATGCTAGACATTAGAGGATTGTTGTTAATGGTATTAATTCCGAGCAGAGACTGGTTACAAGTGGTGTGCCACAAGGGTCGGTTCTAGGTCTTATTCTTTTTAATATGTTTGTAAGTGACATAAGAGAAGGTTTGGTAGGTAAAGTTTGTCTGTTTGCTGATGACATAAAAGTTGATATTCCTGGTGGTGTCAGTAATATGGAAAATTATTTAGCTTCACTAGATAAGTGGTCCAAACTGTGGAAATTGCAGTTCTATGTTTCCAAATGTAAAAGAATGCACTTGGGGAGGAGGAATCCTCTATCCGAGTATCATTTCGCGAGTTCTGTGTTGGCAAAGACTTTAGAAGAGAAGGATTTAGGGGAAGTGATTTCTGACAGCTTTAAAATGAGTCACCAGTGCAACCAGGCAGTGGGGAAAGCAAATTGTATGCTGGGCTGTATAGCTAGAGATATAACACGTAGGAAGAGAGAGATTGTGATCCCGCTGTATAGAGCTCTAGTGAGACCACATCTGGAATACTGTGTCCGGTTCCGAACACCTGACCTAAAAAAAGGATATTGATAAAATAGAACGGGTCCAAAGACGGGCTACAAAAATGGTGGAGGGTGTGAGGCATAAACCATATTAGTAAGGACTCAAGGATTTGAATCTGTATAGTCTAGAGCAGAGAAGGGAAAGGGGGGACATGATCGAAACCTTTAAATCTGCTAAAGGACTAAATAAGGTTTAAGAGGGGAGTGTTTTTAGAAAAAGACTCAACTCAAGAACAAGGAGACACAATCTTAGGTTATTTGTGGAAAAGATCAGAAACAGCACGAGAAAATATTACTTTACCGACAGAGTAGTAGATGCTTGGAACAAACTTCCAGCATATCTGGTTGGTAAATCTACAATAACTGGAGTTAAACCTGCCTGGAATAAACATATATCTATCCTAAGATAATAAGGAGCAAAATACTAAAAGGGCAGACTAGATGGACCCAGTGGTCTTTTTCTGCCGACAATATTCGATGTTTCTATGTTACATCCCTCTCTCTGGCTACACCACCCCACTTTGGCACTCAAGAGGACAAAATATGATAGTTTAGGAATAGTAAATTCCTCCCAGTGTTCACAAAACCCCCCAGCATTCTCTTATTTTAGATAGTAGGAACAGGGATGACATCCTAGTGTGCAACAGCGAAATAAAATCACAAAATCCTCAACCCCCCTATTTTTTCACGACAGTTGGTGTACTGTATATAATCAAACTTGGCACACTAGAATTTGTGATTAAACAGACTGCACAGAAGTCAAAACTTCAAAACCCTATGTGCCCTTCTTTTTCCCACTAAATCCTGTACCACTAATAATAAACTGAGATCTGACCCATGTGATCCTTCGTCCATCTCCTACTCGGATTTTACCAGGTTCAGACAGTTCAGTCATAGATAGGAGGTACTGCTATTACTACTGTGGGAAAGGGAAACTATTTTATGTACTGACAGAAGGGAGATACTACTGCTACTACTCATGGGTAAAAGGCAGCCCTGATGAGACAACTGGAAAAAATCTAGAAAAACCCTACATTTCTACTACAACCACAGATGGGCTTCTTCATGTTTACTCCATTAAGAATAAGGATATGGGCCAAGTTTTCTGTTTTGTACAATGAAAGAAAAAGCTCCAAGGCTGTACAATCTGGGGTGGGGAGGATTGATTCTTCATTGGTTTCAGCAATAACACAGTAAGCAAAGTAAAAAAAAAATAATATATATATATATATATATATATATATATATATATATATATATATATTATATATATAATATATATACTAAAACATATTTATCAGATCTTATTAGGGTCCCTTAACATTGACATTGCCTTTTCCATCTGTAGTTCATGTTGCTGGATGTACAGCAATATGTATAAAGCTTGGGTGCTTTCACACAGCACTGTATGCTGACACAGCACTTTTCTAGGGTGTGATCAATGTCTCAGTTGCTGAATAGTGTTCAGAGAGCTTATATATATTCTACATATCAATTAATTAGCATTGTGATAAAATAGGAACATAAACAACACAATAAAACATCTTACAATTGAATCATAAGGGTTGCAGGAATTTCTTGTAGTTTAGGCTGTGTACTGAATGTAAAATGTCATGCTGTCTAAGGGTGGGTTCACACTACGAAATTCTCGCGGATAAACTCCGCAGAAATCCGTCGGCTGTCCGCGTGCCTTTCCACCGGGCCTATAGACACCATTCTATGGGCCGGCGTATTCCGCTATCCGCCGAAAGAAGTGACATGTCACTTCTTTCGGCGGATAGCGGAATACGCCGACCCATAGAATGGTGTCTATGAAGCTGGCGGAAAGGCGCGTGGCCGTGTGCGCGGACATACTTCGGAATTCCGCGGACATTATCCGCGAGAATTCCTCAGTATGAACCCACCCTTATAAGGCCCTAGCATACAAGTCCTTTATCCACCTCTCTGATCTGGTGGTGATCCAACCCAGGACATGATTGCTGAAGCCACTGACTGATGGGTTGTAGCAGTCACAGGTAAACAAGGATTACAAGGGTTTATTTACACGCACTAAATTTGTTGCACAAAGCAGATGTCCCATTCATCTGCATAAATCCATTGGACTGGTGCACACTGATTTCAGATAACTGAAACTTGATTTTTAAATGCTAAAATTTTAGCAAAAATCTGCTATACACTATACATGAATCAATATAACTTACCTTATCAAGACAATTGGAGAACAAAGAAAATGAAGGCCATTAACATTCCGTGTCAGTGAAGCCTTGAAAGAAAAAAACAACAACAGTAAATGTTAGAAAATAAAACTTCTAATACTATTATCACTACAAATTGTCAGAATAGAGTGGGCAATGTATGCTGTGATCTGTTGGTGAAACACAAAACAATGCAGAGAAATGTTATGAGGATATGTTACAACAATTGATTAGAAATTAGAATTACATTCATTGCAGCACAAACAATAAGTAAAACTGTAACCACAGATACACAATCCATGATGACAGGATAATTAGGAAGTCTACCAAACAGTATTATTAAAGTTCCTTAATGAGGTATAGCGGAATATGTAAAACCACTTATCTCTGTCGCCTTTTATCTTTTGGTAAATACCATCTGTTTTTGATTCATAGTAGTTTCCTGGGAAGTAGAAGCTTATATTGACCACTTTTTTATGATTTAGGCTATGTTTCCACAAGAGGATTTCATGGTCGTCTTTCTGGACGATCTTCTTTTGTTAAGGACGACCGCAAACAATGATCATGAACGTTATTTGCTGCCATGATTATCAATAGCACTAAAATATTGGCCATCTTGAAAGACAGACATTATTGTAATGTACTGGGAACAATAGCCTAAAAGTGGAAGTCCAGTGTAGCTTTTACGCCAAATTTCGACATGAAGAGATGCTGCACGGGCTGGGTGGTGCAGTTGCTGAGCATTCAATGATCGCATGTTCCGTACATGAGCCCTTTTCTAATTAATAGGACTCGTGCACGGGACTCATTGGGTGTTGAACAGTTTATGTGTAGCTTCTCTCCATGCCAAACTATGCAGAATGGGAGGAAGAGTAAGGCTGGACTTTAAGGGGGCGTGGCTTGAGCATGGCCGGGTGAAGACGTGCCTGACCGCAGCTCCGGGCCCCGCGCTACATTACCGGGACTTACCCCTCACAATCGCCTCAGCGTTATGCCCACCGGGGGCAGGAAGACACCCGCTACCAAGCCGGTCAATCCCCGCCACTCCATAGATCGATTTGTCCGGGCGGCACCGAGCGTGTCCCCGTCCTCTCCACAGCATTCCAAGATGGCTGCCGCGCCTGCCACCCGCCGCGCCACACAGAAGACTGCTCCTCCTGCGTTCCCGGAGCTCAGCCAGCCGCTGCCCGCTGTCCTCCGCACCCCGCAGAGCGAAGACAGGTTGCCATCCCCATCGGCAGCCACCGAGCACCACCCGCTGGACTCGACGGCCTCGGCTGCCCTGCTCGCTGAGGTACGGTCCCTGCTTCAGGCCCTTCCCACCAGAGAGGAGCTTGCCTCGCAGCTGGCGCGCATGGAGGAACGCCGCGCCGGCGACATGGCGGAGCTCAAGGCGTCCCTCTCCTCTGTCACAACAGCAGTGTCCGGGCTAGAAGCTAGGCAGGATGCCACTGACCAGTCACTGGCCTCCATAACCCCCCGCCTAGACTCTCATGATTTGCTTCTGCGGGATCTGGTTGCCCACGTGGACGACCTCGAGAATCGGGGTCGCCGCAATAACGTTAAGATCCGCGGGCTGCCCGAGGACATTGGACCGGACCGCCTTACCCGAGCGGTTACATTTATCCTCAACCGGTACCTAGGGGACCCCACAGACACCCACATTGAACTGGACCGTACCCATAGAGTGGCTGGGTCGCGTCCGCCTGATAGGAACCGCCCCCGTGATGTGCTGTGCCGGGTGCACTATTATCAACAGAAGGAGGCGATCATGCAGAGGGCATGGGAGCGTGGCCCGATGGAATTTGAGGGGGCAGAGATCACTCTCCTTCCGGATCTTTCCCGGCGCACCTTAGCCATGCGCCGTATGCTGCGTCCCCTCCTAGACGCCATCAAGGACTCTGGGGCCTCTTACAGATGGGGGTACCCTTTCCATCTAATCATACGGCACGCCGGGACCACCTATCTACTGCGCACACCGAAGGACCTGCCGGGCGCACTGGAACTGCTGGGCCTGACCTCACTACATCTGCCGGATTGGACGGCCCCGGAACTTCCACCCCCACCCGCTGGAGTCACCGCACGCTCCCCGCGACCTGGTCCGCACAGATCCCGCTCTCCTCTCCGCGGGGATCCCCCCCGCTCTCCTCGCCACCGGGATCAACATCTCCTGCCAGGCCGCCCACTGGACTCCCGCAGAGACCCGATCCCGCCACCGTAGCTGCCCTTCTCCCTGGCTGGGTCTGAAGACGCTGCCGCGGTGTCCCTGTTGGACGAGGTCACTGCCTGTTGCAGTCCATTGGCGGAGTTCGGGGACCCTGATACTTCCACAAGCTAAGTAGGACTGTTCGTGACTTTTGGCCTATGCGGTCATGACGTAGCTTCCCCTATAGGCCGTGGAGCTAACCCCCTCCCCCCCCCCCCCGAGTTCACTCCCCCCCCCCCTCCCCGCTGAGGACCTACCCGGTCCTTCCCAGTCCTTCCTCCCCTCCCTCCCATCCCTCTCCCCTCCCAGGAGGCCCCCTCTTCCCCCCCCCCCTCCCCTCCGAGGCTCCGAGGTACGGAGTCACTGCTTGGAAGCCCCTCAAGGAACTTATCGCCGCCCTCAGCCTTTACCTCACCTACCCACTCATCCCTCGGGACTGAGGAAGGGATAAGTCTTCTTGGCTGGATGGTCAGAATGGACCCCACCAATGGATATGGGGGGGGATTGTTATTGTTACTGTCATTTTTATTGCCACTGTTGTGTTCTCTTTGCCTGCCCCTGCCTACTCCTAATCCCTCTCCCTCCCCCCTTACCTGCCCCCACCTCCCTCCCTCCCTTGCCTCCCCTCCCTTACCGAGTGCCTCTATGTCCTTCTCCCCGATTACTCTCCCCCCTTATTCCCCCCCACTCCTCCCCTTTTCTTTCTTCCCCTACACTGATATACACCCACCCCCCTTTCCTCCCCTCCCCCTTCTCCCCCCCCCTCCTTCCCTCCCCTCCCCCCCCTCCTTCCCTCCCCTCCCCCCCCCCTCCTCCTCCCTCCTCCCCCCCCCCTCCCCTCCTCCCCCTCCTCCCCCCCCCCCCTCTCCTTCTCTCCCCACCCCTCTCCTTCCTCCTCCCCCCTCTCCTCCTTCCTAATTTAATTTTTTTGCATATGTTTACTAGTTCCTGGGCCTGTAGGGCTGCGTCTGTATTTCAATGTACGATGTGCACTCCTATGTCTCTTTTCTGGGGACTCTGGTGGGTAAAGGGCTTCCCGCTAGGAAGGTAGGCGGGTGTGCTCTCTAGCCCTCATGCGCTACCGCCTATGGCGTCCAACCGACCTTACACTTTACCTATCTCTCTTCTTCGTCTTCCGTCTCTCCACTTACCTCTGTCTCCCGTGATGGATTGCCCCACAAAAGACTGTTACTGATCTGAGGGCCCGGACTGGGTCCCCTGGCCTGCTCTTCCGTGTACCCCTGTGGTTCCCCCTTTTTTCTGCATAGGTTTCCTGGACGGTGGTCTTTAAGACCCCGCCCCCCTACTGCTTGAGAGGCTTTTGCCTCATAACCCCCCCCTCCTTTTCTTTTCGTCTCCTTCCCCCCCACCTCCCGCTTTGCTCTTTTCTTTCCTGTCCCTCCCTCCCCCGTGGTCCGGGGGTCCCTCCCTCTCTCCCTCCCTCTTCGCCTACGCAGGTCTGCTCCTCACTGAGTCATGTCAACAGTGCTCTGTTTATCACTCAACGCTCAAGGTCTAAACATTCCAGAGAAGCGTTCCGCTCTCCTACGCCTTCTCTGGGCCAAGAGGGCCTCGGTGGTCTTCATTCAGGAGACCCACTTCCGGGGGGATCAAATTCAGAGGTTGTCCGATCACCACTTTCCGGATGTATATCACAGCTGCTCTCCGGACTCCAAGACAAAAGGCGTGGCGATCTTGCTCGCTCGCTCGGCCCCATGGGAATTCATAGACCAGAGGTCGGATGCTGAGGGTCGGTCCCTCTTTGTTAAGGGGAAAATGGCAGGTGTTCTGTGCACCTTTGGCACAGTTTACCTCCCGAATGTAGGTCAGTCCGCCTTCCTGGAACGATGCCTCTCTGACGTTGAAGACTTTTTAGAGGGGATGATTGTCTTCGGGGGTGACCTCAACATGGCTCTCGACCCTCTTCTAGATTCTTCCTCGGGCCGCTCTGCCCTCTCTTTCTCTTCCTTACGACGGGCAAAGCAACTTCTTCACTCCCACCAGTTGATGGACTCCTGGCGACTGCTCCACCCCCGTGACAAGGACTACACCTTCTTCTCGCACCCACACAACATGTATTCCCGCATTGACTACCTCTTTGTATCCCATGCCAGTCTGGACTGTGTGACGGCAGCCTCCATAGATCCCATCTCCTTTTCGGATCACGCGCTCATCACTCTCTCTTTATCTTTCTCCCCCCCCCGACCCCGCAACTGGCGGTGGCGCCTGAATGAGACCCTCTTGAGGGACCCGGGGGTCCTGGCAGAGGTCCAGGCTGACCTCACTTCTTACTTCTCTACCAATACGTCGCAGGATTCTTCCCCGCTGATAGTGTGGGAAGCTCACAAATGCTTCATAAGGGGCACGTTTATTAAGCTTGCATCCCGCTTAAAAAAAGAAAGATCGGCCAAAATACTGTCACTGCTCGCGCGAATCGCGGATCTAGATAAACGACACAAAACGACCTTGGATCCTGTCGCAGGTTCGGAGCTCGCGGACTTGCGACGGAAGCTTAGAGACCTGACATTTGCGAATGCCAAGGCCTCTCTGGCGCGTTGTCGCCGTCACTATTTCGAGTTTGGCAATAAGCCAGGCAAGACGTTAGCTCGGGCCCTGTGACAACAGCGAGCTCGATCCTTCATTCCCCATGTAACTTCCCCCCCTGGCGTGAAACGAACCCTGTCCTCCCAAATAGCAGACTCCTTCCGGGAATACTACACCTCTCTCTATGGCCTGTCCACTCCCACGACTCCCTCGGACTCCCCATCTCTCCATGCGGCCATTGCCTCATACTTGACAGACTCGGGGTTGCCGACGCTGACTGAGGAGGATGCCGCCTCACTCGAATCCC
Organism: Dendropsophus ebraccatus; assembly: GCF_027789765.1. Taxonomy (NCBI): domain Eukaryota; kingdom Metazoa; phylum Chordata; class Amphibia; order Anura; family Hylidae; genus Dendropsophus; species Dendropsophus ebraccatus. The sequence continues at coordinate 56,897,452 of NC_091461.1, forward strand.
CCATCACGGTGTCGGAATGGGATTGGGCTCTTAAGACGTCCCCGTCGGGTAAGGCCCCGGGGCCGGACGGCTTTACCCTGCCCTACTATAAGACCTTTGGCTCCCTCCTCCGGGACCACTTCCTGTTCGCCTTTAACTCCGTGTCCACCGGCGCCCCCCTCCCCCTGGATGCCCTCCGCGCACACATTTCAGTTATCCCGAAAGATGGTAAAGACCCCTCGCTCTGCCAAAATTACCGCCCCATCTCCCTCCTCAATCTGGACCTTAAATTCTTTTCAAAGATCCTGGCGGCCCGCCTTACTCCCCTCCTCCAAGCCATAATCCACCCAGATCAGGTGGGATTCATGCCCATGCGGGAGGCCCGCGACAACTCCATTAGGGCCATAAATATCATTCACCGGATGCACTCCTCTACCCTCCCTGCCATGCTCTTGTCTACGGACGCGGAGAAGGCCTTTGACCGCGTAGGCTGGCCGTTCCTCTTTGCCACACTCCGGCATGTCGGCCTTGGCCCTCACATGCTAGAGTGGATAGGCTCCCTGTACTCACACCCCTCGGCTCAGGTATCGGTCAACGGCCTTCTGTCCGCATCCTTCCCCATCTCCAACGGAACACGGCAGGGCTGCCCCCTATCCCCGCTCATCTTTATCCTGACTCTGGAGCCCTTCCTTAGACACGTGCGGCGTAACCCGGATATTTCGGGGGTGCAGGTGGGGCCGAGGGAACACAGAGTCGCCGCCTACGCGGACGACCTCCTGTTCTTCCTTTCCCAACCCAATGTCTCCCTCCCCAACCTGTTGTCGGAGTTATCTAGCTATCAAGCCCTCTCTAATTACAAGATTAACCTCCAGAAATCTGAGGCGCTCAATATTACCCTTCCGGCGGCGGCGGTCTCCTCCCTAGCGGCGTCTTTCCCCTTCCGTTGGTCCCATTCTTCCCTTAAGTATTTGGGGATCCAGCTCACACCCTCCCCATCCGACCTATACAAGATGAACTTTCCACCTATGCTCCAGTCGATAGAGAAGGACTTGCTGAGGTGGCACAGGGGCACCTTCTCCTGGTTCGGCCGATGTGCGATTTTCAAAATGAATGTCCTACCCCGTCTCCTGTACCTATTCCAGGCCCTCCCGGTCGCGGTGCCCTTGTCATACTTCAGGCAACTCACCTCGCTCCTGACCAAATTCGTGTGGGCGCACAAGCCACCGCGGCTGGCAAGGACAGTCCTGTATCGCCCCAAATCAAGGGGGGGACTAGGGCTGCCTAACCTCTACCAATATTACGTGGCCACTCATTTGACCAGAGTAATAGACTGGCACCGCCACTCCTCCTCCAAGCTTTGGGTGGACTTGGAAATGGCGATGGCCCCACTGTCCTTGCTTGCAGCGCCTTGGCGGCCGGATTCTGCACGCCTTGTGGGCACCCACCCCACAATCGCCCCGACGCTCCGGGTCTGTCACAAACACCTCTCCTCTGGCTTCCTGGCCCCACACCCTTCTCCCCTGTTTCCGATTCTGGGTAACCCCTCCTTCTGCCCCGGGATGGAAGACGCTGGCTTCCGCACCTGGTCACGGGCGGGATGTTTTCGAGCCCAATTCTTTCTCAGGGGCTCGGCGTGGCCCACGCTCTCTGACCTCAGTGCTCTGTCGGACCCCTCTTCTCTTGGGTTCTGGAGAGCTCTCCAACTCCATCATTTCCTCCTTACTCTCCCGCTGCCCTCCTGCTTTGCCCGTCCACCTACTCAATTTGAATCCCTCTGCTTGGGATCCGGCCCTTACCGACACTCTCTCTCCATCTTGTACGCCATGTTGGGTTCTCCCCCGGACCAGTCGCCACCCCCCTTTCTCACAGCGTGGGAGGAGGATCTGGGCACATCCCTCACCGCCGCACAGGTGGACCGTATACTCTCATGCACGCACTCTTCCTCGATCTCCTCTCGCATCCAGGAGGCGGGCTATAAGCTCCTTTCCCGTTGGTATCGGGTCCCCACCCGCCTTCATCGAATCTTCCCTGAAGTGTCCCCGTTGTGCTGGAGGAATTGTGGAGAGGAGGGATCTCTTCTGCATACATTCTGGAGCTGCCCCAAAATAGTGCATTTCTGGAGAGAGGTGTGGCGCTTAGCCTCCACCTTTACGGATTACCCTCTTCCTTTCTCTCCTGCCCTTTTCCTCTTACATGTGTCCGACATCCCTCAAAGGAGTTACCGTTCCTCAGTCCTCCGACACTTGGTCAACGCCGCCCGGGCTTGTATACCTGCCTTGTGGCGTCAACAGGACCCGCCTAGCCTGGCGATGTGGATCCGGAAAGTGGAGGACATCAAACACATGGAAGACCTGACAGCGCAGATCCACGACAAAAATGCCCGGTTTTTCAAAACTTGGTACTATTGGGACCAGTTTACCGAGTCCGCGGAATACAGGTTGTTGCTGACTCAGTGAGGATCTGCGTGCCATCCCTGTTTGTTTCCCTTCCGTCCTGTCTACTTGCTCGCTTGCCTTACCCTCTCTTTTTCCCCCCCTTTCCCCCCAATCTGCTGTTCGGTTGAGCGCTAGCTCACTCCCTACCTCACAACTGAGGTCCGTTGTATATCATTTGGATACTTTATGGGAGCCGTGTTTGGTTGCTCTTTGTTTATTGTTTCCTATATGTGCCTTTACGTCCTGCGAGACGCTGATAGCGCTGTTTGTTACATAAATTGTGAAAACTTTAATAAAATTCAGAATTCAAAAAAAAAAAAAAAAAAAAAAAGGCTGGACTTTAAAGCTATGTTCACACACAGTAAAATAATACCAGAATAGTAAATTTAATCAAATCAGAAAATCAAAAGAAATTAACCAAAACATCAAAAAGGAATTGAGGCCCTCTATGGAACAGCAAACAACCTTGTGAAAATGCTAGAAGAACAACTACAAAAGTATCTACAATGCATTTAGAAAGTCTTCAGACCTTTTTTGATTAATGTTGAGATCTTCTACATCTTGATTGGCGTCCACCTGCCTATATAAGGTCTCACAGCTAACAATGTAGCTTAGGTAAAACCTAAGCTATGAGGAGGAATAAACTGCCTGTAGAGCTCAGAGAAAGGGTTGTGTGGAGGCACAGATCTAGAGAAGAGGACAAAACAAATCCTGCTGCGCTGAAGGTTTCCAAGGGCAGAGTCAGATGGAGACAAAGACCCTACTTTTTTTAAGAAATGTCTTTTGGTCCGATGACATAAAAATGAATCTGTTTTACCATCATTGTATGTATGGAGGAAAAAGGGAAGGCTTGTAAGGCAATGTACACCATCCCACCATAAAGCTTAGGTTGGGAGCATTATGTTGTGTGGGGGCTTTGCGTCAGGAGGGGCTGATGTATTTACCAAAATAGATGAGAAAGGAAAATCAACTAGACATGTTAAAGCAACATCTCCAGGAGGTTAAATCTTTGGCGCAAATGTTTTCTTTTTGTTTTCTTTTTTTCAAATGGAAAATGCATACCTGACATAAATCCTATAGAAAACTTACATGCAAAACCAAAAAAGCATGTGGATACAAGTTCTAGAGAAGCAATAGGCCAGATTTTCAGCATCTCACTGTAAGAAGCTTGTGACGGACCCAAATGATAGTTAGACAAGTTAGATAGTTAGACAAGTTAAAAGAGATAGTTCACAAAACATTTTTTTTTTAAATCAACTGGTGCCAGAGATTTGTAATTAACTTCTATTAAAAAATATAAAGTCTCACAGAACACGGACGTGGAATGCCTGTATCGGAGTCTCCCCTGCCTGGGCAGCATCTGTGATAAGATGCTGGAAGTGAGGGAACTGTACAAATAGGCGCCGTGCTGCAATGATGCAGCGGCGCTGTCATTACAGCGCGGTGCATGTGTACTGTTCCCCCGCTTCCAGCATCTAATTACAAATGTTGCCCAGGCAGGGGAGACTCCGATACAGGCATTCCAAGTCCGTGTTCCGTGAGGAACATGGAACATGGGAATGCAGTCTAAGGAGATTTGCTACTGCTCTGGACAGTTCCTGACATGGACAGAGGTGGTAGCAGAGAGCACCGTGTCAGACTGGAGAGAATACACCACTTCCTGCAGAACATACAGTAGCTGCCAACACAGAACTTCCTCAAGTCTTCTATCTCACTACCTCAACTCTGCTATCTTGCTGCCTCAACTCTGCTATGTCGCTGCCTCAACTCTGCTATGTCGCTGCCTTAATTTTGCAACCTCACTACCTCAACTCTGCTATGTCACTACCTCAACTCTACTATATCTTGTGGATATCAGCTCTGGTACATCATGGACCAATCAGGCATAAGGATTTGGAGCATTTTTTTTTAAGTTCTTGGGAGGGGGGGTAGAATAGCCATTTAACAAGGTGAATCTTTTCCTTAGCTTGGTGGTCGACTTATCAGCTGGTTGCCTTTGAACTCCTTGCCACTCCGGGTGCCTGGAAAAGCTGGATCCAGTCCTGGTAACTGGGAGATGTTTCCCAGAACTGTATCCAGCTTTTTCAGACATGTGGCACAGAGTGGTAAAGAGTTTAAAAGCAGTTCATCAGAAAAAAACAGCCGTATGTTATAAAAAAGGAGCACTCCAACAAAAATGCAAAACTATGAAAATATTATTTACAAGTTCCAAAAAGCAAAAAATCAATACAATGGCATAGAAACAAAACAGAATCCATATACACCATTTAAAAACACAAAAAATATCCACAACTATGAGGGACCTATACAATAAAAGGACCCCCCAGGCCTGCAACACGGTAAACAGTACATCCCACAGACCCTCCTACTATAGCATATAAAGTGCTAAATGCTGAATAAGAAGATGTAACCACTATATTAATCAATGACCCACAGTGTGTACCATATTATACCACATACCATATGAAAAAATATATGAGTAGATAAACAAAATAAGCTAAAGCAAAAAGCAAGAAAAAAAAAATTCCCAACACACATAAGTACAGAAAAAAGCAGTTAGATCACCATTTCAAGAGGGAGAGGAGCATACACGTGGTGACCCATGATACCCTACGCGTTACGTCCCAACAGGAACTTCGTCAGGGATTCCAGTTGGGACGTAACGCGTAGGGTTTCATGGGGAAAATAATAAACATAGTAAACTTACCTACCCCTGTGCCCTATAGCGCCTCTTATGGGTCCTGCAGCTCTCCTAGCTGCAACGTCATTCGCCCAGCTGAGCGATTGTCCTCTCAGCCAATCAGTGTCTGGGGCTGGACACTGACTGGCTGAGGGTGCAATCTCTTAGTGGGGTTGTGACATTGCAGCTTGAAGAGCCGGGTACGTGACATACCCGGTTTCCAGCAGAACATCACATGGCCATCAACGAGACCCGGGAGCAGTGCAATGGAGGCACGAGGAGGGGTAAGTTTAGTTGTTTATTATTTTCTCATTCCCCTGCCTGCCTTTTTTCATTTTTGTAGGGCTTCCTCTTTAAATAATAATTAATGAATTATTATTATTTAATTCCTGTGTTAATACTTCATTTTTCTGTTTTATAATCTTCCTTTCTGCGTTTTAAGGCCTTGTTACAGGAGAAACACTTCACTGTTAAACTAGACGCTAAAGTGCACTACGCTCCTTAATGTATGAGTCACGGCTTTAGTGAAGAATGCTTATGGCCCACACATCTTATTTTTTCTATATTTTAATGGTCCACAGACTCCACACATATATAATAGTTTCTGTTCTTGGATTGGAGGCAGATTAAAAACTTGTAAAAGCCAAAAGGAACATCAGGTTTCTGAGAATATTACCCATGCACACAGAAATGAAGCTGCCCTCTGTGTAAGTGAGGATACAGTACAGTCCTGCTTTTTCATCAGATGTTTCACACAGCGAGGTAGTCACGTCTTACATAAAGAGAGAAAGCTTCCAGCAGATTTCTGAGAAGTGTCTGGAGCACTCTGCCTACTTGTAAGTAGCTTGGCTGGGGGACAGATGACTTGGAAGGAAACTTGGAAGGATACAAAGAAGTAAAGATTCTACCGCAAACATACTGTGAAGCCCGGGATGATTATCTCCCCTGGTAATTGTAGTTATAGGACTATATTTCAATATTGACGATTCACAGATCATGAATAAATAAATTTGGTAACAATGTTCTCAGATATTACATTGCGGAATGTAAAATTTAAGGTTAAACCTCTTGCACCATATAAAAATTTGTGTCCTTGCTGGTTTTTGGACTAAAATTAAAAAAAATAAATAAAATTACCTGTCCCACTTATACTACATTGGACAGTCCCAGCTAAACAGCACTTCTTGCTTTCCTTTCAACAGGCAGAAAGTGCCCAATTACTGGCCAAGGTCGGTCACAACAGCTAGTGATTGGCTAAGTGGGCACTTCCTGCGCACTCTTCCCATTACAGCCTTTGGGAATTCAGACAGTAGGTTGCCAATATAGTTCATGGTTCTAGAGTTCTAGATCCAGTATTCTACCCCTCCCCCACTGTCAGTTATATTAATATTTTCTTATAGTAAATAAAACAATAAAGCCAGCTTCACAGTACTGCATCGCAGCGGATTTTACGCTGTGAGTTCCACTGTGACACTCTGGTGGGGTAGTTTACACTGTTTGCAAATGGTAACCATTTTGCATTTTTTTGTGTTTTGTGTGTTTGCAACTTCAGCCATAGCAACGTGCTCCTGCCCAGTGTGAATGGTGTTCTAGGAGAACTGACCAAATTTGTCTTTTTTTCTGTGTTCCAGATGGGGGAGTGGCTGCTTCTACTTGGTCGTGCACTCCACCCATCCCACCCAGGCGGTGTAATTACTTTTGCAGGTATAAGACAGATCTTGCATGCCCAGAGCATAAGCGTATTTCATGCCATGGAGAGGCCATAGTACAGTGTAGGGTCTGCCCCGGTATGAGGCCACCTTATCTTGGTGGGGTGGTTTACACCGTTTGCAAATGGTAACCAAGAGCCTCATTTTTTTGGTGGAATTTTTTTTTAGCAGTTGGGGGGGGGCTGCTTTTAACTATTTTCATGTCTGTAGTGGGTCTGTATCTTGCCATTGCGTTGAGCTGTTGCATTTTTTTGTATTTTTTTGTGTGTTTACGCACAAACAATCACTACAACGTTCGTGCAGCCATAAGCATTCATAGTTATTGGCTGCACGTCTCCTGTTTACACAGAGCCATGTGTGGCCAAAAAGAATAAATTTTACCGCCGATTAAAAGCTCCAATGAACCGCTAAGAAGGAAAAAAGTGTTTTCTTGCTCATTGGCTGATCGCTGGCACTGATATGGGCCAAATAATGCTAATCGCCCAAATGAACATTTCTAGCAACAACCATTGGCGAAAATCACCCCATGTAAAAAGGCCTTAAGACAGGATTGTTCAAATGAGACAACTTTTCCATTGAGTAGTTCTGAACAAAGACACAGGGGCAGATTTACTTAAGGGTGTGTTTACACGTACAGAATCTGCAGCAGATTTGATGTTGCAGATTTAAAGCAAATCAAATCTGGGCAAACAAATCTGCTGCAGATCCTGTCCTGTACTGCTTTAGGATAGTTTCACACGTACCATATTGCAGCAGATTTGATGCTGTGTTCATTGATTTAGTCAAATCTGCTGTGGATCTGCTGTGGATCCGCACCATCAAATCCGCTGCGATACGGTATGTGTGAAGCTACCCTAAAGGAGTATTCTGAGTTAAAATCCACAAGCTAGGGCATAGGCTCTTTATAGAAGCTGCTGAAGGTAGCCTCCATTCATAGCATAAACTGTGGACTCTGTTCTGCAGATTGTTGGAGGTCCCATCGGAAAACTTTGCCCATGACCTGATACATCCTCTATCCTGTGGATAGGGAATATGTTATTTTAACTCAGAATACCACTTTAAGGACCCCTTAGACATTAGAAAAAAGTCAACATCATCGACTGTCTAATATATATGGAAACCTCACAAATCTCCCAAGAAGGAGCAGGCATTTTGAGTTTCCATTACCCATTGCTGTTTTTCTTGGGGAGATAAGCTGCCGTCAGTTTGGCATTGGCTTTCCTTCTCTCTTTACATTCAGAACACATGAACACTTGTCTGAGCATTCACACTTATGAGGGAATTTAAAAAGATAGCTGTCTGCCAACAGCTTTAGTAAGTGTGTGGCTACTTTTAGACTGTTTTGTTTGTTTGTTTATACATACCTCTTAATAGGTGTGGTGCATCAGCCAAAGCCTGAATTCTATTACAGCTATAAATCAATATCTGGCATAAATTATAGTAAATAAGTTGTGATGTAGAGCCCTCTGCCCCATTATTATAAAGCAGATACTTTTCTTAAAAAAAAAGTCATGAGATATGCAAAACCACAACACACACGCAATATTAAAAAAAAATGTGGCACAATACCATAAATAAACTATCTCTTATCCTTTACAGTACACAGGATAAATGAGTGCACATCTCTGAAACAATTTCATAGCTTAAAAGGTTACACTGGTTTATTCTGACCAATTGTTGCATCATATCTAGCGGACAGTGCAAAACTGGTTTCATTTCTGTCACCTTCAAGCTACTGTGAAATCTGATATATAGGTATTATATACAAGGTGAGCCAAGTTACCACAAGACCCTTGTACTTGATCACATAACGTAAAAGATAATTTAGTCTGCAATATTTAAAACTCATTCCAGTTGTCATATAGAACTTATTTCTATGAATAATAGCTGCATGATAGCCTATGCTTCAGCAAATCTGCTGTCAGGGAAGTTCTGCTAAAACTAGGCCACAATCCAAAGACCTATCAGCCAGAGTGGAGCGTACACACATTATTTATAATGTAATCATATCACTGGCTGCAAAAGTTACAGGTTACTGAGGAGCACACTTCACTTTCCCTGCGTCAGCAATGGTACAACGCTTGTGTTTATACAAGGTGCTAAGTGGGTCATCATCCATAAGCCAAAACCTATATGACTAAACCCAGGAGCCAGGTAGCCATGTGGTCTAGAAACTGGTTTGTATAGTCATACCTTATGTACATGGACATAGCCAACTAATCTCCGCTAGAGTGCGGCACAAATGCTGAGGCAGAACCCCTCTTAGATTCTTCATTACAGTAGGAGACAAGAGAATCTGTGCATAATCCACTCCACTGACATATTACCAAAAGGCAACATGTTCACTAGGGGACTGCCAACTATAGCACACTGTCAGAACCTCAGGTAGGGCCTGGTTGCTGACAGATCCCCTTTAAATGGGGTTGTCCAGGCTTAAAAAACATGACCGCTTTCTTGCAGAAACAGGATCAACCCTGTCCTCAGTTTGGGTGTGGTTTTACAGCTTGGTTCCATTAAAGTGAATGGAGCTGAACTACAATATCACACACAACCTGAGGACAAGAGTAAGGCCTTATGCACACGTTCAGTATTTTTTTCTGGTCCTGAAACAACCCGTGAGAAATTGCGGATTGGACATCCGTATTCCATCCGTATTCCATCCGTATTTCCGTAATTCCATTTTTTTGCTACTCATTGCTTTTCAATGCACTTCATCCGTATTTTTTTTCGGAAATACGGATGCCAACATGTTACAATCCGTAAACAATCCGTAACCAATTGATTTCAATGAGAGGATCCGCAAAAAAAAAGGGTCCGCACCGGGTCCGCACTAGGACATGTCCTTTTTTTTTTTTTTTACGGATTGATTTTCATCCATTTCTGCTACAGATCGTGTGAATAGCCCAATAGACTTCACTGTGCACTAACTCGGATACGGAAAAACGGATCCGTAAATTACGGAACGTGTGAATAAGGCCTTATGCTGTTTTTGCAGGAAAGTAGCTGTACTTTTTCTAGTCCTGGACTTTTGACTGATAGATCTCTCCATATATTTAAACATAAGTCAAAATATACCGCAGCACGCCACAAATACAGTGAAAAAAGGTGATTTATTTGCCCATGTGAGACAATGCAACGTTTCAGCCCAAGCGATATGAGCCTTTTTCAAGCAGTGGTGCTTGAAAAAGGCTCATATCGCTTGGGCTGAAACGTTGCATTGTCTCACATGGGCAAATAAATCACCTTTTTTCACTGTATTTGTGGCGTGCTGCGGTATATTTTGACTTATATTGGAGACACCTTAAAATCGGGTGTTTACTGTGTTTACTTACATATATTTAAACAGAGAGATTAGTGGGCCAATGAGAAGCCCCCAGGAACTGCTCTGATGACCCATGGTTCATGCAGCATGAAAGCAATGAGAAGGTCCCTTTCAAAAAAATTGTGACTGGCATTTTTTTTTTTATAAGAGATTTAAATGCGGAACAAAATGTGGAAACAGGTGAGTAACAATTTGTGTTTCTCTTTCTGTCTATAAATAACTACAGACACTTTCATAAGGATAATAACAGTAATCTACATAATGTATGATGCCATGCTTTCTATTTATTATCAAGTGACATTAGGATTAAGCAGAAAGATCATTTCACTTTCCAGTTATTTACTAATGAACTGCAAACTGATCTATCAGCAATGAATCACCTAGAGGGCAACACAAGAAAACCAAATATTTACCCACTTGCTGCAGGCTATAGCATATTCTCTCTTCTACTCCCTGTAGAGGCAAACAAGAAGCACTCTGTTTACTTTAGTCCTGTCACAGCCACCAAAACAGAAAAAGATCCGAAACATCTGTCTTCAGAAAATAAAGGCAACTTTGTATAATGGTTTCAGAAATCTGATGATGTCTGATGATGCTATACTTACCCATTAGAGGTTGTCAAGAAAAAGTGACTTTTCCCCTATTCACAGGTCATGGGGGTCCAACCTCTGTACCCGACCTTTCCAGTGTACTCGGCTCTTTCTGTTGCTCCATAAGAATGAATTGAGCCGGCGGTCACGTGCCGGACCTGCGGCTCTATTCATAACAGAGCTAGCGGGGCCCGATACAGGGATTGCTGGGGGGGTTCAGAGGATGGACCCCCCCTACCTCCTACTTTTCCCCTATCCTGTAAATAAGGGAAAAGTCATTTTTCCTGGACAACCTCTTTAAATTTGGCCATAATTGTGGATCCATAATTACGGACAAAGTTAGGGTCCATTGATTTCTATTGGGCTATACAAACGATCCGTAGTTGTACAGATCCACAATTCTAGTCCTAGTGCGGACTGTAATTGCTGAGCAATTAGCCATTAGTAGTCTATGGGATCTGCGTTTTTTGTGTTACGAAAAAATACGGATCACCTTAATGTATCAAAAAATGCGGATTGCAGATGCACCACAGACGTTTTTTTTTTTTTTTTGCTGAAGATGATTGCGGACCTAATATACGGTCCCGAAAAATTACTGAATGTGTGAATGAGGCCTTATGTTGACTTATGTAATGATTATCCACTGTGGACATGTCACTGGTAAAGTGCTCGAGGGGATGTACATCTCACCCAGGTTGATACATAGTGTGAGATGGTGAGTCCAGGAGGCATCTGTGCTCAGCAGTGTTATGCTGCTGAGCTATTATTTATTATTGCCGGGCCTGGACTTACATGGAATGGCAGGTAGGTTTTGGTAGTGGGACTTGCCATTCCCTCCCCCCCGATCCAGTGTGGGTTTTGGGATCAGGTGAGCTCTGATCCCAATCAGCCTGAGAAGGCAAAAGGTGGGCTCAGTGTACAGGTCTCTCTCTCTCAGCCAGGAGTGAACAGCCTGCATGCTGTTTGGTGAGAGCTGGGAAGACAGCCGCTGCTGGGGCCTGTTCACACCCCGCAATACTGACCACTGAAGTGCCAGAGAGGTAACCTGCTGTATTAGTAAGCGCCCAGACGGGCAGGACTTTTTGTTTTGTTTATTCTCACTGCACAGTGTTGCTGTATTTATGTTGCTGGACCGTTTATGCTACAAATAAACACCAAAGCTGTTTTATGAGCCCAAGTTTGCTGCCTGAACTGTGTCCAAACACACCATCCCCCGGGAAGATCCCTACAATTGGTGCTGCGGAGCGGGCAAAACGGTTGCTAGGGGCAACGGTGTGCATCAACTTGGCTACAGCTGCTTATGTCCTGGGTGAAGGCTGCGGCTTCACTCCAAAAACAGTCAAGCAACATGGAGGAGATGATGAAGCAGTTAATGCAAGTGAATATGCAGCAACAACAGGCTCTGACAGACGCTAACCTACGCCATGAGCAAGCATTGGCCGCACAACAACAGGCATTGGCCGCACAACAACAGGCTCAGGCAGCCGCTAAACAGGATCAGGCAGCCGCTAATCTGCGCCATGAACAGACAATGGCTGCACATCAGCAAGCAATGGCTCAACAACAGAGACTTATTGAGCACCTGATAGCAAAGCAAGAGGCGTCTGCAGGTGCTAATCCCCAGCTGGTGGCAGCAGCCGCGCCAGAGACTTTGTCTGTGAGAAGAGCCGTGCAGCGTGCGCTGCAAAAGATGACTGCTGATGACGATGTTGAGGCCTACTTAACTGTCTTTGAGCGTGTGGCTGAGCGAGAAAAGTTACCCTCCACTGAGTGGGCAGAGGTCATTGCTCCCTATTTAACAGGCGAACCTCAAAAGGCCTATTATGACCTCAGTGAGCAAGAGGTCAAGGACTATCCTCGGCTAAGAGCAGAGATACTCGCCCGACTAGGAGTTACTGCTGCTGTCCGTGCCCGGAGGGTCCGCAACTGGAGCTACAGTCTGGACAAGTCAGCGAGGTCCCAGATGTACGACCTGATTCATCTGGCAAGAAAATGGTTGGAGCCAGACACCTCTACTCCTGCCCAGATCCTAGAGAGGGTCGTGATGGATCGCTACCTCCGTGCCCTTCCTGCTGATCTACAACGCTGGGTGGGACAAGGCGACCCTAGGAGTGCCGACGAACTCGTCAGCCTTGTGGAGAGGTTCCAGGCGACCGAGGACTACCTCCGTGATGTTCCTGCAGCACCGTCACCTCCCCGGAGTGCCAGATCTGTGCCATCATCTGGTAAGAGACTTCCATCTATTGGGGGAGTGTGGAGGGGTGCTGATAGAGGGAAGAGCGCTCAGGAGGTGTCTCAGGGGCAAAAGACTGGTGGGGGACCCCGGTGGCTAAGTGGCCCTAAAAAGGACTCCCTGCCAAGGAGACCAGGCCCTATCCAGTGCTGGAGATGCCACGAGACGGGACATATGTCTGCCCATTGCCCTCTTACCTCTGAGCCCATGGAGTGTGACACTAGCCGGCGTCAGTCGCTATTTGCGGAGCCGTCTTTTGTTGCAGTCACTGGACTAGAGACTGAACCACAAGTCTGCCACATTACTGTAAATGACTTTCCTGTTAAGGCGTTGCTGGACTCAGGAAGCCTTGTCACCCTGGTGCATGCCAGCCTGGTGACTGGGGACTTTGTGCCAGCAAGACATATGAGTGTGGTATGCATACATGGCGATACAAAGGTTTACCCTATAGTACGGGCTAATGTCGGGACTGAACTAGGCGCTGTACAATATGAAGTGGGTGTGGTTAAAAACCTTATGCATAATGTTATATTGGGGCGTGATTTTCCTTTGTTCTGGGCTCTATGGGGAAAACAACAATCCCCTGAAAGGAGTGAGGAGACCCCTAAGCCTATTGCATTACCCACGGTAAATGATAAAAATGTACAGGAGGAATATGATGCTTTTCCTTTGCAGGTCCTGGCTGGTGAGGAAGAGGCTCCTCCCACTGCGCAAAATGTTCCAGACTTAGAGGTGTCTAGGGATAATTTTGGTACTGCACAATTACAGGACCCCACTCTCAAAAATGCGAGAGAGCAGGTCACTGTTATGAATGGGGTACCTCAGGAACCAGAAGCTGAGAAAAAATTTCCACATTTTTCTATGACTAATGATCTCTACTACAGAGTCACTAAAATTAATGATGAGGTGGTGGAACAGCTTCTGGTGCCTAAGTCGTACCGGCGTCAGGTACTCGACATGGCCCATAATCATGTCCTTGGGGGACACTTGGGGACAGATAAAACACAGGAGAGAGTCCTCCAGAGGTTTTATTGGCCTGCGATTTATGCTGACATAAAAAAATACTGTGAGTCGTGCCCCACATGTCAGCTTAGCGCTCCAGTGTCGCATTTTTGCAGTCCTTTGGTCCCACTCCCCATCATAGAGGTACCTTTTGACCGGATCGCAATGGACTTGGTGGGTCCCATTGTAAAGTCGGCTAGGGGACACCAGTACATTCTAGTGGTGTTGGACTACGCGACCCGCTATCCTGAGGCTGTACCCCTAAGAAACACTACCTCTAAAACAATTGCACGGGAATTGTTTTATATGTTTTCCAGGGTGGGGATCCCCAAGGAAATCTTGACTGACCAAGGTACACCATTTGTGTCAAAGGTGATGAAAGAGCTATGCAAACTGTTTAAAATCTCACACCTGCGTACCTCTGTATATCACCCACAGACAGACGGGTTAGTGGAGAGGTTTAATAAAACCCTGAAACATATGTTAAAAAAAGTGGTGGAAAAGGATGGTCGTGATTGGGATCACTTACTACCTTATCTGATGTTTTCTATTAGGGAAGTACCCCAAGCGTCCACAGGGTTCTCTCCCTTCGAATTAGTCTATGGTCGTCACCCTAGGGGTTTATTGGATATAGCGAAAGAGACATGGGAAAGTGAGTCCACCCCATACAAGAGTGTTATAGAGCATGTAGCACAAATGCAGGACCGTATAGCCACTGTAATGCCCCTAGTAAGGGAACACCTCCAGAGGGCGCAAGAGGGCCAAAGTAGAATTTACAATCGTTCTGCAAGAATCAGGACATTTAGCCCAGGTGACCGGGTACTCATTCTTGTTCCCACGGTAGAAAGCAAATTCTTAGCAAAGTGGCAGGGTCCCTATGAAATTGTAGAGAAGATCAGTGAGGTCAACTACAAGGTACACCAACCAGGTAGAAGGAAGCCTTTCCAAGTTTATCACATAAACTTGATCAAGCCCTGGAAAGACAGGGAATCCTTGGTGGCGACAAAGCCTGTTGGTCATCTGTCACCACCAATCCCTCCGGTCAGGATTGGTGACACCCTATCAGTATCCCAGAAGCAGGAAGCTAAGGAGTTCCTGCAGAGAAATAAAGACAAGTTTTCTGACCTACCAGGGCGTACGCATCTCATTAGTCATCATATTGAAACTGAGCCTAGAAGCAGAGTAAACCTGAAGCCCTATAGGATACCAGAAGCACGGAGGGAGGCGGTATCATCAGAGGTAAAACGTATGCTTGACCTAGGAGTCATTGAGGTGTCCCAGAGCGAGTGGTCCAGCCCGATTGTGTTAATCCCAAAGCCCAATGGAACTTGGAGGTTCTGTAATGACTTTAGAAAGTTAAATGAGATCTCCAAGTTCGATGCCTACCCCATGCCCAGGGTAGATGAGTTGATAGAAAGGATGGGTAATGCCAGGTACATAACTACCCTCGATCTCACTAAGGGCTACTGGCAGATCCCACTCACTCCTGAGGCTAGAGAGAAGACTGCATTCTCCACCCCTGATGGGCTCTTCCAATACGTAGTGATGCCATTCGGGTTACATGGAGCCCCTGCCACTTTTCAGAGGTTGATGGACTTAATCCTGCGACCACATCGTGATTACTCTGCTGCCTACCTCGATGATGTGGTCATTTTTAGCACGGATTGGGAAAGTCACCTCTGTAAGGTCTAGGCGGTGTTAGATGCCATAAGTGATGCAGGGTTAACCATCAATGCAGAGAAGTGTGCACTAGCCTTAGAGGAGGCCAAATACTTGGGCTACATTATTGGGAGGGGGTTAGTGAAACCACAACTAAATAAAATTGAGGCAATACAGAATTGGCCTCAACCCCTCACAAAGAAACAGGTCAGAGCTTTCCTGGGTATTACGGGCTATTACCGGAGGTTTGTGCCGAATTTTGCTTCAGTTGCAGCCCCACTAACTGACCTGACAAAGGGTGCAAAGTCCGCAATGGTGACATGGACTCCAGAGGCCGAGAAGGCTTTTCAAAGCCTTAAGTCTGCCCTGTGCCAACAGCCTGTGCTAGTTACCCCTGACTTTAGGCGAGAGTTTTTGGTACAGACAGACGCCTCTAACACAGGGTTAGGTGCCGTCCTCTCACAGGTCGTGAATGGCGAGGAGCACCCGGTGATGTACTTAAGCAGGAAACTATCCCCGGCCGAGAAAAACTACGCCATAGTTGAGCGAGAATGTCTGGCAGTGAAGTGGGCCCTAGAATCCCTGAAGTACTACTTACTAGGCAGGAGGTTTAAGTTAGTGACAGACCATGCCCCCCTAACATGGATGAAATTAAACAAGGAGAAAAATGCAAGGGTGACTAGGTGGTTTCTTTCCCTCCAAAACTTTAATTTCATGGTGGAACACCGGCCAGGGAAATTACAGGCAAATGCTGACGCCCTATCTAGGGTACACTGTCTGTGGGGACAAAATGCTCAGCCCTCCGGTCTGAAGAAGAGGGGGGGGATATGTGGACATGTCACTGGTAAAGTGCTCGAGGGGATGTACATCTCACCCAGGTTGATACATAGTGTGAGATGGTGAGTCCAGGAGGCATCTGTGCTCAGCAGTGTTATGCTGCTGAGCTATTATTTATTATTGCCGGGCCTGGACTTACATGGAATGGCAGGTAGGTTTTGGTAGTGGGACTTGCCATTCCCTCCCCCTCGATCCAGTGTGGGTTTTGGGATCAGGTGAGCTCTGATCCCAATCAGCCTGAGAAGGCAAAAGGTGGGCTCAGTGTACAGGTCTCTCTCTCTCAGCCAGGAGTGAACAGCCTGCATGCTGTTTGGTGAGAGCTGGGAAGACAGCCGCTGCTGGGGCCTGTTCACACCCCGCAATACTGACCACTGAAGTGCCAGAGAGGTAACCTGCTGTATTAGTAAGCGCCCAGACGGGCAGGACTTTTTGTTTTGTTTATTCTCACTGCACAGTGTTGCTGTATTTATGTTGCTGGACCGTTTATGCTACAAATAAACACCAAAGCTGTTTTATGAGCCCAAGTTTGCTGCCTGAACTGTGTCCAAACACACCATCCCCCGGGAAGATCCCTACAATACATTATAATGTTTTGCCTGTGAAGGTGCTTCTGCCCCCTGTAATTATTTACACTATGTTAAACCATCCAACAGATCCCCTTTAGTAGGTGTTGCCAGTACTTACAGTATATGTAATAGTGTATGTATTGTGAGCATAGTGTGTGGAGTGTATCCTTCTACTTTCTTAATTCTATGAACATACTGTATATTGGGGGTACAGAAGCAATAGAGCCAGTTAATGCTAGAGAGCACACATGCAGGAATATTCCATACCTTGTGAATGCATTGGTTTGGAATAAAAAGAACTGCCTTCCAACTTTACCCCTTTGGTTATGTTCCCACACAGCATTTTTGCCCAGTATTTTGCAATCTAACCAGGGATGGATTGAAATCAAAGAAAGACTATGGGGGATATTTATCAAACATTGGGTAAAGTGAAACTGGCTCAGTTGCCCATAGCAACCAATCAGATTCCACCTTTCATTCCTCACATACTCTTTGGAAAATGAAAGGTGGAATCTGATTGGTTGCTTGGGGCAACTGAGCCAGTTTCACTTTACACCATGCTTGATAAATCTTCCCCTATGTTCATACACTGTTGAAATTGAATGGATGACAATGGCCGTTGTTTTAAAATAATGGCAATTATTTGCCATTAAATGACAGCATCCACTCAATTTCAACAGTGTATGAACATAGTCTTTCTGTGTTTTCAATCCACTCCTGGTTTTGGTTGCAAAATACTGAGCAAAAATACTGTATCGAAACATAGCCTTAGGTCATGTTCACACAATGTATATTTTCAAGAAATTACAATCGTTGTAGCGGATTGCAATACCATCCGCTATTTACTGAAAGTGTGTAATAACATTATCTTCTATGGAATAACGGCCACAGTGTATACACTGTAAATACAGCCGTAATTTACATTGTGTTCTATGGTTAATTGGAGTGCGGGCACACCCAAAAGTGCAGTACCCAGTGCTGGACTGGCCCACCAGAGGACCCCAGCTTTAGAACCTGCACTGACACTTACTGACATGTTGTTTCTCACTGGTTCTTCATTGGCAGTACTGGCTGGGTGAACATCACAGACGGCGGCCTTTCTTTGACATGTTCGTGTTACAGAATGGCTGTTGTTTTTACAGCGTCTGAACGTGGCCTTAAAATGTATTTTAATTTTTGGGGGGAAGAGTAAAATAGGGATAGGTCCAGGTGGGCATTGCTAGATTGTTATTGTAGAGTAAAATATCATAGAGAGAAGAACAAAGAAAGAGTAGACAGCTGAGAGTAGTCTGTGTGACCGGATAAACAAAGGCCATAGGTCATAACCTTACAAATGGCTCACTATGACATAAAAAGAGCACCTAAAAAGAGCAACTTTTTGTTATTCTACATATCCTAATGGTTGAACCCTCCTCCGATCAGTAAATGGTGGCGTATCCTTATTACTTACTGAGGTGTGACCTCTTCATCAACCATGCTGTGACCATCCACATGTACTGTATGACAGGATTCTTGTGTATACCGCCGCTAACGTTGCTGCATTATTAAAGCTGATTATTTCTCAGCTGTCAAACCACTTTATGCAAGCTTATACACTCAGTAAGCTCTAATAAATATATAATACTATTTACACAGTACAGTGAAAGCAGATCAATACAGCTGCAACAACAGACACATTTCCTGTGCTGAAAACCTTTTTAGCTTTGGCACTTACTACGTGTACAGCATTTCTCGTTTGGTTAAAGGTAAGAAAGAATTCACTGAAAGACCATAGTGATCATTTACAAACCACAAGTATTGGAAACCATGTAGTAAAGGAAGAACAGGCAGAGGCCAACGCGCTAATGTTGCTTGAAGGTGGAATGCCCTTTTAAAGCTTGAAAATGTACTCACCACAAAAGACATAAAGACTCAATAAAGAGTTGATACAAAAGCAATTCAGTTGCTGCAATTGCTGCAATTACTCGTATAAGAACAAAGAGTACATGTAAAAAGAAAAAGACCTTAGCAAGCACTTAAACATCTTTTCCTCCTAAAATACAAATATTCTATACAGCAGCACGTAATCCTGCATTGCCACAAAGAGTTTCCCCATCTTTTAGCGTCTAAGTTCTTGGGTTTGCCTTACATCAGTTACATACAGTATTAGGCTGGGTTCACACTACGTATATTTCAGTCAGTATTGTGGTCCACATATTGCAACCAAAACCAGGCGTGGATTAAAAACACAGAAAGGATCTGTTCACACAATGTTGAAATTGAATGGATGGCCGCCA
Source organism: Dendropsophus ebraccatus (assembly GCF_027789765.1). Lineage (NCBI taxonomy): Eukaryota > Metazoa > Chordata > Amphibia > Anura > Hylidae > Dendropsophus > Dendropsophus ebraccatus. The sequence goes on from NC_091461.1 coordinate 56,916,740, forward strand.
TACTGTATAACAGTAAATAACTGCCGTTATTTCAATATAACAGCCGTTATTTTAAAATAACAGCAAATATTTGCCATTAAATGGCGGCCATCCACTCAATTTCAACTTAGTGTGAACAGATCCTTTCTGTGTTTTTAATCCACTCCTGGTTTTGGTTGCAATATGAGGACCACAATACTGACTGTAATATATACGTAGTGTGAACCCAGCCTGAATGGTGCTAGGAATATATTATGAATATAAGAGGGGTTGTTCAAGAGTTAAAAGTACTTGTCTTTTTAACCTGGTGGATTCTACAAGTAAGTATGGCAGTATGGCACGTCATCACTGGCAGCTGGCAAGAAAAAAAACTGGCAAGGGACCAACAAAATATGTGCACTGAATTGGCAGGAATTGAAGAAATGAGAACTACATCATTTTATTTATAATTTCTGCATCATTTTATTTATAATACTTTCTCATGTCTACTTTCTCTCTTTCTCAGCTAAATTGAAGAGAATCGAGCTGAATTGTAATTCTACACTCAACCTGAGGACAGAGGTTGGTGCTGTTTATGGAAAAAATAATACATAACCCCTTTAATAACCTTATCAAACAACATACAAAGCGTAGGCTAATGTTGTCCATAGGCAATAGATAGACACCTGCCAGAAGTATGACCAGTGGGCTGTATGGCTGGGAACATTATCCATATTGTACAGTCAGACTGTTGAAAGATACTGCTGTTTCACAGTATCTCATGCTGCATCAGTAATAGTTCGGTAGCCGGAGTCAACATACGCTTCCTGCATCGGCCACCCAGGGTAGATTTAATATCAGTAGTTAGTAATAAGTATTATGTAATACATAGTTCTTCCACATCCTTCAGAGCGTGAGAAACTCCTTAACTGTTTACCCCCCTGATTCCACCAAGGGATCGCCCTCCATGCGGCTCATATGCCCTAATAGGGCACATAGAGAGGGGCTGACAAGCATAGCTACATTTACTTCTAACCTCTGATATTCTGCCTTCTACTATCTTTTGTGTACAGTCAGCATCAGACCACAGCCTTGTCAAGGGATTGTTCAAGAGCTTGGAAGATCATTTCATTATTTTTGTTAATGAAGGACATATGTGCTTTTATTTCTAAATGAGTCTCATGGATATGTCCAGGCAACTCGTGTAAAGTTCACAAAGGAGATATATATATATATATATATATATATATATATATATATATATATATTTGTAAGCAAAACCTTTTTTCCCATACATCATACATGGTTTACTTCTTTAGGCCATGTTCACACAACATATGTGTTGTATAAATCACGGCTGTTGTTGCAATTTGACACAATGGCTGTGATTTATACAACACATACGTTGTATGAGAACGAATAGAATCCTGACCAGAGCGTATACACATGGGGGGGATTTACGAAACTTACGCCAGGGAGAAGGTGCAGATTCGCCCCTTCTCCATAGCGTACACCTCCCGTGCGACCCGCTTGTCCGATGGGAGGGCTGGTGAAGCTTGTGGGGGCGTGATGAGGCGGGGAAGAGGCATGGCCTCCTCCCGCAGCTCATTTATCATGATTTACGCCGAGCAGGCACAAATCATGACACAAAGGTGTACATTTGGTACACCTGATGCAGATTCAGGCATCCGGACACAAAAAATGGGACGGGGCCTAATATAAGACCGGAGTACTTGTACGCCGGTCTTCATAAATCCCCCCCATAGTATACACTCCGTCCGGGATTCCATCCGGCCGCACAGAAAACTGACATGTCAGTTTTCTACAGCCGCTATTTATTGAACAGCAGCCGCAGACACATGTCAGTTCACACAATGGAGCGTGCAGCCAGAGCCGCAGCACATTTTTAATTCCGCTGTAAGAATGTAAGGCCCCTTCCCATTTAACCCACCTCTGCCCGGCTAATTCGTTACCTGTCCACGCTCCTGCTTGCTGCTCAGGCTCCCGGCTCCCTTGTGTCTTGTTCAGCCAATCAGTGCACTGCCCTGCCTCATCCACTGATTGCCTAAGCAGGACGTCAGGGAGCCCGGAGCCTGAGCAGCAAGCAGGAGCGTGGACAGGTAACGAATTAGCCGGGCAGAGGTGGGTTAAGTGAGCAGGGGCTTCACATTCTCATAGTGGAGTGAAAAATCTGCTGTGAGTATGTAAAGCCATAGAAAATGACAAAACAGAGGATCGCAGCGTGAAATCCGCTGCAGACCTTGTACGTGTGAACGCACCCTTAGGCTATGTTCCCACTGCATGAAGACGATGGTAGTCTTTCCGCATGAAAAAGCGGCAGTCTACTGGTAATTACAGACACAAATGATCATTATTTGCGGCCGTCATGACCAGTAGAGGGCCTTCTTTTAGCACTAAAATTATGGCTGACCCGAAAGACAGCCATCATTTTGACGTACTGGGAACATAGCCTTATTATGCAAGATGCATGGAATAAAACAACAGGAAACTAAAGAAGTGTCAAGCAAAAAAGTACGGACAGGGCATTTTTGTTTTAGTGATTTTTAAGAATCTCAGCAAATTGACTCCCACCATTTTTATACTGAGAGCTGCAGCTGCTTTTCCATGCAAAGGCTAACTGACTGTGTAACATTAGAGAATCTGTACAAAATGTACTCTCAGAGACTGACTGCCCGTATACCCACCCTGTCTTATTACTGAGATATAGCAATCCCTGGGTCATCTTCCTAATACAAAGAGTCAGGGGTGCTAAGGATGGGCCAAAGCATTTTGTCTCCACTCAACTTTGCCAGAAGGGTGCGGTCATCCCATTACCAGCAAGACATCCCCTTTAATGGATAAATGAAGCTCTGACTATAATCTAAAGTATATAGGACTTGTAGGTCCTGTGAAAAGCACTTGGCACTTGCTATATTAGGAATAACTGCAGCTACATGAGCAACAAGCAGAGAGGGAGAAGTACAGAATGTTATGTACAGAGAGATTGGGTGGAGCGTAACCACATATCCCAGCAGCTGAACTGTCAGCATAACTGGTCATGTATACAAGATACTCTATAGGACCACTACCATTACTTATCAATGAAGGATACAACCAGACAGAGATAAAGAGAGATGACTAGGTAGATATTTTTTTATCTTTTCGATATTTTCTTTCTCCTAGTTCCTCGACTGCAATGTGTGGACAAATGTCTGTAAATAATTACAGCCCTGGAAGATCTGTGACAATACGTTTATATTGAGCTATTGTAATGACGCTACTTTCTTATACAGAATTAGTAAGCATCATACTGTGTGTTCTCCAAGTGAATCATTAAAAAAATGAAAGTAGCTCTCAGTACCGACAACAGACACAAAAGCAACAAGTGTTACATGTTGAAAGGCTTGTGGCAAAACCGGACCATACATGGATTGAAAGAACTTTATCGTAGCTCGGTGCCAAGTTGTGCACTGGAATGACATTCTTTTCGTATAAACAGTCAGAAGCAAATGTACAACATAGCGGCTCATTTTTAATGCAGCTACGAGAATAGGGGAGGGTGGGCAGGGGGGATAAATCTGGTGCTGAATCACAGGGCTCCCACTGCTTCTGCATAAAAGGAAATGTATTCAATATAACATAACCTACAGATTTATCTTCCCCGCATCAAACATTCATAACCTTTCATTCCAGGGAAACAATGCTGGACTGTGTAACACAGCAGAGAATGTCAGTGCTACTTACTCACACTGTCACAAGAAGAAGTTCCCAAGAAACCACACTGGGCCTACAAGGGTGGCGCATGGTTACAAGACCAGTATACTTAGGAATATCTGTGTGATGGGATAGATGGCACTATTATTTTTATACACAGGCAGTTCTAGGAATCATACAAACTATTGACAGAATACAGACTGCTGTAAATGTGAGCTGTAGTCTTATACTGGGGCCTAAAGTTTAAAAGGGAAGAATATGGGATTTCCCAGTATCACTGTGCTGTTAGTAAATGTATAGGCTATGGGCACCTTTGTAATCAAAGTGTACCTGTCATTAAAAAAAACTTTTGACATGTCATAGAGACATGTCAAGAGTTTTAATCAGTCCGGGTCTAAGTGCTCAGTCTGTAAGTGTGTAGCCAGCTCCTCACCTCTCCATATCCATTAACGCACAGGACCCACTTCCAACAGTGTAAACAAACTCCAAATGATGAACTTGTCCAGCGCAATTAGTGTAGAGCAAATATCTTTATTCGGTGTTCTTTAAAACCACAAGGAAATACAAGCGAATGTCCTCAGGCCAACACCAACGCGTTTCCTACAGGATCCCCGTCCTTAGTCCTGGCTGACCAGCCTGTTACAATGTGCACCATTTTATCCCCACAAACCAACATGGGACGAGTATGTCTACGTCATTACGCACAGTTGCAACAGATTAGTTACATGTGTTCATAATAAAATACATTACATGACACAATCTCTTAAAAACATGGAAAAATGCAGCAAAATATGTATATATAATAAACATATTTCTCCTAAACAGACCACAATTAGTATACAGGGCTATCTATGAAACAATAAATTCCTACAAAAATTGATAGCTCACGACAGGGTATAATGAACAATATAAACTTTATTGAAAATGAATGGCATACATAAAAACACATATCTATAAAAATCAAAGATAATAGTATTAACAGATTTGCACAGATGGCATAGGTAGGCCACAGAGATCACCAGGACATGATATAACAATTTGATGAAATTACTCTAGCAGCCAAGAAACAAAGGAATTAGTAAAGTGCACAGTGCTGCAGGACCAAGTGTTCAATATATTCAATAGTATAGCAGCAACAAGGGTATAAACTAAAGTGCACAGTGCTAGTCGGATGTTGTAGACAAAGCCTCCACTAGATAGGCAGTTATAATGGTTGTAAACATATAAAATAGTAGGAACAGTGCCTGGCCAGCTTCCGAACTAGTAACATGCAAAAGTGCAGGGTATACCTCAGAACCGGTGACTGCGTGGTCCTCCTTCTTCCCCAACGCACGTTTTGCGTAAGCTTGATCACACATCAATTTTTGTATGAATTTTTATATATATATATATATATATATATATATATATATATATAAAAACATGTATAAAAATATATATAAAATGATCTTGCAAGACAAAGATGGTAAAGTAACCTTTTCTAAAGCAAAAACAGTCATGGAATCTATAGAACCTTGGTGCATGTCATAAAAATGTCTAGACGCACCTGATAGATTCCTACTACCAGTGTGAACGGCTGGTAGTAGGAATCTATCAGGTGCATCTAGACATTTTTCTGACATGCACCAAGGTTCTATAGATTCCATGACTGTTTTTGCCTTAGAAAAGGTTACTTTACCATCCAGAGGGGGAGACATGCGCAGGAGATTACTAGATCATGAAGCATATTGGATCTTACAATTAAGCATGTGTGTACCTCAAGGGTTAAATTTAAAACGGGAGTTACTTCTGCACTACTAGTTAATAAGTCTGAGATGCTAAATTGTAGGATCAGATAAATGTATAAAAAAGAAAAATTACTTTTGTCTCTTTGTCTTGCAAGATCATGTTTATATATATATATATATATATATATATATATATATATATATATATATATATATATATATATATACATACACACACACACATATTTTTGCAGCATTTTTCCATGTTTTTAAGAGATTGTGTCATATAAAGTATTTTATTATGAACACATGTAACTAATCTGTTGCAACTGTGCATAATGACGAAGACATACTCATCCTATGTTGGTTTCTGGGTATAAATTGTAACAGGCTGGTCAGCCATGACTAAAAACGGGGGTGCTATCCGAAACGCGTTGGTGTTGGCCTGAGGACATTCCCTTGTATTTCCTTGTGGTTTAAATTAACACAGAATAAAGATATTTCCTCTACACCAATTGCACTGGGACAAGTTCATCATTCTGAGTGCTCAGACCCGTACCAGATCAGATCAACAGCGCGTCCTCTCCCCGCGCTGAGTTTAAAAAAAGAGTTTAGCTCCATAGGAGCCCATTATAAGTCCAACTCTTTTCTTTAATTCATAGCTGAGAGTGGATGCTCTATCTCCTCATTGGTACGGGTCTAAGCACTCAGACACGGACCCATCAAAACTTTTGACATGTCTCTATGACTGTCAAAAATTGTTTATAATGACACGTACACTTTAATATTTTATTGTTGATTTGTTTCCAGAATGCAAAATTAAACATAGAAACATAGAAGATTGTCGGCAGAAAAAGACCACTGGGTCCATCTAGTCTGCCCTTTTAGTATTTTCTTTCTTATTATCTTAGGATAAATATATGTCTATCCCAGGCGTGTTTAAATTCTGTTATTGTAGATTTACCAACCACCTCTGCTGGAAGTTTGTTCCAGGTATCTACTACTCTTTCAGTAAAAAAATATTTTCTTACATTGCTTCTGATCTTTCCCCCAACTAACCTCTCACTGTGTCCTCTTGTTCTTGAGCTCAGTTTTTTACTAAAAACACTTCCCTCATGAACCTTATTTAGTCCCTTAACATACTTAAAGGTTTCAATCATGTCCCCCCTTTCCCGTCTTTCCTCCGGACTATACAGATTCAAATCTTTAAGTCTTTCCTGATATGGTTTATGCCTCACACCCTCCACCATTTTTGTAGCCCGTTTTTGGACCCGTTCTATTTTATCAATGTCCTTTTTTAGGTGAGGTCTCCAGAACTGGACACAGTATTCCAGATGTGGCCTCACCAGAGCTCTATACAGCGGGATCACAATCTCTCTCTTCCTACTGGTTATACCTCTAGCTATATACCCCAGCATACGATTTGCTTTCCCCACCGCCTGGTTTCACTGGTGACTCATTTTAAGGCTGTCAGAAATCATTACCCCTAAATCCTTCTCTTCTTAAGTCTTTTCCAACACAGTACTGCCGATGTGATACTCGGATAGAGGATTCCTCCTCCCCAAGTGCATTATTTTACATTTGGAAACGTTGAACTTCAATTTCCACTGTTTGGACCACTTATCTAGCAAAGCTAATTCATTTTCCATATTACTGACACCTCCAGGAATATCAACCCTATTGCACACTTTTGTGTCGTCAGCAAACAGACAAACTTTACCTACCAACCCTTCTCCTATGTCACTTACAAACATATTAAAAAGAATAGGACCCAGAACAGACCCTTGTGGCACACCACTTGTAACCAGTCTCTGCTCGGAATATACACCATTAACAACAACCCTCTGATATCTATCCTTCAGCCAACCACAAATCCACTGAACTATCCAGGGATTTAGACCAATTTTCTCCAACTTCTCTATCAGCTCTTTATGGGGAACTGTATCAAAAGCTTTGCTGAAGTCCGGATAGGCGATATCCACAGCGCCACCTTCATCCAGCACTTTTGTGGCATAATCAAAGAAATCAATGAGATTAGTCTGACATGATCGGCCCTCAGTAAAGCCATGCTGGTTTGGATCCATCAAATTGTTGATTCTTAGGTAATCCATTATCTTCTTTTTTAGAAGAGTTTCCATCATTTTCACTACTACAGATGTCAGCCTCACTGGCCTGTAGTTACTGGGATCTTCTCTATTCCCTTTCTTGTGGATTGGTATAACATTGGCTGTTCTCCAATCATCCGGGACATCTCCTGTTAGCAGGGATTGGTTATACAGATCTGTCAGGGGGGCAGCAATCACAGATCTGAGTTCTTTAAGAACCCTGGGATGGATCCCATCTGGACAACAATTGTCTAACTAGTCTTCATTAGAATTGTTCCACCATTTTGCTGATGCACAACCTGCTCTGGGCTCGGGCCACACTGCATTATTCTCTGTAAGGCTAAGTTCACACTACGTGATTTTCCGGCCTTCAAAAAAACGTATTTGCTACTGGTTACTATACTTTGAATAATGGTTGCTATGCTTTTTTGTTTTTCCTGGATATAGTAATTATTCTGTGTGTTAGTTTTGTATAAATCTGTGCGTATGGTGATGATAATGATAGGGAAAACAAACAAAAGATGTTACCTTTTTGTCCAATTTTCTGGACTTGCATCTAGTGTGAACATGAAACTACTGGTGTATACTTTAGTTTGCAAATATTACCTTAATCCTCAGTGCAATCTGGCAACTCTGGCAAATGCCAAATGGGCTGATGTCTTCAGTGGGACATAGGGTGCACTTTTTGCCAGCCAGAATTTTCCCCACAGGGTGCACTCCCTGCACAAATATCGGCTGCAGCAGGCCGTGCAGTGAAACAAGTGCAGTGTGTAATAGTGTGTTAACAAGTACAGATTTTTGGTTGCATTTGGTGAAAACAAAGCCAGGCATGGGCTTGAAAAGAGGAGAAATCTCAGTCTTCAGCATGCCCCACCTCTGTATCATCACTGGGGGAGTCATCCACCTTTTAAAGTAATCACACAACTGGTAAAACACTGCATCCCATTCCAAGATTGCTTCCAGCATACAGTAGCTGTCAGGGAAGGACAGGAAGGCACAAGGACAGGTGAGCCCTGAAGCTGGCACCCACCCCACTGGTTTTACCTACTTGCCCCAGATGCCCTAGATGGCAAACGGACAACTGGACGGCAGTCCCTGTACTTACTAAGGTGCAACACGAAACAAACAAGACAGACACACACAATAAGAGAGAGGTCAGAATTCCGGGTCAATAACAGTCGAGCGGCGAGGTACAAACACAAGTCCAAAGGGTAGTCAGAAATACAAGCCAGAGGGTCAGGTAACGGGAATAGCAAGGTCAGGAAAGATTGCGAGGTCAAGAAAACACTAGGGATACTAGGCTCTATCGCAGGCAAGGACTGAGACACAGGGGAAGGAACTTATACAGCCCGGAGTCTCAGCCCCCTAACACCATTGGAGCTGAGACTCCAGGCTAACACAGAGCGATGTATATGACTGGAGCCTACTGCTGTCAGTCACCATCCCTAACGCAGCTCAGCTGGGAAAGAATGAGCCCCAGCCGCGGCTAGTAGTGGGAGTTCCCAGCAGGCTGACTGCCAGGGACGCTGCCGACGCGCCCCAAGCAACCAGCCCTGCACTAAGGACGCCGTCGGCGTCTCCAGAGCCTGGCCGCATGCACCCACAGAGTGAGAGCCGGGAGCGTGGCCGGCCGTAGTGAAATAACAGTGGGCCGGCCGCTAGGGACGCCGGCGGCGCGCCCCTAGCAACCGGCCCCGCACGTCACCAGGGACGCCGGGGCTCTGCTCAGAGTCCGGCCGCGCGCTCCGGCAGAGCCAGGAGCCGAGCGCGCGGCCCGGACCCTGACAGTAGCTGTACAGAACAGGATTTACCTTTTGTTTTGTTAGTTTGTTTTTTTAAAGGCGTTGTCTATGAAAAATAAAGGGTGCGTTTTTCTTCTCATGTGGAGGAGTTGCAGTATTAGTCAGAACTAGAGATGAGCAAACCTCGAGCATGCTTGAGTCCATCCGAACCCGAACGTTCGGCATTTGATAAGCGGTGGCTGCTGAACTTGGATAAAGCTCTAAGGTTGTCTGGAAAACATGGATACAGCCAATGACTATATCCATGTTTTCCAGACAACCTTAGAGCTTTATCCAAGTTCAGCAGCCACCGCTAATCAAATGCCGAACGTTCGGGTTCGGATGGACTCAAGCATGCTCCAGGTTCGCTCATCTCTAGTCAGAACCTATGCACAAGAGTGACACTTTTTCCAGAAAGGAAGATGAACAAGAAAAAGACACTAGGGGGAAAACTTACAATCGTTTTTGTGTAGACTTTGGTGTAAAGCTGCGTGTATTGTTTTCTTATTGTTTTCTGTATAAGCACTGACAACAAATCCCCCAACCCCCTCACGTGTGCCATTTTTATTTTTGTACACTGCCAATTATTATAATCCTAACATGGGTGCTCACTAATAATCATTGTGCTATGGGCACAACATCCAAATGTGTTGTACAAGAAATAGGATCTAGAGATGCTGCTTTCACCAAATCAGGGGCATCGTTAGGCTAAATGTCTGGGACTCAAGACCCAAAGAATAAATGCTTGCCCCGGAATTTTTTGACCAGCGCTGCAAGAACTCCAGTCTGATGCCGGGCTCTCTGCTTCTGTACTGTGTGGCGTGCCCCTGCATTCATTTGTGTCCCCCCCCCCTAAGTCAACCTAGTAGAAGAACAGTGAATCCTCAGCGCAATATTTTCATGAAGATCACCATTGATGTAGTGTAACCATAAAGTCACAGACAGCATAGACAGCAACGTGATTGGCTCAAGAAACTCCAAAATTACAACAGGCACAGCTGTTCCTACATTCTTTCTAATCCTTTAATTTTGCATTTATTACAGCAAAATAATTTACCATATGAAACATTTAATAGCCAAATATAACAGCAAGGATTAAACCTGTGTACTGTGCTAAAACTTGGCACTCTTAGGGAGATGGAAACAAATATTGCTTGTAAGTTATCCAAGGAGATAAGTCCAAGCAGATCTAAAAGGCAAGTAGTAAATTCCTCCATGCTTTACTGCACCTCTACTGCATCCTTTCATGCAATCCCCATTCATTGTCCAAGCAGGTTGAGGGGGCTTGCCTAAGGGAGACAACCTTTTTTTCTGAATGGAAGGTAAGGTTGTGACCAGCTGATTGTAACAGGTCCAACTCCACTAACTTCTAGCTGCAACTGCTAGGGCACGCCATGCCTGGCTATACATTCCCCCTGCAGCAGCTGCCAATTCTCAATTCTCTAATATCTGCTTCCATCAGAGAATTAAGGAAGTAGGGAAGATCTCCAAACATGTGCTGGAGTTGGCTTGTGCTTAACGCCGCCATACAGAAAAGATGCTAATGGTGTGTTTAGCCACAGATACTAAAAAGCTTCCATGATAAATGAATAAATATTGTTTACAGAAATTTCACAATCAGTATAGCACGAGGTTAGCATGGTTACAATCTTAAAGGGAAGCCAAACCTAGAAATCAGAAGAATAAAAATAAATTAGAAATACTATATAGTGTATGTACTGCAGTCAAAGGATTTCTCTCTGCTCTATTCCAGCTATTTGTGTATAGAGTTTGTATATTCCTGTGACTGCATGGGTTTCCTCCTGCACTCTGAACTCATACAGGAAGGTTATTTGGTTTCCAGTCAAACTGATCATAATTAGTATTGAGCAGATCTATTAAAATGTTCAGGTTTGGCAATGTTATCTGAACCTGAAGGCTTGGAGTTTGGTTCCATCCAGCTGCAGAAGCAGGATGCAGCCCTAAAGCTGCCAGGAAAACATGGATTCCAGGACTCCCTAGGGCGGCATCTAAATTCTTCAGACACAGGGGAATCAAACGCTGCACATTTAGGTTTGGATAACGTTGGCAAACACAAACATTTTGACAGATCCGCTCAAAACTAGTCATAATGCAGCAGCAATAGGGCAAATTAGATGGTAACCACCTAGGGGATAGAGTCTGGAATAAAGGTAGCGTAATGGAAGGGATTTTCTAGGTTTATAGAAAAAAAGTACATACAAAAGTATATATAAGTGCTCACTAGAGGATGGCACCAAAGATCAGAAAAGATTTTCAGTCTTGCACAGGTCTGTTATGCACCTTTGTTTTGATAGTGCCAAGACTTGTTGGTGGGATTACCAAAATAAGGAACTACAGTTATTATGACTCCCCCCTTATAGAGACACTGGCCTAAATTCATCAAAAATTGGACACACACAGACAGCAACCAATCATGTTTCATTTTGAGAAATGAAAGCTCAGGTGTAAGTAAAGGCCCTATTCCACAAAACGATTATCGGCCGTATTCGGCCGATATCGTCCATTACGGCCGATAATTGTCCTGTGGAATAGAAGGGAACGATCAGCCGACATTGTTCATGTTGGCTGATTGTTGAAGTCGTTTGTCTTTCAACATGTCGAAAGACAAACGAAATATATAGCAACGATCTACTGCCGTCGCTCCATGGAATAGGAGTAATGGCAGCAGGCCACCGCTATATCCTATGGGCTGCCCGGACGATCAGCGATCAAAAGTTATATGTGGTTATCACATGTAGTCATAGTAGGGCATGAGCCTCCTATATTGTGCTGGGTTGACCAAGCTAAAGACTACACAATATCTCTCCAATAGCATTTTTACAACAATAACTGAATATAAACCAGACTAGCAATAGGGTGACATAAGAAAAATAAGGGTTACTCACCTGCCTGATCACCTGCCACAGTTTTGTCTGTGTCTCGGTCCCTTCTCACTGCTTCACAAGCCCTGTTTCAGCATGCAAATAATCCCTTAACTTATCGCATATAAAGTTGCGCTTTTACATGTGATAATAAACCGACTGTTCAATTTAGATGATTCAGCCTTTCAAGGAAAAAGACAACTGATCTATTTTCATGCTCAGACAGCTCCGGACAATAGCTGCAGCTGCTGCTCATATGGCTTTCACACATCAATTGAAGTAAATAGCTGTATCCACACACATACTGTACCTCCTTCACAAACGCCTTCAACCAACCTACTTTCTATTCTTAAGTTTTGCTCTGCAGGTTTTATCCTTTATAACTTTACATCCTACAGGTCAGGTCTTTTCTCATGTTGTCAGAAATTCATTTTATGGAACATCAAACTCTTCTCATCATTAAAATTATCCCATAGCTCTAAAGAATTTGTATGCTGGCTATAGACAATGCAGATATATCATGAGCAATACATTCAGACATACTAGTTAAAGGAAAAGTTCCCCCTAAAAGTTATACAAATCACCAATATACACTTATTACTCGAAATGCTTATAAAGTGCTTTTTTCCCTGCACTTATTACTGCATCAAGGCTTCACTTCCAGGATAAAACGGTGATGTCACGCCCCGACTCCCAGAGCTGTGCGGGCTGTGGCTGCTGGAGAGGATGATGGCAGAGGGATGCTCAGTGTCCCTCCAGTGCCCTGTGTCCCTCAGTGTCCCCCTGCCATCATCCTCTCCAGCAGCCACAGCCCGCACAGCTCTGGGAGTCGGGTCGTGACATCACCATTTTATCCAGGAAGTGAAGCCTTGATGCAGTAGTAAGTGCAGGGGAAAAAGCACTATGAGGGAGATTTATCAAACATGGTGTAAAGTAAAACTGGCTCAGTTGCCCCTAGCAACCAATCAGATTCCACCTTTTATTTTCCAAAGAGTCTGTGAGGAATGAAAGGTAAAATCTGATTGGTTGCTAGGGGCAAGTGAGCCAGTTTCACTTTACACCAGTTTGATAAATCTTGCCCTTTATGTGCATTTCCCGTAATAAGTGTATATTGGTAATTTGTATAACTTTTGGGGGACAATACAATACTTTAATAAAACATTTCGCCAGACTTCTCCTTTAAACAAGAAAGGGAACCAAGAATGAATGAAAGGATTATGCCCATTCTAATGCGCAGAGAGCAGCCTAAATAAGGGAGGTAATTGATTTTGGTAAAGAGAAAATACTCCATATGATGACTGCCATAATATTGGGCCAACACTTTTATTTTACATTACCCACAAAGGGCCTAAGGTCTTTCATTATGGCTACAAAAAGTGACAACCTATAAAAACGAGCATTCTTTATAAATTTAAACCATGAAATTATATAAATATGAACAAGTATTAGCATATTCCTATGTGACAGTATAAAAAACACTGCAAGAATTAACAACAAAAAAATTATAGAAAGTTGGTACAAGTTTCTATCCAAGTATGTAGAGAAAAGGAATTTCTCATATCTCTAGTCATACCTTACAAAAGGACTGGTTGTTTAACAGCTGTGTGGCCACAATGACTTCTCAGGTAGAAATGTCACTCCAGACTTGGCTTTAGAGAACCAGTTTTCTTTTGGAGAAATATATATATATATATATATATATATATATATATATATATATATATATATATATATATATATATATATATTATAATATATATAAAAAAAATCTCCTCTTAACATCAGTATGAATTCTGCCTATTTGCATGGCATTGATGGAATATGATTTCCCATCTTAACAACCCTGTTATGTATCAAACAAGGAGAAAATTTAATTTTGTAACATGAACATATAGGGGAAATACTGTTTGTGCAACTTTTTTATACATTCTGCATTGTTTCATAGACAGTGACAATAGAATGTATCATATGATAAAGCTTAGTAGCTTTCAACATGGCTCTGTCCTAGGATCATACCCTCTTTCCAATAAGTCAGACTTCTGCCAATGTTTTTTTTGGGCAGTGGAAACATCTGGAAAGTGGGAATATTTTAAAGCAACCAATGGTCAGCTGTGAACTACAAGAACTGGACAGCTGGTTGAGTGAGGCATGTGAGACCCTCACTACTGAGAGTGTCATTCCTTCTGGAAGCAAAGTCAGCACAATAGAATTCGACATTGTATGGGTTTCCTGCTTGTAACCATAGAAAAAGTCAAAATTACAATACGCAAAGCCCAGCATAAGGTGAAGTAGAGGAAAGCACACTGCCTCACTAGAACAGTACAACAGACCCTTTTTTGGGTAACCAATGACTGATGTAGAAATATGTGACTAAAACCTGCATGCATTGTGCCAACGGAAAAGTTTGCTCAGGTAGAATAATAGTCTGGGGGGCTGCTTCTTAGGGTTTTGGGCTATGCACCATAGTTTTGATGAACTGAAACCAGCCAACTAAAAGATATCATAACAACTTTGTGCCAAAAGCTTTGGGAGTCTTACTGCTACTTATGCATGACAGTGCCCCAATACACAAATCAAGGTCCCAAAACAGGTCACTGAGCAAGGTGCTAAAACATTAAAATGTGCATTAACATGACCAACCTTGACTGCACTAGATGACATGCCTTCGACTCACTACACCTGGAGATAAACGGCAACACTCACTGCAAGCTAAATAATATCATCCAACATCACTTCTCAACTTTAAAAATGTTCACATACCTGAACAGATCCATAGACTTTCTATAGCAGTTAAAGGGGTTATCTGGGGGATTATCTTCTATATTGGAGTGGGTCTAATATTCAGCATCTTCGCGATCAGGTGTTTGAAGAGGCAGTGACATGGAGCCTCTTAAAGGGATTATCTAGCGCTACAATAACATGGCCACTTTTGCCTCCCTCTTCCAGTTTGGGTGCAGGTTTGGAAACTCAGTTCCATTGAAATAAATGGAGTTTATTTGCAAACCTCACCTGAACTGTAGACAAGAGTGGTGCAAAAGTGGCCATGTTCTTGTAGCGCTGGATAACTCCTTTAAGAGTTTACCAGCAAAACTGCAGGGTTATCCCACAGCCTACCTGCAGGGTGATGAGTGTCGGACCTACACCCATCAAAGCAAATTTAAAAAGTTGACTAACCCCATTAAGGCTGTTTTAGCTGCCAGCTATAAATGCCCATTATTTTTAGTGAAATGTGCAAGAAGCACATAAAATTGTAATGTTGTTTGTGGTTACATATTCTACCCTTTCATTGATCCACTGACAGAGATAGAAATTTACCCTCATATTGCACATTTCTTGAATACATAGTGCTGGAATCACACATGGCAGTTTTTTTTTTTTTTTGCAGATACCACTGCAGTTTTTGAGCCATAACCAGAAATGGATCCAGCAGGATGTGGAAGTACAACTCCTTCCTTTAATATTTCCCATTTCTGGTTTAACTCAAAAACTGCAGTGGTATTCCCCCCCCCCCCCCCCCCCAAAAAAAAAAAAAAAAAACTACCACGTGTGATTCCAGCATAAACAAGAGGCCTTTTTCTAGAATTGGCCAATATATGCTCCCCAATCAGATCAGCTGTTTAGATTGTGTCTAGAGATGAGCGAACCTCGAGCATGCTCGAGTCGATCCGAACCCGAACTTTCGGTATTTGATTAGCGGTGGCTGCTGAAGTTGGATAAAGCCCTAAGGCTATGTGGAAATCATGGATATAGTCATTGGCTGTATCCATGTTTTCCAGACAACCTTAGAGCTTTATCCAAGTTCAGCAGCCCCTGCTAATCAAATAACGAACGATCGGGTTCGGATCGACTAGAACCCGGTTTGCTCATCTCTAATTGTGTCATACAACATATAATACCAGATTTTTGTATAAAATATGCACCTTTCTAGCTCTGTAACTTCCTTAGAAGGAACTCAGGATAAGCATCAAAGAGAAGCCCAGGTCCTCGCTGTCTGCCAGGTAACCTGATATTAAGGTAAAGTGTAAAATATTTACCAGCTACTCTCTATTATTAATGACGCCTGGAGCGGCAGGACAAAGTTTGTACAGTGTCGATCAATTCACTTGGAAAAGCAAACGTACAGGCTTGTCTTATTAACTTCCAGGTAGACAGAATGGATGAAGATGACACAGTATCTACATACACTTTATAAAGAGCTGTCTGAGAGTTACATTTTGCAGAAATAAAAAATAGAAGTGACGTGACTGCTACACTATACAATCATTACTGATACTAAACAATGTATAGAAACAATACTATTGATGGTAAAAGTAATCACTGATGAGCTATGTGACATAATCACATGACCGCATCATTCATAGGCTCTCTATAGTCTACAAGTGCAGCTATTACCTTTAGGGCGTGCGTGTACAGAACAAGAGTCTGTAGTCTATGACCTTAACATGTTTTCATAATGAAATGTATTACACCTTACTAACATATGTTAGGTTTCAATTATTTAAGACATTTTTGCTATGGGTGAATGAGAATATTTTTGTTCAAAACTAAAAGCTGAAAACTCATATGTTTAACCTCTTATCAACTGCTGATACACCTTTTTACAGGTGTATAAATCAAGAGCCAAGCCCGCTCTATTTGCAGTGGGTGCTGCTAGCTGTGTATTATAGCTGATGCCTGTCTGCAACTAAAAGATATGAACTTTAGTCTGATCCCAGCAGTTTAGCCCTCTACATGCCATGAGAGTAAACTGACAGATGCCACACCCGTCAGGGGCCAGACTGGCACCCCCCAACACAATCCATCAGTGCCAATCAATTACCACTGCAGCTAGAGGCCTCCTGAAGGAATCTATGGTCACTATGGTAAATCTGCTTTTACAATCTGCCTGAAGCAAGCTCTACAAACAGAGTGCCGATTACAATGATCGATGCAATGCAATAGCGTTACATTGATCAGTGTAAGCAATCTAATTATTGCATATAAATGTCCCCTAAGTACACTGAAAAAGTGTAAAAAAAAAAAAAAAGTTATAGAGGTTGGAAAACAGCAATTCAAAGCCTTGTTTCTTTTTTAAAAAATTGAGTTAGCTAAACATAACCAGAATTATTTAAATTGAGTATCAATGTAAAAACTGCAGAAAAGGGTGTCTTTTAGAAATATTATTGTCCCCTATGTTTCTGTTAGAGTTATGGCTTTTAAAAGGTAAGAAGGTACAAGTCAAAAACTTACTGACATAGAATGGGCTAATATTGTTCTTAGCTCATAAGTGGAGACAGTCTAGACTCCTTTGAGACCTATGGTACGCAATAGAGCAAGCAGCAATCTTTTTTGGCCATGATGGCATATGAATGTCTAGATGGGTGTACCACACTTGGTGGCCCCCTCTATGTGTCAAAGTGACCCTCCCATTTCTGTAGACCTGTGGGGTCTTATCCTGGGCAGATGAGAGAATAAATGTTCTCATAGACTAAAGTAGTTGTAGTCACTAAATCTATGCTGTTCATATACTTCATCCATTTGTTTTGTTACAAATCAGAAACACAGGAGGAAGAATAGATTTTTCCATTATGTGGCAAAGTATAACATCAAAATGTACTTTGAACAATAAAGAGAAGCCACTTGGAAGGCAGGGCAAGGAGTAATTGACTCACAGCTGGCAAGGTTATATCATTGCAGGCCATACAGTCATTTTAGATTCCCGATTAACTGGAAAGTGTTGGGCCAGGACTCAGAACCAGTATCTGTATCATCAAGCTCTATATAGGCTGATGATATCACTTATTATTCTGTCCACTTCTACACTATGTTCACACATGGTATTGCATGTTATTGGCTGAAAAAACACTAATGAAAAGACTGATGGAAATACTATGTGTAAACCTACAGTAGTATCTCCAATGTGAACAGCATATGGGAGCGGCAGTAAGATGGTGCCACCTCTACATAGTGAACAGAGCCAACTGGTTCTGGTCCCATTAATTGTGTAGTGCAAGCACTAAACAGCTGATTGGCAGGGGTGCTGGGTATCAACACCCACCAGTCAGTGACTGATAGTCTATCCTGTGGATAGGCCATTGATTATATTAGCCTGGAAAACAAATTTAAAGCATTAGGGTCAGTTCACACTGAGGAATTGACGCAAAAATTCTGAGCGGAATCCCCATTGTGGACTCAGCGCCTCAATGTAAGGTATAGGGTGCCTCCGCTCTCTACACCTCTCCGCTCAAAGAATTGACATGTCAATGCTTTGAGCGAAGTGGCGTGGAGAGGCACAGAGAGCATAGGCACCCTATACCTTACATTGAGGCGCTGCGGCAGGCAGAATTGCGAGCAGTCTGCAACGAAGACCCTTACTGTCATTTCAGGTTACGTCAGACATGTCAAAAATTACTGATCACATCAGGTCTCACTCCTAAGACCCGCTGCGATCCTGAGATACAACTGTTAATAAAGGCTAGAGTGTGCACTCTCATTCCTGGAGTCTATGGAGCGAATGAGCCTGATCTCCATGGGGATCCTAGCAGGTCTCAGGAGAGGATTACTTATATGGATGCAGCAGATCTGCTATTATTCTATGTATTTGTGTGAATGTCAAATGTATTTTCCAATCACAGATATCCAGACGCAGTATTCAGTATAGTAAAGTATACATAAGTGCATTTTATATGAAACCAAATAACCTACTGCTAGTGGGGGTTTAAAAAAAAAAAAAACTTCCATACTTGACAAATACATGGATGTCATTGGGAGAACACCAATATTTTAGAGTTGAATAGAAGCTAATGCAGTAACGGATCAATGAGGTGACTGATCTGATTTTAGACTTTATGATTATTTTAGTTAACTGTATTTTCTTGAGCTGAAGCTGATGAAAATATTATCTTTCCGAAAACACAAGTAGTGTGCTTGACCTTTTGAATTAAAGGGGTACTCCAGCCAGGGGGCTTTTTTCTTATATGGCTGGGGAGGAGGTGGCTGAGGGCAACAACGTCCACTCACCTCCCCGATTCCAGCGGAAGGTTCCTGTATCGCAGCGCTCAGGTTCCCGCTGCCTGGCCGCTTCCTGGTGTCTGACACGGGCTTGAGATGTGACGTTTCGAGTCCGCTCAGCCAGTCAGGGACAGAGGCGGGTGCCAGGAATTTCCTTAGACACCGGGAAGCGGCCGGGCAGCAGGGACCGGATCGCCGCGATACAGGACCCGTCACTGGAACCGGGGAGGTGAGTAGACGTCATTGCCCTCAGCCACCTCCTCCCCAGCCATATCGAAAAAAAGCCCCCAGGCCGGAGTACCCCTTAAAACATTGAAGTCAACAGTAATTTCTGGTTCTAACCTAGAGCATGTGCACAGACCTTGTATAGTTGGTAAACCATGAGTCCTCCACATGCCTTCCTGTTAAGGAATGACACAGGAACATGTCACATATTTTGTGTTATGGCAGGAACACGTTTCATGTCCAATCACTTTAAAGGATGTGTATAATTTGTGCCAGAACAACACACATTCATATACTGTACACTACCTATATGATAGGTATTCATAATGCTTCATATCCACTCGTCTCAAAAAAGTCTAATCATTTGTTGCCAAGCAACTTCCAAAAAAAGCAGTCACGCTACAACCCATTGCAGTCTAGCAATGAATAAAATGCATACAAAAAAAGAACTCGGTGATCATTAGGATCATTCCAGACTTTAATGCAGCCTATGTGCCGTGTATACATTAACAAATTGCGGTATTTGAAATAGCTATTACCAAAAGTTTACAGACTTTACTTCTTAAGTTCCAGGTATAAAGCTTGTCCTTATGGCAAAAAAATCTGTGTACCCAGTTTTCCCTTTAAGTCACTGTCAGTTGTATCCAAGGTAGAGCTGGGCGATATGGGCAAAAAATAAAATCTCGATTTTTTAAAAATTTTGGACGATTCTCGATTTAAATCTCGATTTTTTTTCCTTTTTGCTAAATAAACAGAATAGTTTTGTCCTTGCAGCATCAGATACTATTTTAATGACATTTGAGACAACTGTATTGCTTCTCACTGTAACAGTGCTCCCCTGTAGTAGACAAGCCCCCTGTGTGCCATTCTGGGCCCCCATATAGTATAGGAGATCTTCTTTGTGTGTTTAGTAGTGGAGGTATAGTGGATAAGGGGTGTAGTAGTAGTAGTACAGGTAAAGATGAGGGGTGTAGTAGTACAGGTACAGATGAGGGCTGTAGTAGTACAGGTACAGATGAGGGGTGTAGTAGTAGTAGTACAGGTAAAGATGATGAGTGTAGTAGTACAGGTATAGATGAGGGGTGTGGTAGTACAGGTACAGATGAGGGGTGTGGTAGTACAGGTATAGATGAGGGGTGTAGTAGTAGTAGTAGTACAGGTACAGATGAGGGCTGTAGTAGTACAGGTATAGATGAGGGGTGTGGTAGTACAGGTATAGATGAGGGGTGTAGTAGTAGTAGTACAGGTAAAGATGATGGGTGTAGTAGTACAGGTATAGATGAGGGGTGTGGTAGTACAGGTATAGATGAGGGGTGTAGTAGTAGTACAGGTATAGATGAGGGGTGTGGTAGTACAGGTATAGATGAGGGGTGTGGTAGTACAGGTATAGATGAGGGGTGTAGTAGTACAGGTATAGATGAGGGCTGTAGTAGTACAGGTATAGATGAGGGGTGTGGTAATACAGGTATAGATGAGGGGTGTGGTAGTACAGGTATAGATGAGGGGTGTAGTAGTAGTACAGGTATAGATGAGGGGTGTGGTAGTACAGGTATAGATGAGGGGTGTGGTAGTACAGGTATAGATGAGGGGTGTGGTAGTACAGGTATAGATGAGGGGTGTAGTAGTAGTACAGGTATAGATGAGAGGTGTAGTAGTACAGGTATAGATGAGGGGTGTAGTAGTAGCACAGGTATAGATGAGGGGTGTGGTAGTAGTACAGGTATAGATGAGGGGTGTACTACTACAGGTACAGATGAGGGCTGTAGTAGTACAGGTATAGATGGGCGACTGGGGGTGACGGAGGGCGACTGGGGGTGACGGAGGGCGACTGGGGGTGACTGAAGGAGGAGTGGGGGTGATGGAGGGCGACTGGGGGTGACTGAAGGGGGACTGGGGGTGATGGAGGGGGACTGGGGGAGATGGAGGGGGGCTGGGGCAGCTGGGAATGATTGGGAAAGGAGTACACATAGCCCTCCTCCCCTCACCCCGGCCACACATGCAGGTCCCGGTCTCTGCAGGAGGCTGCAGGGACTGTAGTGGTGATAGCGTCGCTGCCATTACTGGAGCTGTACAGCGGGATCAGAAGTGAAGATCCTGCTGTACAGCTCCAGTAATGGCAGTGACGCTATCACCACTACAGTCCCTGCAGCCTCCTGCAGAGACCGGGACCTGCATGTGTGGCCGGTAGGGGAACGGAACGCTATGTGTACAGCTGGGGGAGGTCGGTCGCGGCTCTGGGGGACTGCCGACCGACCTGCACCTCGCCGCACTTCCCGCCCGCCCGGCACCTCCACGCAGCGCCGCCCCCTCACTTCCCGCCGGCCGTAACCTGCACCTCATGCCCGGCCGGCACCTCCACGCAGTGCTGCCCGCCCTCCATCTCCCGCCCGGGACCTGCACCTCCCGTCCGCCCGCCCGACTGACTCTCCGCGCTTCTCTGCCCTCAATGATTTTTTGTGAAAATCGAATTTACGATTTTCACAAAAAATCAAATCGATTCTAACCTTCTGGGCGAATTAATCGAATTAATTCGATTAATCGCCCAGCCCTAATCCAAGGTACAAGTCATCAAGATCCCCCTAGTGGCCTTTGCCGGTCCCACCGGCCTTGATTAATGGTGGATCTACCACTGTTCGGGTATAAGGAAGTGACCTATCCAGATGGGTGGGGCAAGTAGAAGCCAACAGCGTCTGTTTCCTATGGGAGCAGGATGTGATCAGATCCTCTGAAAACAGAAGCAGTGGTGTAGATCCGGAGGGCCAGAATTGGCCGGGGGGGGGGGGGGGGGGGGTAGTTGGGGAGTTTGATGGGACATGTAAGTTTACATCACTGACATGTTTCCGGCAGCATATTTTAGGCCATTAAAAGTAAATCAGTTTAGGTGCATCCTTTGGCATACCTGGTGATCAGCTATTTAAAGGACTCCATCTCCTTCCTTATGCTACGTTTACATGAAACGATAATTTGCCCGATCGTATGATTAACGATGTCAGAGTAACAATTTTTTTTACATAACAATCAGCGTTTAGACGGTACGCTATTTTGTACGGAAAATTCGTTTTGCAATCGTTTTGCGATCGCTTAAGACTATTTCACACATTGGTTAAATCGGCAAACGACTGTTCATACGGAACGATCTGTGAATTTTTTGCGAACGATCAACGACGATTTGAGAAGTTGTTGAAAGATCAAAATGAACAATTTCTCGCTCGTCGCTTGATCGATTGCTGTGTTTACCCGTACGATTATCGTTCGAATTTGATCGTTATTGTGCAAATTCGAACGATAAATCGTTCCTTGTAAAAGGACCATTAGTTTTAGTGGGAGTGGTGCCTAGAATAACAGATTTGTCCTATTCACCTGAATTGGTGAAAGTTGTAGTCAGCTGCAATACCAGGCACAGCCACTACTATAGTATGGAGCTGTGTATGGGAAGCAGAGTGCTCACTAAAGTACATGCGATAATCAGAGTACTTCTATAAACTAATGCAGCTAGTATTATTATTTATGGTGACATGTTTAGAAGGAAATTTACGTACACTTTAAGGAAACGTTATGGTTTAGGAGGTTATATCTAATAACAGGTTTTAGATGAGAATGGAATTTTCTTTTCTCTTTTCTTTTTTTATTTTGCCATGTATCAGTACTTAGTCATCTTGTCAGTCTATGATGCAAATAATGAGGCTCTAACAACATAATAGTCATCTATTGTTCTTCTGGTCATGCCATAGTATGCCGACTTATATCAACATATGTTATCAGCAACAGCGCAGAACATCTAGGACAGACCAGGAAAGTCTTTCCTGTAAATGTCAGTCAATTCCACAAATATGAGATGAAAATTCTGAGCAGAAGGAATATCTATATGGAGTTGCCATGGAGACAATAAAAAGCATTTGCAGGTCAACCATTACTGTCACAATACGAAAAAACTGAAAAAATTTTTAGTCTGGTAACCCAAAAATAAACCTTTTTTTAGGTAACAAATATAAAAATACTTGAATTTGCTAAAAATGACAACATGCTGAAATATTCCTATAGAATTATCTACAGTTATGGAACGACTATTAGAGGTAGCAGGCATTCTGGAGCTCGCACATCATCACATAGATCCACAGCAATGTTTCTATGAAAATAACGTAACTCAAGAAGACAAATGATTGATTGGAAGAGATGGATCCCAGAGTCTATAGTCTATAGTCGATTTTTACACACAGTCTATAGTCGATTTTTACACACAGTATTTCACGCAGTATTTTTTAACCAAAACCAGAAGTGGGTTAGAAACACAGAAACTGTGCAAATCTCTTCATTAAAATGTTTTTCTGTCACTTCCACGCCTGATTTTGACTACTAATACTGACAAAAATACTGTCCAAAATGCTATGTGCAAACATATCCATAATGGAGCTCATCTCCTGCACTCATTGGAGCTCATCTTTCAGCACTGAGATCGCGATCAGTCAAAACTTTGTGAACTGTCTAAAGTTTTCTTACTTTCTTCTTATTTATTACAGATGTGGATCCCATCACACGACTGCTATATTAAAAGGGTTTAAAATTTACTGATGTAACTGAGCTGGAAAGAAACAAATTACACTGCTGAAATATGGTTAATAAGTTACCATTATAATTAAACAAATTTGAGAGTGCTTCTTTAGCATAAATATTCTATGGTAAAGCAGCCTATACATTGTATTTGATTTAGCAACATTGTGCAGATTTCACAGCTAGCATTCAATGTGAAAATCCCATCTTAGAATTTGTCTGCACTACAGAATCCCGGCGGATCACATGCAGCCGATTCCGCAGCTTGTCTCCACTCACGACTGCATGCATCTCCGCTGGTCTCATAGATTTTATTCTATGGTTTGGCAGATTCTGCTGCCTGCCATCGGGTGGATGGCGGAATCTGCCAAGCCATAGAATGAAGCCTATGGGACAAGCGGAGATGCACACAGCCGCGGGCAGGGACGAGCTGCGGAATCCGCGGCGGGTGATCTGCTGGGATTCCATAGTGAGGACATACCCTTAAAGAGGGTGGGGCAGTAAGCTATTTTCTAGCAACCTCATGGGCAACCTCGGGTCAAAAATGCTGTGGTCACATTTTAACATTTTAACGTGTCAATGGAGAAAACCAAAATACCCACAGAACATTTTTTTGCCATGACAAATATTGTCATTTTAGACTAAAAATTTTGGAAGTAGTAGCACATTCTGTAATTTTAATCTGTGCACAGGCGATATGCTACAGACTGGAATTTGGAATTCCCAGCATCATCATTCATAATGATGCCGGGAACATCGAAGCTCCATTCGATAGCACATGGTCTGTATTTACGGATTGTGCCCGATTGTGTGGATTGTGTGTGAATGCCCCCTTAGGGTATGTTCTCAAACATTGGAGTTTCATTAGAGAAACACAATGAAGGATGGCAATTAAGTGATTAATTACTGCAATGAAACGGTTAAGTAATGCAATAAAAAAAAGTATGTGTGAACACAGCCTGAGCAGCCTGAGCAGCCTGAGCACCGAAATCAAATGGATTTGCCTTCATCTCCTACAAATGATGACAGATAACTTATCATTCAGGCTACCACTGCAGTTTTGAGCCAAAGCCAGAGGTGGATCCAGCACTGAGAAGAAGTATCAAGGCCCTATTACACAAAACGATTATTAGCCATATTCGGTATGCGTAATAGAAGACAACAATCAGCTGACATTAACAATGTCGGCTGATCGTTATTTTACAACATAGTGAAACACTAACGATTTAGACAGCAATGAACTGCTGCGGTTGCTCCGTGGAATAGGAACGGCGGCAGCAGAACGCCGCTATCTTTTTTGGGCTGCCCGGACGATCTAGCGATCACCCGGGCAGCCCCCCACAGCTCCATGCTCCCTCCCTCACCCCCCCCCCCCACTCTTACCCACTCACTGCCAATGTGAGTAATAGCACCAGCAGCGATTGGGGAATGAGGAGCAAGCGAGCGCTCACAGCGTTCGTTTGTTCCTCTGTTTCACCCCGTGTAATAGGGCTTTGTTCCTTCCTTAAATTTCCCATTCCTTTTGAATCCACTAACAATTTTGTAGTCTAAAAAACCTAATTATGTTGTTAGCCACAGATTGGGCTTGATGTGTGTTACATGGGCTGGCGTTCCTTACCTTCTACCATGTAGGAAGGAAGGCCAGCCGATACTCCTGTGTAACACACATCAAGCCTAATTTCAATGTTATGGATAATGACATGACTAAAAGTTTTCTATCAACTACAGAATTGTGAGTTGCAAATCATATGAAATACTCATGAATATTTTTTGCATTCATAGCTCGGACACCTGTTGAACTTTATGCGTATACTAGGGTGAATGGAACCTAATTGTGTCCTTGAGCAAACTGGATTTTCTCTCTACACTGGGGCAGGTTGCTTCTGTTGAAGGGATTAAAAAAATTTGCGCTATAAGAACAACATAAAAGTGCAGGATCTTGATAAACTCTCCGTGTGTTTTCTTTTTTGTCGGCCAAAACAGTGATACAGAAGAGAAGAATAACAGTGCACAGGCTTGTTCCTAGTGATCTGTTTGATAATTTCATTCTCACTCAGATTATTGTAAATATTAGGCATTTTATATTATATTTATGTAACCACCTTAATCGTAACAGCCAAACAGGTCTAGCACAGTACCAGGCGGCATGATGCGGAGTACCCACTGCGCTGACGTTACAGGATGTAATCATTAGACAGACGCAGTTCGTGTTTTATTTAAATTCTATTTTGAGCCTTCGAGCAGCGAGCATTGGAAACAATCATGGTATAGCAAGCAAATGACTTGTACAGTGATGTAGGCTCTGCAGCACACTGGAAAACACATTTCACATAATAAATAGTGGCAATTCGGAGAAGCATGCACCACACACCAGCATACCATCTGACAGCCCTGCCATTGTCATGTGAATACATGTTACCAATAATAATATTAACACTGCAACTTATGCATGTAAAATATAATATTAGCCCAGCATTACAGAATATAGAGATGACTGAGACTATATGGAGTCCACAGCACACAGAATCCTGCTCGCACACATGGCCAGAGCCTCATTACTCAACTCCTGGTGCCTGTCACATCCATTTTTCTTGGCAGTTAAATAGACAATTCTATTTGCTGATCAAGAACATGATACAGAGAGGAGGGCAGCCGCATAATACCCAATATACTAGACTTAAGAAATTAGCTCTAGCCCTGACCTGGACTGCTTCTGCCCATTGCAGTCCATGCATTGCTGACTTAGTAACTGTTTATCTGCAGTCTCACTAAGCACAAATCCACATGCCTGCAACTACCTGGGCTGAAAGGCACATACACTGCATTCAGCATTTCTTACAAGCCATATATATATATATATATATATATATATATATATATATATATATATATATATATATATAGAAGTCACATTCATTACACAACTATACACATTTTTTTGTATCCGATATATCATATAGTGAACCAATATAATAATTTCCGTACAAAAGAGATCATAACGGTTTCTGCAAATGTTATGTCTATACATATATATATATTTTTTTTTTATTCTAATGGAAAATGTATAATATCCTGGTATGTAACATTGTTCATTGTTTTGATGATAGGCTAGATACATTAGACACAATGTGGAGTTTATTATATACAGTAATAATAGTTGCAGACGTGATAGTTGGAATTCTCATTGATAAGAACAAACTCTGGCGGGGAATTATATAGGATGTAGAGCAGTAATGACTGCAGTGGCCTCGGTGCTGGGGCTGAGCTGACACAGAGGCTGCAGCCCGCACATCATGCACAACAAAGAGCAGCTTCTAAGCAGCCAAACTTACCTTGTGTATATAATGCAGTGTCCTTGCTGCGAGCACACAACATGCTGCTGTATTATTCTGCTGTTGTAGCCCAGCTCTGACTTCATTGAAGCCATCAGTGTCCTCCGACCAATCAGACGAGAGGCCTCCCCCTTTATTAGACTGGATCTGGAAGCGTCCACTGTAGTGCGGGGTGTTTGCAGTGAACATGCTCTGCTGTGCTGCTCTAAACTCCACAATGCTCAAGTTGGTTTCTTATTTGTCCGGTTTCTTAATAGCAGGAAATGTGTTTTTATTTTTTACCGCTGTCTTAAAGAGAAGAATTTATTTTAACAATTAATTCCACTGAACTCAAGTGCCTTGAGGCGAATGCAGTTGAAATCAGCCTAATACCACAAATAGCTGGCACAGACATGGGCATCAAAGTAGACGCTTAATATTGGGATTTTACAGGATGATTGACTTCTGACCACTGATCTCACATTGCCGACACACAGAGAGGGATGGTCCACATCAAAATTAGTGAGTCCAGCCTGACCCAAAGCGGTTCTGGGCATTAAAATAGACAAATGGGCACTTTGTTCTTAATAAGAATATGGCAGTTTTGAAAGGGTTAAATTACTTTAGGCCACTGAGCTCACATGACCAATACACAAAGAGGAGTACCCTGCATTAACTTAAATTGAGTTCAGCCTGGTCCAATGTAATTCTGGACAGAAAATAAATATCAGTGTGGGCGGAAATACAGTTTTATTTATCTGAAAGTAAAGGATTATCTTAAAGGGTTAATGACTTTAGACCACTGAGCTCACACTGCCAAGACACAGATAGCATATTAAACAGAATGGACAACGGTCTGACCCAAAGTGGTTCTGGATATAAAATTTGGCATCAAAGTTTACCTAGTGGATCATTTAAGTTTCTAGATCAGGGGTAGGGAACCTTGACTCTCCAGCTGTTGCAAAACTACAACTCCCATCATGCCTGGACAGTCAAAGTATGATGGGAGTTGTAGTTTTGCAACAGCTGGAGAGCCAATGATCTTGAGTTTTAAAAGGTTGGATGACTTTGGGCCACTGATATCACACTGTCAACACATAGTTTGGGATGTTCCACGTGAGTTTCTAACCTGACCCACAGTGGTTCTGGATTATAAAATATTGTTATCGAAGTGGGCAGACAAGCATTATTTTACTGATTTAAATAAGTAGTTGGCGTTTTAGGGCTGGTTTATCTAGACTAAATTTAGTTGGTTTTGCCACCTCAGTTAGTCAGTCAGTTAAATCACGTCAAAAACGGACGTTCTCTTAAATATTAAAATCGGCTGCCTTTTCTCTATTTTTGACTTTGTGTGAACATAGCCTTACTGTCTGTTCTCAATGTTATCAATGGCCCTAAGTCATTTAACCCTTCAAAAACACTGCTACACACACAAATAAATAAAAAATGCCCATCTGCCTATTTTCATGGCAGTTAGGTTCCATGTTCCAGCTGGGGAAAGGGGGCCCAACTGGTGTGAGTCCACATCTAGTCGACACTGTTCACCAATGAAACGAAGTGATTTTAGAGCAGAAAGAAGACACAGACAAGTGTTATACAGGTAAAACAAATCACAGCAATCACTGAGCTCAGGGAGATCAGTGAAAAAATTCCAGTGAAGTACTCAATCAAGAGTCTTCATTGATTCCCCCTAAAATGTAGATATGCAAAAAATTAGTCAGTGCAGCCTTGGTTGCGAGTCTCATAACACAGGAAGAGCCAGATATCCCTAGCCTGTTGCCAAGGGGTGCCTCCATGATGGGAAGAGCACCAAACCACCCTGATAGGTAGCCCCTTAAGTCCCACTCAGTTGTGAGTATTTGAACATAAATAGGGAAACACCAGGGTGGCCCCTTTGTGTCAAAGTCCAACTCTGTTGTGAATATGGCGCTTCACACTGCCGAGGGGAAAATATCCCAAAACAGCTGTCTGTGGATGGATGTCTGCCTTGGTAAACCCTTGTCATGTCACCATACTTGCAACAGAGTTGGACTATGGCACAAAAGGGGCCACCCTGGTGTTTCCCTATTAATGTTCCAATACTCACGACTGAGTGAGACTTAAGGGGCTACCTATCAGGATGTTTTGGTGCTCTTCCCATCTGGAGGCACCCCTTTGCAACAGGCCAGGGATATCTGGCTATTCCCGTGTTTTGAGACTCACAACCGAGGCGCCCCACAAACTCCTTTTTTGTTATACAGGTATATATCAAATGTTCAGCATCTAAGCTTGTGGATGGTGTGAAGAACCGGACATACAGTGGGGAAGGTGGAAGGGGGGAGATGATGATATAACTTTAACCATTTATATCAGAATATTGGATGCCCAGTTATTTTTCTGTGTCTCCTTTTTGTAGTTTGAGTCTGATTTCAGTTGTAGTCACCTCAGTCACTTGAGTTGAATGTAATTTATTATTATAACAAGTTCTCCTCACAAAGAAAGCAGTAACCAACTTCAGCATCCTCTGAGCTGTGCCGCATCTGCTGTACTGTACATAGGCTGGACATAGGAAAATATCAAGTCATTCCCTTGGCATAGTGCTCACTCCCAGGATCATTCTTTCCCTGGTTACGTGTGTACAGAGAACAGCTTTCACAGGGGTGGAAATATGTGGAGAGTTTCTAATAGTGGAACCAGCAAAGCAAGTCACAGAATCCACAGGAAGAGTTTTTGTCAAAAAAAGTTTTTGGTCACCTAACTGCAGTACATGGGATTACACAAACACTTTTCTATAGGAGAATGAGTGTAGCTAAGATTCACAAGGCCTCATAGAAAAGAACTAAATGGGGCCCCACCCATACTCACCCAGCCTGATGCAG
The DNA here is from genome assembly GCF_027789765.1 of Dendropsophus ebraccatus. Classification (NCBI taxonomy): domain Eukaryota; kingdom Metazoa; phylum Chordata; class Amphibia; order Anura; family Hylidae; genus Dendropsophus; species Dendropsophus ebraccatus. The sequence goes on from NC_091461.1 coordinate 56,946,839, forward strand.
TCCCCCAGCATTACTTCATTCTCCCAGCTCCCCAGGGAGCAGGGAGAAGGAACGCCGGGAGACTACACCAGGCCAGATAACTATGAGCATGCTGGTCCAGGAGGAGAGGTCACTAATGGGTGCTGGTGGAAACCACTGTCCAGGAGTGGCGGTTGGTTACTGCCAGTGCCGTAGCTAGCACAATAGAGACAGACCACGCTTTGCCAGGGCGGGCTCCCCACTGCCTTATTGGTTCCATAGCAGTTGCATGGTCTGCCTCATAACCTTTAAGATTTTCTGTCAGAGAATATATAGATCCAGATAAATATAAGCAGGGATGGGATTTCCTGTGCTAACAACAGGTTACCCACTTGGCGTGATGGCATTGTGGCTCACTGAAAATTATTACCACCCTGACAATCAATTGCCAAGTCACGTTAATCCATTATAAAGGTTTTAACAATGTGAAACTACAGCTCTCAATATGGCTGGAATAATGAAAGGGACATGCTGGGAGTTGTTGTTTCACTTCTCATAGTTGCAGACCTTACAAGTAAATTCAGTATTGCTGGGACAGAATACACAATGACATCAGTGACTCACGGGTGACATCTTCTCTGTAGTTTTTAAAACTGGATATCGTTGACTCCTTTACTGACTCACCTGTATACCTATAGCTGATTTATTAAAATAATAAGCATTATATACTCTAACCTCAACCCCCATGAGGTCCCCAACCATTCCAATAGCGTCAGACAAAGCTGGTCCTCGAAGCCCCAAAGACCCGGTGGTCAACCCTTCTACTAACCACACACAGACTGCACCCCCAGCTGGTCCGCATAGGCTTGGAGGAACCTGACTTAAACACCTGTGTGCTCTCAGTATTTTCTGCCATACCCCAGTGGGGCCTAAGGCCCCTTGACCCATAGAGGGTGTCTGTGACCGCCATTCCAAACTCCAAATGATTGGCTAGGGAGTCTTGAACCTGCCAATTGGTTTCTCCCTTTATCTCTATACCATAGCCTGCTTCCAACTTTGAGAACCCCTCTCTCGGCCACTGTGACAGGAAAACAAACCACACTGAACCCGACCTAAACACAAAGCCAGTGCAATAACCCCACCATGCCAAACTTCCATAACCAACATAAGGGTGGAAGGGGGTTGTAACTTCCGGCTTGTGATTACCTAGAAATTGCCTGCACTATGCCCCTGGTATCTCCATTATATTACCTATAACCCCACCCTCTTCTTTTCAACCGCTTTTTCCACACCTCCAAACACTCCACCCCTTCCTTCCTCCATCCAATCCCCTGTTATCCCCACTTAACCCATGCCTTCCCCCTTACATATGGCTATATATACGCAGGAAATAGCTAAATCCCAGCAAATACTGCAGGCTCCATCACAGTTTGTTATAAATGACTGGTTCCACAGAAGTAAAGGATATCTTTACCATTACAACTTAGCTTAAAGAGGTTGTCTCTCCAAAGAAATAAGCAAATCAATTAATGTTTCTGGGTCTAACAAACCAATCAATTTTGCAAGGAGAGCCTGCAATCAGTTCCCATGTAACATTGCACGGCATCATGCTGTCTCATAGAGGGTGGTTGCAATAGATGTCCTTGTGACCTAACAGGATATAAAGATAGGAGCTGCTTTGATGTGACGACCAGTTGAAAGCATGGTTATATCACTGCACCAGTAAATTGTGCCCTCTATTCCCATGTCATCCTGCTGCAGATCTATAAACGCTCTCCACGCTGGGTTGCAATTTAACACTGATGAGATGAGAATCTTATTCTTACTGGCTAAAGTCCAAGGCAACAGTCAATTAACATTTACCAATTTTTTTTAGATCTGAACTATTCTTCCATTTCTCCAAATTAGTTTTACTCATCTTAGTAAAAACTAAGATTCAGTGTCAACATCTTCAGAGACCAGATGAATATTGGAGATACACTGGAGATTCTTTATTGCTCGTCCTGTTGTGGAAGTCAAACAGGTCATAAGTCATCATGGATGAGGAAGGTCGGTAAAGCAGATGCCGTGCTAGTAAATCCATCAGGAAAATACAGTTGGGTCTTTAATAAAACGGTCAAAATGGTTTATAGGGCAGTTTATATCTGTCTTTATTGGAAAATAGCAAGATTTGGATGATATACCTGTGTCAATAAATCATATAACATATAAGTGTTGTTTCTGGACATCTTAAAGCCATGATCTTGTAAACCCAATACAAGGCAGGTGTCATCTCAGGTCAGCCAAGACTAGAAGACTCCAGAGTAGCCATAAGAGGCATCTAAAAGATGTTCCGTCTTAAAGGTTGTTCTGTAAAAAAAAACTTTCGGCTGAAGAGAAACATTTTAGAATTGTTTCTCCAAAAAGATTGACAAAAGACTAAAAAATTAAAACACTTAAAGAGAATGTGAATGTACCACTAGGTACATTGCTCTGTGTTTTGTACATGAACAGATCGGCGCGGGGATGCTAGTGCCGCTGTCCTTTTTTTTAACCGCCGCCTATTCTCACACACAGCGCCAGTCTATTCCAGAGCACCGGCCCGGCATGAAGCATTGGGGGTGGGCGGCAGTTCAAATAAAGGACCACAGCACTGGCATCCCCCACGCAGCCCCGATCTGTTCATGTAAAAAACACAGAGCGGTGTACCTAGTGGTACATTCTGTTTAATAATAACACTTTAATAAATTAAAGGGTTATTATCTCTTAAAATACTTTTGACATGTCAAAGAGATATATCAAAAGTTCTCATTTGGATTCTGGGTACTGAGACCTTCATCAATCACTAGAACGAACAGGAAGAAGCAATCAGCCGAGCACTTTCTTTCCCCACCATTTTATTGATCCAGGAAACAGATTCTAAAAGTCTAACAACCCTATCTTATGCAGTAAGGGAAGAGAAGTGCTTAGCTGTGCGCTTCTTTAGTTTGCACAAGTTTTAGCAGTTGGAGGGGTCTTTGCACCCAGACCACAGACAATCAAAAATTCTGCAATGTTTTTTTTTATTGTCAGGGGCACCTTCAGGGAAATGTGCAGTAGGTGGAAACCTACTGTCCTCATTATGTATAATATTGGATATATATATACAGAATATACCTATGAACCCCCAGGAAAGCTAGATGGAAATGCACAGCTAGCTAGTGATGTAAAGCATTAGGCCTGTTAGTTACTGTGACCACATTATGTGCTGTTTGTATGGACATCACTTGTTTCTGAGTAAGTAATTGCATTTCAATAAATATGCTAAAGTGAAGAAAAGCAATCCATATAAACATCCATTTGTACAATGTGACATTTTGACAAATAACATTAAAAGCAATGCTTTTATGAATTTATGAAAAGGGAAAAAATGTCTTGTATCTGCCAGACCCATCTGCTATTCCATATCTACACACAAAACACTCTTATTCCTACGCAACCTGACCCCTTAGAGGTAACATATTTTACAGCGGAAGATGTACGTCATATCAGGTGTTTGTAGAAAAAATTCTTCACATCTAAACTACCTGTAAATTTAATATATGTAAAATGAATAGTTTTATGTGACCCACTTAATGTGTGCCCAAGAAGAATATTGAAGAGAAACAGATCGCTTATCCCAGGGAGACCAGCCAAACGACAACACTGCCAGCTGCTAGTGAAAGCGCTCAATGCAATGAAGTCCTAGGTGCATTGCCCCCTGGAAAAAATGAATATGCAAAAGAAGAGCCCGTGGAGCCTCATCAAAGAGTCTTGAAACACAAGACTAGCCAGATATCCCTCCTTCACTACATCAGCAATCTGTTTCTCTTATGGCTCTACTAGGCATTGCTCCCACCTAGCCAGAATCCTGCTCCACACTGATGAGGGGCAAAACCCCAAAACAGCTGTATGTGGCTGGATACCTGGCCTTGGTTTTTCCCTTGTCATAACATTGACTTATAAGGCCACTTAATATGGTGGTTTTGGTGGTTTTCTTACAGGAGCCACCCCTTGGCTGGGTCCTTCCCGGAGGGATATCTGGCTAGTCCTCTGTTTCGAGACTCTTTGATGAGGCTCCACGGGCTCTTCTTTTGCTGAATTATGTTTCCCAGGGGGCAATGCACCTAGGACTTCACTGCATTGAGAGCTTTCACTAGCAGCCGTCAGTGTTGTTGTTTGGCTGGTGTCCCTGAGATCAGTGATCTGTTTCTCTTATGGCTCTACTAGGCATTGCTCCCACCTAGCCAGAATCCTGCTCTACACTGATGAGGGGCAACACCCCAAAACAGCTGTATGTGAATGGTTACCTGGCCTTGGCTTTTCCCTTGTAATTACATTGACTTAGAGGGCCACTTAAGATGGTGGTTTCCTTACAAGAGACACCCCTTGGCTGGGTCCTTCCCGGAAGGATATCTGACTAGTCCTGCGCTTCGAGACTCTTTGATGAGGCTCCACAGGCTCTTTTGCATAATTATGTTTCCCAGGGGGCAATGCACCTAGGACTTCACTGCATTGAGCGCTTTCACTAGCAGCTGGCAGTGTTGTCGTTTGGCTGCTCTCCCTGAGATCAGTGATCTGTTTCTCTTATGGCTCTACTAGGCATTGCTCCCACCTAGCCAGAATCCTGCTCCACACTGATGAGGGGCAACACCCCAAAACAGCTGTATGTGGATGGTTACCTGTCATTACATTGACTTATAGGGCCACTTAATATGGTGGTTTTGGTGGTTTCCTTGCAGGAGCCACCCCTTGGCTGGGTCCTTCCCAGAGGGATATCTGGCTAGTTCTGTATTTCGAGACTTTTTGATGAGTGGGCGGGTAGAATATTGAAACACCCCAATACCTCTTGTTGATTAATATGAATAGATCTTCACACATAATGTTCTTCATATGCACTGCATCATAATCTATAACAAAGTCTAAAAAAATAAACCATCATTTAAAGTCATCAACATCATATATTAATTTTTATAATAAAAGTACTCCACATCCAACACTAAAACATTAGTAACAGATGGTTAAAAAAAAAAAGCAGCTCCACAGAAGCATCATATGATCTACAAAAAAAACACAATTTTTCATTTAAACTGTTTGGCGCCATGCTCGCCAGGATAGGGATCTACTTACATTCCACTTCATCAAGTCTTCTCCTTACATCACCACCTCCTCATCACATCTATTCCACAGCCCTGTTGCATAGTATTATTTAAAGTATGTTAGATTTAGGTTTTAGAAGACTGTTTTTTATCATTAAGATCTGTTTCCACTGCTGCACATATATATGCACCAGGGCTCGTACTTTCAGTGCTTAGAAGATCAATAAGATCACACTGACAAAATGCACAGTACTGTGCAAAACTTTTTGGCAGATGTGGAAAAAATAGAAGTGTTAATAGTTTATGAAAGTGTTGGTCATTGTAAAGAGCTCACTGAATCCCAGGGTGGTGCTGTAATAGGAGCCACCATTGTGACAAATCAGTTTATGATATGTCTCTCCTGCTAGATCTTCCATGATTAGCTGTGAGCGGTCATATTGCAAAGTGGAGGTGTTTTTAAACTACAGCCACTCAGCCATGAAGTAGGTGCTCATGTAATCTTATAAAGCAGGCATGTAAACTTTACATTAGTTTCTATGTATTAAGAGTTAGATTTCCTTAATGGAAAAAATCCAAGAAGGGTGGGGGGCCATGATAAAGAAGTTACACTTACCCACCCCCATGCCCTGCCGCACCAACACCAATGGTCTCCCACTGCTCCCAGTCCTACGACATCACAACCTGGCTCAGAAATACCTGCTCAGCCAGTCAGTGACTGAGGCAGGACACCTTTGCAGTTACTTACTGGCTGAGTGGGTAGTTCCTGCCGGGTTGTGGAGACAAAGGAAGCCGGGAGAAACTGCACACTGGAGGCTGAGCTGGTAATGCTGCACTGCAGGGGCACAGGGATGGGTAAGTATAGCTTCTTTATTATGTTTGCCACCTTACATGTCAGTCACATAAACCCTTAGACATGTGCTTGCCATGTATTATGCTCATTGGTGAATATTTATTTCTTATATTATGCTACATTTGTGTCTCTATGGCACATAAAACACACCTTCTGTTCTTGTTATGGAAAATATCAATTTTTTTTAGAATTTGTTTTTTTATTGTTTATTGTTTTTTTTGCTTACAGACCCTGAAATTCACCAGACGGACGTTAACTTGATGCTCCAGATGGAGACAAATACCCCGTTTATAACAATCTTTTGAAGAAATGCTTTGTATTTGCCAGCTGCCACCTATTTGTCCCTATTGCATTAACAGTAATTGAATTTAGCTCTAGCAGGGCCTTAGTAGACAGCAATGAATAGGCATAAAGTATTTAAGAACCCTTTTATAATAATATAAATAGTATGCAGAGGGATCTTTTTAAGCAAAAGAGCTGACATTCTACAAATAGACCTGAAATGTTCTATCTGAAGTGCTATGTATGGTCATGATATAGGAAAAAAAAAGGAAAAAATTGGTCAGCTTTCCTAGAACACTGTTCACACTAGGCAGGAGCACGTTGCCATGGCTGAAATTGCAAACACACAAAAACACAGAAAAATGCAACAGCTCACCGCAACAGCAAGATACAGACCCACCATAGACATGAAAATAGTTAAAAGCAGCCCCCCCAACTGCCCAAAAAATTCCCACAAAAATAATGAGTCTCTTGGTTACTATTTGCAAACAGCGTAAACTGCCTCACCGCGATAAGGTGGACTCATATCGAGGCAGACCCTACACTGTATGTACACTATGGCCTCTCCATGGCGTATAATACGCCTATGCTCTAGGCATGCAAGATCCGTCTAATACCTGCAAAAATAATTGCATCACCTGGGTGAGACAGGTGGAGTGCACGACCAAATAGAGGCAGCCACTCCCCCAACTGGAACACAGGAAAAAAAAAAGGAAAAAATTGGTCAGCTCTCCTAGAACACTGTTCACACTAGGCAGGAGCACGTTGCCATGGCTGAAATTGCAAACACACAAAAACACAGAAAAATGCAACAGCTCACCGCAACAGCAAGATACAGACCCACCATAGACATGAAAATAGTTAAAAGCAGCCCCCCCAACTGCCCAAAAAATTCCCACTACACTACACTGCACTACAACATCCAGCATACCTAATTGTCTACAAGAAAGTATGCTGAGAGTTGTAGTTGTGCAGCAGCAATCTCCCGACACAACTCCCAGTATACCTTCTTGTGCACAAGGAGGTATACTGGGAGGTGTAAGGCACAAGAAGGTATGCTGGGAGTTGTAGTGCACAAATAGGTATGCTGGGAGTTGTAGTTGTGGTGGAAGGCTTTTGCTGCAAAACTATAACTCCCAGCATACCTTCTTGTGCACAAGAAGGTAGGCTGGGAAGTGTAAGGCTCAAGAAGGTAGGCTGGGAGGGAACTGGCCGATGCGAGGGCCGCAAGGTGCATCGGCGGCTCCCGGGGGTGAAAGGATGGGGGGCAGGACTGGCAGGGTGCATGGGTGGCTCCCGGGGGACCGGCTGCATCGGCAGGGGGATGGTTAGATTACTGCCGTCCATAATATCACAGGCTGCAGTCTTTAGCAGTGGGGGGCGGCCCCATATGTAGCAGACCCCTGCTGCATATGGAGCGGCTCGGGGGTGGGTTAATTGCCGCTGGTGTGACAGCGGCATCTACAGGTGTGACAGTGGCATCTACACTGTAAAATAGCCGGCACAAGCGATCGCTCTGTGTCGGCTATTTGAATTTGGCGCTGCTGGGAGCGGAAAGTGTGCAGGGCCGAGGAGGTGACACTAGGGGGCTGGGGCAGGACAGAGAACATGACTGAAGCTCAGCTAGCCACCAGCCGTGTTCTCTGTGCTATACTTTATGTTAAGCTGCACTATTAGGAAGGAAGGAAATCCTGTTACCGAACAGATTTGTTGCCCGGAATATCAATAGTAGTATCGATATTTCGGTGCATCGTGCATCACTATAGCCTCCACAGTGTAACTTCCTGACTGCCCCCACATAGGCCCTATTACACCAACAGATTATCTGACAGATTTTTTTAAGCCAAAGCCAGGAATGGATGTGAAAAGAGGCGAGATCTCAGTCTTTCCTTTAATACCTGTTCCCTGTTTTTAGTCCATTCCTGGCTTTGGCTAAAAAAAAAAAATCAGTCAGATAATCTGTTGGTGTAATAGTCTGTGTAGTCTTCAACCCCTCCCCCACATAGTATAGCGTATAGCCCCCACAGTGTATAGCCTGGGGCTATACACTCTGGGGGCTATACTATGTGGGGTGGGGTGTGGAGACTGTACACTATGCGGGGGCAGCCAGAAGGCTATACTGTATGTGGGGGCCATTACGCCGGGACTGCTGCTAGTGTTGTTAACACAAAAACTATTTATATGCATTGTTTAAAAAAAAAAAAATCAATATATCGGAACCAAATATTACCTCCATACTGTTATTGAAGAAAACACAATGTATAGGCCAATATTACTGCCACAGAGTGACCACCGCATAATAACATTATATACAGGCCAATATTAGCACCACACCATGACCGCCACATAATGACTCTATATATACACTATATACAGACCAATATTACCGCAATAGATTGATCACCGCATAATGATACTATATACAGACTAATATTACTGCCTTAGACTGACCACTGCATAATGACTCTATATACACTATATACAGACCAATATTACTGCCATAGACTGACCACCACATAATGACTATATACACTATAAACAGACCAATATTAGTGCCATAGAGTGACCACCACATAATAACTTTATATACACTATATACACACATATATTATGTGGCAGTCACTCCAGGGCAATACTATTGGTCTGTATATAGTGTATATATAGAGTCATTATATGGCGGTCACTCTATAGCGGTAATGACTCTATACACTATATACTGACCAATATTACCGCCATAGAGTGACCACTGCATAATGACACTATACACATTATATACAGAACAAATATTTCTGCCATAGAGTGACCGCCGCATAATGACTCTATATACACTGTATATAGACCAATATTACTGCCATACAGTGGCCACCTAAGGACTCAATACTACCCAATAGTGACATAATCATACACTATACATAGAAGCTGCAGCCAATCAGCGGCCTCAGTGGTCACCGGCAGCAATTACATAGGACTGATGAGGCCAGAGAAAGGCTGCAGCTCCTATATACAGTCTATTCACCTCTACACTTCTGCTGGACAGTGGAGTCTCAGCAGTGCTAATACACATACTATATATATATATATATTATATACATATATATATACACACACACACACACACACTAACACATCCATGAAAACACATACAAATCCAAACCATCCAGTCCACACACTACACACATGACATGTAACACACTACATTCATCCATTATATACATAGCATTCATACACACACTACATGTACAGTATACTTACTCCATCTAGCAGCATGCTGGGAGTAGTAGTCCTGGTCCATGGCAGCAGCAGGCTGGGATCCTCACTCTGCAGCCCTCTCCTCCATCGTCCCGACTGCCACACCAGTCTCACCAGGAAGACAGGGAAATCACCTGATGCAGGAGGGAGGGGATCCAACACACTCCTGAGCCCGGCATCCTGCAGCCTGTGTGTGACCCCTAATAGCAGCAATAAGCTGTAGCCAGGGATCACTGCCAGGCGCTGCAGGACGCTTTCTGTGTGCTCCTGCCTGTGACACAGGATGGGGGCCCTGGGCAATTGCCCTGTTTGCTCCCCCCCCCCTAACGCCGGCCCTGGGTGGTGACAGCTTACCCCCCTCTATCATAGTAGCCCCCACATCCTGATCATGAGGCAGCTAAGCTTACCTCACTGCTCAGCTGCACTCCTCACCTACTTGACTCTGGAGAAATCATGTGACAGTACTGAGAAGCTCATTGATCCGGAATAGGAGTCAGGAGGAGGAGCGGATATGACTGCCGCCGCGGGACTAGAGCCTGGTCCGCCCAGCGACATGTGAGGTAAGGGGGTTGGTTTGGATGTTGTGGCTGCAGAGGGCGTTGCTAGCAGCCGGAGGCCGGCCCTCCCGTCGGCATATGAGATCCAGGGGGGGTTGCTGTTGGAAGCGCAGGGCTGGAGCCTGCAGTAGCTTCAGAGCTGATGCTGCTGCAGGTGAGGGGGATATGAGGGCGCTGGTGGTATGTGAGCGCGCGGGGGCAGCCACCAGGAGGCAGAGTACAGTAGCCTGTAGTAAAAAAAAAAAAAAAAATCAGACTGCAATTGTGCCCCCTATAATTTACCACTAGATGGCGCCCTAGGCCATCGCCTACCCTGGCCTACCCTTTGTCCCGACCCTGGGTGATATCATAGTAAGTGTGTGGGTGATGTCACAGACAGCAGTTGGTAGTGTGAGGATACACTGCAATCTTTTCAAGTGTTTGCAGCCTCTTTGGGAGATACAGGGTGCAACTTCTACTTGCCACATATCCTGTGATTGCTTTCTTCGCATCACCGCCTGCTTTGCCTGATATATAGCGGTCCTGCAGAGGGGAGGCCATTAAGCACGAAGCAACATAAGGAGAACAAAATGGAACAGAACCCGGAAGCCACCCCAACTGTCCTGCCAAGCTCATTTAATGGAGAGACAGAGGATCAAGATCAGGCTGCGGCCAGCGGGGATAGGACTGAGAATAGCACACCCTATGTGTGGATCCAGTTTTTCATTGTGTTCATCGTATTATTATGATACAATACTCCTCAAACTGTCACATACTAAGGTGTTACAGGTGACGCCACTTCTGTGGTGCTTGGTCAGTGTAGCGGTACTGCTCAGCCAGGAAAGAGAGAGGTAGTTGTAGCTGTGCTTGTATTGTTGAGAGTTAGAGTAGAGTGGAGCAGCGTAGAGGTGAGGAGTTTGTCAAGGGAGTCCCAACCCAATTTAGTACTGTGCTCTCCCAGAACTTTAGAGAAATACTTGAGACTTGAAAGTGAGAATTTAAATTGTACCTATGTTTAGACTGATGTCTGACCACCTTCTGCCCTACAATATCAAGCTACTCATCCTACTTGGGTAAAACAAACCCCAGCTGTGGTTACCTGGGTGAAGCTAAGTGTCCAAGGTTCCCCGATGTCACCTGCACTGCGAGATACAATACGTAGACCTTTGGTATCTTTGTTCTATCCAGGCTAGTTCCTCTGTATATCAGGATACTGCCCTGCACTTTGTAGAGAGGTTCTCGGCGTGGGCACTGCACTGCATAGTAGACACAGGTAGACTGTAAGACAAGTGACTGCTTCCTACAGGGATATGTATTAGCCCCTGTGAGTGGTGGAAAGGAATGTGTGCAAAGAAAAGAAGAAGAGTGATAGGTCAGAAAAGAAGAGTATCTCCATTGATCAATAAAAGCGCATAATAAATAAGAGACACTAACCCTTTGCTTACTTCAGCTGTGCAATAGAAAAGAGCATACATAGAAAACACTGACATCTATTGGCGAAATAATAAACTACCTTCATCACCACTTAGGTTTGAGTAAAAAGGCTTTTGTGACAGGTGTGAAACACAAAGCACCCATGGTGGCACATTATCTGTTGTGGATTCCTCTGGTGGATGACTTATATGTGCTATAGACTCAGAGAGAAGATAGTGATAGAAGTCATGAAATGTTTAGGTATATGGAATAGAGATGATTGAACAGCGCTGATGTTCAGGTTCGTACGAACTCGAAACATTGGTATTTGGCTCCCTCAGCCTTCCTTTTCCGTGGGGAAGGTGGAGACAGCCCAAATCCCGCCTGGAAAACAGGAATACAGCCTGGGCCATAGGCCCTAAACATCGGCCTGTGTAATAGGGGCTTCAGTCTTCTCTGCTGGCTACACAATCAATGTTCCCTATTTTAATAACTATTTTATTTTATTTTCCTGCTCACTAAAATACTATTTTTTGCCATTTCAAAAACAAAATGCAGACAAAAGCATTGCCTCTATAAATTAAAAATGTGATAATCTCAAGCATAATAGTACATTACTATTCTTCATTTCCATTTACTATAATACATGTAATTACATTACGCTTCCAAATGCTGACATGCTAAGAATTGTGACTGATGCCTCCTGTAATGCAGTCTCCTAAAACAAATGAAAAAAGAATAATACATGTATAAATCACTTAGCTGCACAATGCATAATTCATGTACGTGCAAACTACAGCAAAAAATACAGCAGACACAATGGGGTAGGTTATTACCGTGTTTGTGTCTGACTTTTGGTTCTTTTTTTCCACTTTTCTGGTGCACTTCTGTTGCATGTTATTTATCACTTATTTGCACCAAAAAGAACAGATGTGTGCAACACATTCCACACTGGTGCTTCATTTCAACAAACCTTACGGTGTTATTTTCATTAAAATAAACTTTTGACATGTAGGAATACATGCAATATAAAGTCCAACAGCAGCTAAGTAATAAAAAAATGATTGCATAAACGAATATAAGAAGGAGATGTTTCGACCTAATTGGGCCTTCATCTAACATACGGTCACTAGAGATGAGCGGAACTTTCGGACTTTCAGTCCGAAAGCCGCTCACTCCAGTGCGATGCCTGCGATCCCGGGAACGTAGTTTTGCTCCCGGAAATCAGCGGGCAGGATCTTCTAGGGAATTCAAGATACATTCCTTGGAAATCCAGGGAATGTATCTTGAATTTCCTGGAAGATCGCAGGCATCCCAGGCATTGTAATAGAGCAAAGATGCCCATCTTCGCTCATCTCTAACGGTCACTACTCGATGCTGTTGTACTTTAGATTTCAGATATTTTTCAAAGCTTTTATTTGGCATTGTTGGCATTCTGGGGTGCATCTGCAGCGTGCCAGGGTGTGGAAGAGAGTGAGAGGGTGAGGAGAGGATGATGGTGGTTATGCCTCTCCTGTGTGTAGCGCTGAGCTCCTGAGTGAGGGGATAGACTAAGGGCTGCAGAGTGAGAGGGTGCTGTACCTGCAGGATAGTTGGGTCTTGTGGTGCATCGCAGCCTTACTGTCTGACTTGTCACGGTCTCAGGTGGGCACGGTCCTGGCTTATAATACACTTTCTCCTTGTTCCCCTCTTTTAGCAGCTTTCCTCTCTTTACTCTGTGTTGATCTCAACAGCTACTCAACTTGTCTCAGCTATACAGTGGATCTGCAAACCTTTTATGGGGAGCATATTAGCATACTCCGCCCACTTTCTAGTAAGTTCTAGGGGCTTCCTACACTAGCTCGAGCAATTCCTACTAAGGACAGTAGGTGTCAGTGTTTCCTAACAGTTTGTGTAGTGTGTTGTGTACAGCATGTAACCCATTCTCTGTCTGACAGTTATGGTCCTTTTACACGGAACGATTTATCGTTTGAATTTGCACGATAACGATCGAATAAGAATGATAATCGTACGTGTAAAGGCAGCGAACGATCAAACGACGAGCGAGAAATTGTTCATTTTGATCTTTCAACATGTTCTCAAATTATCGTTGGTCATTCGCAAAAAATTCGCAGATCGTTCCACGTAAATATTCTTTCAATGATTTCACCTATGTGTGATAGGCTTAAGCGATCGCAAAACGATCGCATAACGATTTTTCCATATGATATATCATTCCATCTAAACACTGATAGTTATAAAAAAAACCATCGTTCATTCAAAATCGTTAATCGTGCGATCGGGCGAATTATCGCTCCGTGTAAAAGTACCATTACACTGGTACAGAGAAATACATATATCAGTTTACATAAGAACACGTTACCGCACAGAATATACAAAATACCACTTGTGGATAGGTGCCATCCTAAACCCAGCCGCAGGAATTGAGCTCTGGTATACTACACATCCACCATACTACTTTTTCTATAGGACTATGTTCCCACGGTGCTTTGTTGGTATGTTCTACAGACAAGACTAAAGTTGCGAATGATGAGGGTCTTAGGGGGATATCTATGAAACATTGCATCGGCATACGCCAGGGAGAAGGCGAAGATTTGCCCCTTTTCCCTGGCGTACACCTGCCATATCCCCCCCTTACCCGATGGGCAGGCAGGGGGTGCAAGACGAGGAGGAGACGTTGCCTCCTCCCACACCTCATTTATCATGATTTACGCCGGATTCAAATCTATACCTGCCGACAGCCCGGCTGGCATGCGCCTCTTAGTGAATTTGGCCGGGAAAAGGGGATGGGGCCTAATTGAAGACTGGCGTACAAGTACGCTGTTCTTGATAAATTCCCCCTTAGTGTTGAAACCCCTTCCACCAAACAGTCAAACTTATTATGGGAGACAGACGACAGACTACATAAACTAAAGACTATGATGGAGCCCTTCTTCTATAATCAGGACCATGCTGCAGTGCACTTCTCCCAGAAATAACAAATATTCACAGGGAAACCCCAACCAATCTTAATATTTTACATGTAAGGGTACGTTTACACAGAGATTTATCTAACACATTTTTTAAGCCAAAGCCGGGAACAGACTATAAACAGAGAACAGGTCGTAAAGGAAAGACTGAGATTTCTCCTCTTCTCAATTCCATTCCTGGCTTTGGCTTCAAAAATCTTTCAGATAAATCTTTTTGTGTAAACATACCATAACTGTAATGTTTTAATGTATGAATTAGCCTTTAAATGGTTTTCCAGACAAAAATAAATGATGGCCTATGCTCAGAGTAGGTGCCAACAAATGTATGGGAGCTGAGCTGCATTAATCAGCCATGACTGCTTCACAGTGAATGGAGCCACTGCTATTGCCCCCCTTGAGCACATAGATCATAGCCATGACAGCCTCGCTGAACAGCTGATTGGTGGGGGTGCCAGGTGCCAATCAGAGATTGATGGCCTATCCTGAAAAGTCATCAATAATTTTGCCCCAGCCTTTTTTCTAGAATTTTAGGAGAAGACCATGCACAGACTTCTTTTTTTCAAAACTGCTGGGGAGTAGGTGGGTGAACATAACAACATGCACCTACCTCCCTGGCTCCAGTTCTGGGGTCCGCTTTGCTTTGCTCTGGTCCCCAGACGATTCTACGTCTGAGTGGGATCTGTGACTGACGTGTCCAGCCTGTTCAGCCAGCCAGCTGCAGAGGTGAGACCCTGCTACTGCCACTGACTGGCTGAGCAGGCTTGGAACGTCACATCCCGGGTCCTCTCTGTAGACCGGGAAGTGGCCAGGAACTGGAGCGGAGGTCAGTGGACCCCAACGTTGGTGCCGGGGAGGTATGCACATGTTGCTATGTTAACCCACCTCTTCCCCAGCAGGTTTGAAAAAAGAAAAGTCTGTGCTAGGACTTCTCCTTTAAGCAAATCTACTGTAAGTTTAAATCTGAAAATCTGATAAATAATACGTCAATTTATTTAGTCTTGTAAAAGTCGTTCTGCTTTCGAACTATTCTGATTCACCAGAGAAGTCTGGAATAAAACTTTCAGCTGTCTTATTCCAAACTTGTCCAGGGTCTTGGAAAGCAGAATTACTTTTACGGGGCTAAATGAGTCTACAGCTGATTCATTAGATGCGAGTTTGATGACTCTATCTGTAAATTCGCTTAACTATGCTTGCTACTGATTTTGATGAGGCATATCCAAATATACCAATACACTAAGGGGGACATTTATCAGGCTCGCAGGCGTAAATCATGTAGACGCAAATCTACACCTGCTGGAAGCGTGCGCCTCTTAGCGTATCCTGCCGGGGAAGAGAGGACGGGGCCTAATATAAGACTAGCGTAATTGTATGCCGGTCTTCATAAATCCCCCCCAAAATATCTACACATACACTAAGTAATAAACGGACACGCACACTAATTTACACAGGCATACAAGTTAGTTCCTTCCTCTATGGCAGTGATTTTCAACCTTTTTTGAGCCGCGGCACACTTTTTATACTTAAAAAATCCCGGGGCACACCACCAACCAAAATGGCACAAAATGACACTAAAACAGTACATATTATACATATAGTTCACGGAGTTCACTCTTGGGGGTTTTAAATCAGCTTCTTATCACCACAAGAGCTGCTTTTTAAGCCCTCAAGAGTGACATATGCCGGGCAGAGATCCTTTCAATAAATTATTCATTTTAAAAAAGTGAAATAAAAAAGGATAACCCCCTCATATATACAATCCCATGTAACCTCATACATACAGTCCCATGTATTCCCATATATATATATATATATATATATATATATAAACAGTCCCATGAAAACTCATACATACAGTCCCACGTATATGAGCACATAATTATCAGCACCATATACTGTGGTGATGTGCACTGTATAGCCACAGTATATGGTGCTGATAATTATGTGGCTCATATAACTGCAGTATAAAGGGGTACAATGAGACGTACTATGGCCATGAGGCCAGAGTACAAGTGCCCCCTGCTTTGCCCTCATACAGTAATAATGCCCCCTGCAGTATGCCCCATATAATAATAATGCCCCCTGCAGTATGCCCCCATATAATAATAATAATAATGCCCCCTGCAGTATGCCCCCATATAATAATAATAATAATGCCCCCTGCAGTATGCCCCCATATATTAATAATGCCCTCTGCAGTATGCCCCCATATATTAATAATGCCCTCTGCAGTATGCCCCCATATATTAATAATGCCCTCTGCAGTATGCCCCCATATATTAATAATGCCCTCTGCAGTATGCCCCCATATATTAATAATGCCCTCTGCAGTATGCCCCCATATATTAATGCCCCCTGCAGTATGCCCCATATAATGCCCCCTGCAGTATGCCACCATATATTAATGCCCCCTGCAGTATGCCCCATATAATGCCCTCTGCAGTATGCCCCCATATAATGCCCCCTGCAGTATGCCCCCATATAATGCCCCCTGCAGTATGCCCCCATATATTAATGCCCCCTGCAGTATGCCCCCATATAATGCCCCCTGCAGTATGCCCCCATATAATGCCCCCTGCAGTATGCCCCCATATAATGCCCCCTGCAGTATGCCCCCATATAATGCCCCCTGCAGTATTCCCCCATATATTAATGCCCCCTGCAGTATGCCCCCATATATTAATGCCCCCTGCAGTATGCCCCCATATAATGCCCCCTGCAGTATGCCCCCATATAATGCCCCCTGCAGTATGCCCCCATATATTAATGCCCCCTGCAGTATGCCCCCATATATTAATGCCCCCTGCAGTATGCCCCCATATAATGCCCCCTGCAGTATGCCCCCATATAATGCCCACTGCAGTATGCCCCAATATAATGCCCCCTGCAGTATGCCAATATGCACCAATAGTTTTAAAAAAAACAAAACAACAAACCATCATACTCACCTAATCGGCGCTGTGTGTTCTCCCTCCTCTTCAGGCTCCGTCCTGTGAGCCGCGGCGACTGAACCTCCGGCAGGCGTGATGACGTCACATCATCACGCCTGCCGGAGAGGTCACGTCCCGGCCTCCCATAGGCTGCTGGCATGAAGTGCCGCGGCCTATGGGAGTCAATGTCAGAGCAGGACGCTGACAGGTCCTGCTCTGACATTGTGCGCGATTGAATGTTTCGCCCGCTCACTGTGTGAGCGGGCGGAACATCAATCCATCGGCATATCCCTAGAAGCTGCGCGGCCGCAGCTTCTAGGGATATTAAAGGGACAGTTTCTAATTTCCGACCGGGATCCCGCGGCACAGCTGGCGGGTTCTCACGGCACACCAGTGTGCCGCGGCACCCCGGTTGGGAAACGCTGCTCTATGGGTCAGGCTTCTGGAGGAGATAGACATTTTCTTTATCAGGTTGTCTGCTCACATTGCACAAGAGGAGAGAGTAAGGGTACTATTACACAGAACGATAATCGGCCGAATCGGCCCGATACAGCCTATTATTGCTCCGTGTAATAAATACAATGATCAGCCGATGATAACGATCATTGGCTGATCGTTGATATAGGTTAGAACCTATATTTGTCGGGTGCCGACCGCGCACCAATACGTGTAATAGCGGTGCGCGGCCGGCGACTGACAATATACATTACCTATCCACGCTTTAGGGCTGCTCCTGCGCGGGACCTGGAGAGAAGCAGACCGCAGGAGCAGCCCTAAAGCGTGGATAGGTAAAGTATATAGTTCAAGCAAGGGCTGCAAGGACATTGGTAAAGCCCTTGTTAAACGATTATCGGGCCGTGTAAAAGGCCCAACAAACGAGGGCCGATCTAGCAAATCGGCGCTCATTTACAGGTATTATCGGGCCTCCATCGGCCCATGTAATACCACTCTAAGGGTAATCTTAAATAATCTATGGGGATAGTTTATAAACACTGGCATACCTGCACACCAGTGTTACATAAAACCCTGCCCCCATGCCCCAGGCCAGATTTACTGCCTGCCCATTGGGTGAGCGGGAAATACTTCAGGAAAAAGACACAGATGTTTGTGCACACAAAGTACAGCCAGACGCAGCCCCGAAGTACGGCCAGACGCAGCTTGATAAATTACCCCTTAAGACTATGTCCACCTGCTGTATAAACAACAGCTGTTCCATGTTTTTAATGCCACCTACTGCCGGAATTAATGAGCCCATACCCCTTAAGATCTGCATACTGCAGTTCGGAAAACACTATTAGTCTAAAGCAAGCTATACAAATACATCCACAAGTTTGGAAACTTTTTGAAAGTTTTTACTGGTACAGTCATAAGAAAAAACTTTTGACATGTCACATATGGTGAAATTTTATTCCTGTGCACCAGCCCAGGCTGAAGCACTGGAGGCAGACTGGCCTGCCCCCAAATTAGAGGAGACCCAGCCCTCTGTGACGCAGCTCCATTCCCCGCACCAACGTTGTTTTATGCATGTGCAAAACATAAAGCGAATGTACTGATGGTATATTCGCTTTAAGCCTATGGGGCTACTGGATGAAGATGATTGATAGTGGGGAAGCGCAACAGACTGCCAAAAGCTGCTCCCTGTTTTTCTCATGATCGTACATGTTCCAGGTCAAAAGTCCGTGTTAAAGGGGTACTGCGGAGACTGACCAAAAATACATGGCTTTTATAAAGTTAATAAATTGATAACGAACACTGCTTACTGTGCAGAGGCTGCCCGATACAGCAATGGTGTCCCTGGGTACTATATATAAGAATATACAGTACACAGGGGGAGCGGGACGCTGCAGCACTTTATCAGAGCAGGGGATCGGGAACTGCTGGGCTTAGATATCGACACCAACTTTGGTGGCGGCAATGGGGCCGTCTCACACTAAATGATGCTGCTGTATAGAAATGGGTTAAAATAATGAGAAAAGGGTCTAAAATACAGCTAATGAAATAAAAACTGAAGATTGCATATAGAGCGCTAGTTAGATTACAAAGCTAATTCTGTTTTCATTTACAAGTTAATGACTCTCACATTGAATTCTTTTCTCTGCATTGATTTTGTGACAGCCAAGTGTAGCATCCCGCTTTTTCAGCATCAGTCGAACCCTCAGGTGTCTCACTATGCACCGCTAAGGAAGCTTTGCAAGTACAATGGCACTTATTAAAAGCTCCAGACTTTGACAATGCAATTGTGAAGAAAAGGCAGGCTGTTAAAAGCAGGTTCTTCTAAGCTGTCAAGAATACTTACCAGAGCTGCACATGATCCTGTACTGCTGCACCCAAAGGCAAACTGATGCACAAATGATTTAATATGAGTTATGTTATTCATCATCAAGTCTCATATAGCTTTTTGGGAAAAGCAAAAAGGCAAGGTTCACGCCTGTTCTAAATATTTAATGTTTATAAAAATGAGGTTCTAACTTCTTAGTAAACCATTTGATCAAATAGAATGTACTAACTCACCAAGTTAAGGTGATCCCACAGAGAGTTGGACACTATACTTAGCTAACTGTCTCTCTCAGACTATGGGCTCGTTCACACAGAGCAAAAGCAGCTGAATTTCTGCGCTGAATCAGTGCTGAAGTTTCAGCCGTTAAAATAGGTGCAGAGCTAATTTCCATTGTGTTGAATGGAAATTCTGCTCTGCAGTTCACACGGTGGAATTTCCGCACTGAACTAATCCGCTTTAAGCCAGAATGAACATGTTCATTCTTCCGCTAGCGGAAGCCTATACAAACCAATGGGACTCTGATTTTCTGTTTCAGCATGGAATACGCGCGTATTCAGCGCGGAATACAAGCATAATACAAGCGGAAATTACGCGCTGAATCAGCGCGGAAATGTGGAAAAAAGGGGGGGAGGAGGATTCTAGTATATATTCTGGTATAGTCTAGTTTACTCGCCAAATACTCGCTGAATTTCAGCGCTGAATGCATGCGGATTCAGCGCGGATTCCTCAAGTATTCCGCGCTGAATTTGTCAAGAGCTAATTACGAGCTGAACACTTTCCTAGCGGAATAAGCAGGGATTCTTCTACATTCTGCTTACATTCTGCTCGGAATTCAGCGTCAGTTGATTTCAGGCGGAAATATTTCCTCGCGTAATCCGCCCCTTTTGCTCTGTGTGAACGTAGCCTATATGTCTACAAAACTAAGCATACAGGTGTGCTGTCCGACCACGGGTGTTCTTTTCTCTTCTCCTATGCACCTGTCAGAAAAGTGGTGATGAAGGTAGTATTCTATAGTTTCACCACTAGATGTCAGTAGTATGTGTTTCTATGTATTGCACAGCTAAGGAGATTAATAGGTTACTGTTTTATGTGTACCATGTGCTCTTATTGACATATAGGAGGTGCTCTCTACTTCTAACCTATTAACTTTCTTCTTTCTTTTGTACATACTCCTTCACACCACTCACAGGGTAGATTACTTAGCCCCTGTAGGAAGTTTTTACTTGGTGGAGGAAAGGCAGTGGAGTCTAATCCAGATTCTTGTGGGAGAAGGACACACAGAGCAAATGTCCTTGCTGTAGCCAAGCCAGGGCCTGGCTTCTGCCAGGACCCTTGTCCGGAACCAAAGTTCAGTTCAGTAGAGTCTAGTCTAAGACACATGTGTATGCAGATGCAGCTAGAGAAAACCAGTTCTCCTACCACTTCTACTATATCTACTATGCAATGCTAAACACTAAAGAGGGAAAAAAGACTAGGAACATCCCAGTCCATGCCATGAACCAGTCTAAAAAGTGCAGGACAGTATCCTGAGACACAAGAGGAAATAGCCTGGAAAGGACAAAGCTACAAAGGAAGGTCTTCGTATCCTTTCTCGCAGTGCAGGTAACTTGAAAACCCCCGGGAGCTTAGCTTCACCCAGATAACCACGACTTGGGCTTGTATCACCCTATAACGACGAGCCACTCGACACTGTAGGTCACAAGGTGGTAAGACCAAAGTCTATACACAGGTACAAGAAACTTCTCACTTTACAAGTATTCTCTAACGCTTTGGCACAGTACACCAGGGCCGGGACAAGGAGTTTTGGTGCCCTAGGCAGAGAAGCCAAATCCCCCCCCCCCCCCCCAAATATTTTTTTTTGTTAAAACACCATTTTGATACTTAAAGGTTAAAAAAAAAGCGCAAAAGCGCCTAAAATACAGCGCACTACAACTCTCAACATACCTTCTTGTGCACTACAACATCCAGCATACCTAATTGTCTACAAGAAAGTATGCTGAGAGTTGTAGTTGTGCAGCAGCAATCTCCCGACACAACTCCCAGTATACCTTCTTGTGCACAAGGAGGTATACTGGGAGGTGTAAGGAACAAGAAGGTATGCTGGGAGTTGTAGTGCACAAATAGGTATGCTGGGAGTTGTAGTTGTGGTGGAAGGCTTTTGCTGCAAAACTATAACTCCCAGCATACCTTCTTGTGCACAAGAAGGTAGGCTGGGAAGTGTAAGGCTCAAGAAGGTAGGCTGGGAGGGAACTGGCCGGTGCGAGGGCCGCAAGGTGCATCGGCGGCTCCCGGGGGTGAAAGGATGGGGGGCAGGACTGGCAGGGTGCATGGGCGGCTCCCGGGGGACCGGCTGCATCGGCAGGGGGATGGTTAGATTACTGCCGTCCATAATATCACAGGCTGCAGTCTTTAGCAGTGGGGGGCGGCCCCATATGTAACAGACCCCTGCTGCATATGGAGCGGCTCGGGGGTGGGTTAATTGCCGCTGTCAGGTGTGACAGCGGCATCTACACTGTAAAATAGCCGGCACAAGCGATCGCTCTGTGTCGGCTATTTGAATTTGGCGCTGCTGGGAGCGGACAGTGTGCAGGGCCGAGGAGGTGACACTAGGGGGCTGGGGCAGGACAGAGAACATGACTGAAGCTCAGCTAGCCACCAGCCGTGTTCTCTGTGCTATACTTTATGTTAAGCTGCACTATTAGGAAGGAAGGAAATCCTGTTACCGAACCGGTTTGTTGCCCGGAATATCAATACTAGTATCGATATTTCGGTGCATCGTGCATCACTATAGCCTCCACAGTGTAACTTCCTGACTGCCCCCACATAGGCCCTATTACACCAACAGATTATCTGACAGATTTTTTTAATCTTTAAAAAAAAAATCAATATATCGGAACCAAATATTACCTCCATACTGTTATTGAAGAAAACACAATGTATAGGCCAATATTACTGCCACAGAGTGACCACCGCATAGTGACATTATATACAGGCCAATATTAGCACCACACCATGACCGCCACATAATGACTCTATATATACACTATATACAGACCAATATTACCGCAATTGATCACCGCATAATGATACTATATACAGACTAATATTACTGCCTTAGACTGACCACTGCAAAATGACTCTATATACACTATATACAGACCAATATTACTGCCATAGACTGACCACCACATAATGACTATATACACTATAAACAGACCAATATTAGTGCCATAGAGTGACCACCACATAATAACTTTATATACACTATATACAGACATATATTATGTGGCAGTCACTCCAGGGCAATAATATTGGTCTGTACATAGTGTATATATAGAGTCATTATATGGCGGTCACTCTATACACTATATACTGACCAATATTACCGCCATAGAGTGACCACTGCATAATGACACTATACACATTATATACAGACCAATATTTCTGCCATAGAGTGACCGCCGCATAATGACTCTATATACACTGTATATAGACCAATATTACTGCTATACAGTGGCCACCTAAGGACTCAATACTACCCAATAGTGACATAATCATACACTATACATAGGAGCTGCAGCCAATCAGCGGCCTCAGTGGTCACCGGCAGAAATTACATAGGACTGATGAGGCCAGAGAATGGCTGCAGCTCCTATATACAGTCTATTCACCTCTACACTTCTGCTGGACAGTGGAGTCTCAGCAGTGCTAATACACATAATATATATATATATATATATATATATATATATATATATATACACACACACACACACACACACACACACACACACTAACACATCCATGAAAACACATACAAATCCAAACCATCCAGTCCACACACTACACACATGACATGTAACACACTACATTCATCCATTATACACATAGCATTCATACACACACTCAGGGCCGGTTTTAGACTAGATGTGGCCCTGGGCAAAGTTGAAGGTGGGGCCCCAAATGCTGAAATATTTTAGCAACAATTTAAGGTCCCCATACATTTTACTCTTTTGTTGGTGGTACCTGTTGCTCCTGGTGGATTCGGCCATCAGTGTAAGGTGTATGGGGCTCTCTGGACAGTCCTCTGACAGATGATATCAGTGGACATAGGGGGTCGAGCTTGATGGAAAATCATTGCCCAACCTCTTTGTTCTCAGAGAGATAAGCCGCCATCAGATCTGTATGGCTATGGCTTTCCCCTCTCATTGAGAACACAGGAACACTTAGATGTGGCAAATTTCTGTGTATGGGGAGGACGGGACCGAATGGGAGAGATAATTGTCAGCTGAAGGATTGTTCAGCCAGCAGTTATTGGAAGTGTACGGACACTTTTAAGGCCGTATTACACGGCCTGATATTCCGTAGAAGTGAGCGCCAATCTGGTAGAATGGAGCTCGCTTAGAGAGCCTACTACATGGCTCTTTTATGATGCAGCAAAAGCTATGGAGGAGATTTATCAAACTGGTGTAAAGAAGAATTGGCTCAGTTGCCCCTAGCAACCAATCAGATTCAACCTACTTAGAATCTGAGTAATGAAAGGTGGAATCTGATTGGTTGCTAGGGGCAACTGAGCCAGTTTCACTTTACACCATGTTTGATAAATCTCCCCCTATGTGTATATACAGTATACAGTTTATCATTAGTGATGTGTGTGCAATCCTTGCTGTATATAGTAAACAATAAAGATATATACTACCTGATCACGTTCCCCGGTGTCCTCAGGCCGTGTCTGTGATATATACTACCTGATCATGTTCCCCAGTGTCCTCACAGAGCGATAGCGTCCTGATTCGGACTATTTTCGCTCCATGTATTAGGGCCCTTACTCAGTTCAGAAGGTTACATGCTGGGACTGCCGCTACATGTCAGGACAGGACTGCCGCTACATGTCAGGACTGCCCCTACATTCTGGGACTGCCGCTACATGCCAGGACTGCCCCTACATGCCGGGACTGCCCCTACATGCCGGGACTGCCCCTTCATGCCGGGACTGCCGCTACATTCCGGGACTGCCGCTACATTCCGGGACTGCCGCTACATTCTGGGACTGCCACTACATGTCAGGACTGCCCTACATGCCAGGACTGCCGCTACATTCTGGGACTGCCGCTACATTCTGGGACTGCCACTACATGTCAGGACTGCCGCTACATTCTGGGACTGGCGCTACATTGTGGGACTGCTGCTACATGTCAGGACTGCCCTACATGCCAGGACTGCCGCTACATTCTGGGACTGCCGCTACATGTCAGGACTGCTGCTACATTCTGGGACTGCCGCTACATTCTGGGACTGCCACTACATGTCAGGACTGCCGCTACATTCTGGGACTGGCGCTACATTGTGGGACTGCTGCTACATGTCAGGACTGCCCTACATGCCAGGACTGCAGCTACATTCTGGGACTGCCGCTACATTCTGGGACTGCCGCTACATTCTGGGACTGCCACTACATGTCAGGACTGCCGCTACATTCTGGGACTGGCGCTACATTGTGGGACTGCTGCTACATGTCAGGACTGCCCTACATGCCAGGACTGCCGCTACATTCTGGGACTGCCGCTACATGTCAGGACTGCTGCTACATTCTGGGACTGCCGCTACATTCTGGGACTGCCGCTACATTCTGGGACTGCCACTACATGTCAGGACTGCCGCTACATTCTGGGACTGGCGCTACATTGTGGGACTGCTGCTACATGTCAGGACTGCCCTACATGCCAGGACTGCAGCTACATTCTGGGACTGCCGCTACATGTCAGGACTGCTGCTACATTCTGGGACTGCCACTACATGCCAGGACTGCCGCTAGTGGTGTAAACACAAGAACTATTTATATGAATTGCTTTAAAAAAATAAAATAAAAAAAATCACTATAATCAGGACCAAATATTACCTCCATACCGTTATTGAAGAAAACACACTATATATAGGCCAATATTACCACCATAGAGTGACCGCCCCATAATGACTCTATATACACTATATACAGACCAATATTACTGCCATAGAGTGACCACCGCATGACTCTATATACACTATATACAGACCAATATTAATGCCAAAGAGTGACCGCCACATATCTCTATATACACACTATATACAGACCAATATTACCGCCATAGATTGACCACTGCATAATGACTCTATATACACTATATACAGACCAATATTGCCGCCATACAGTGACCGCCACATAACTTTATATACACACTATATACAGACCAATATTACCGCCATAGATTGACCACTGCATAATGACTCTGTATCCAGACCAATATTATGTGGCGATCACTCTATGGCTGTACTTTTGGTCTGTATATAGTGTGTATAGAGTCATTATGTGGTGGTCACTGTATGGCGGTAATATTGGTCTGTATATAGTGTCATTATGTGGTAGTCAATCTATGGCAGTAACGACTATATATACACTATATACAGACCAATATTAATGCCAAAGACTGACCACTGCATAATGACACTATATACAGACCAATATTACCGCCATACAGTGACCACCACCTAAGGACTGAATACCACCTTATTTTTTTTCTCACCGTATTGCCTTATATACATAGGAGCTGCAGCCAATCAGTGGCCTCAGTGGTCACCTGCAGCAATTACATAGGACTGATGAGGCCAGAGAATGGCTGCAGCTCCTATACACAGTACATTCACCTCAACACTTGGAGTCAGCAGTGCTTATACACACACACACACACCATTATATTTATACATATACATATATATATATATATATATATATATACACACACACCCACACACCATTTTATATATATATACACACACACACCATTATATATATATATATATATATATATATATATATACACACACACACACCATTATATATATATATACACACACACACACACACACCATTATATATATATATATATATATATATATATATATATATATACACACACACACACACACCATTATATATATATATATATATATATATATATACACACACCATCACACACACACACATCCATGAAAACACATTATACAGATACAAACCATCCAGTCCATACACTATACACAGGACATGTAACACACACTGCATTCATCCATTATACACTTACATTCATACACATTACACACTACATGTACAGAATACTTACTCCCTCTAGCATGCTGGTTGTAGTGGTGAATCCCCCTCATGTTCCTTGCAGCAGCAGCAGCTGTCATCGTCACCCGGCAGCCCTCTCCTCCATCGTCCCGACAGCTCCACACCAGGAGGAGGAAGTCACGTGTAGTAAGAGGAGCTGGAGGGAGGGGGAGGGGAAGCTACACACAGGGAGCAGCGTCCTGCAGCCTCTGCGTGACCCCCTGATAGCAGCAGCCAGGGATCATTCCCAGACGCTGCAGGACGCTCTCCTACTGGAACTGCCTTAGGGGGCCCCTGGGGGATGGGGGCCCTGGGCATTTGCCCTGCTTGCCCCCCCCTAACGCCGGCCATGCACACACTACATGTACAGTATACTTACTCCATCTAGCAGCATGCTGGGAGTAGTAGTCCTGGTCCATGGCAGCAGCAGGCTGGGATCCTCACTCTGCAGCCCTCTCCTCCATCGTCCCGACTGCCACACCAGTCTCACCAGGAAGACAGGGAAATCACCTGATGCAGGAGGGAGGGGATCCAGCACACTCCTGAGCCCGGCATCCTGCAGCCTGTGTGACCCCTAATAGCAGCAATAAGCTGTAGCCAGGGATCACTGCCAGGCGCTGCAGGATGCTGTCTGTGTGCTCCTGCCTGTGACACAGGATGGGGGCCCTGGGCAATTGCCCTGTTTGCCCCCCCCCCCTTAACGCCGGCCCTGGGTGGTGACAGCTTACCCCCCTCTATCATAGTAGCCCCCACATCCTGATCATGAGGCAGCTAAGCTTACCTCACTGCTCAGCTGCACTCCTCACCTACTTGACTCTGGAGAGATCATGTGACAGTACTGAGAAGCTCATTGATCCGGAATAGGAGTCAGGAGGAGGAGCGGATATGACTGCCGCCGCGGGACTAGAGCCTGGTCCGCCCAGCGACATGTGAGGTGAGGGGGCTGGTTTGGATGTTGTGGCTGCAGAGGGCGTTGCTAGCAGCCGGAGGCCGGCCCTCCCGTCGGCATATGAGATCCAGGGGGGGTTGCTGTTGGAAGCGCAGGGCTGGAGCCTGCAGTAGCTTCAGAGCTGATGCTGCTGCAGGTGAGGGGGATATGAGGGCACTGGTGGTATGTGAGCACGCGGGGGCAGCCACCAGGAGGCAGAGTACAGTAGCCTGTAGTAAAAAAAAAAAAAATCAGACTGCAATTGCGCCCCCTATAATTTACCACTAGATGGCGCCCTAGGCCATCGCCTACCCTGGCCTACCCTTTGTCCCGGCCCTGCAGTACACTGCTATATTGGGTTAAGAGTCCCTCAACAAACTCTTCTCCTCTACTCTCAACTCATCAAGCACCGCTATAACTACCTCTCTTCTACTCTACTTCTTCAAGCACCTCCTCTAGCAAAAACTAGTTTAAGCACTAAAGTCTACATGAAGAATTATCTATTTTATCACAGTGTATTGTACTACTGAAAGACTGCATAGTAAAGCTGTTCTATTTTTGATAGCACTGGGACTCCGTCATCGTTTATATACGCACCAGCACCCACACACATCACCAGAATACCTTGGGTTATTTTTCCCCTTTCTGTGGGTGGTAGTACCAATAGTCTGGGTGGGTCCATTGCCACTCAGGACTACCGTGACAAGAGCCCAAGGTACCCGTCACAACTCAGCCGGTCACCGACCATTGGGAACACAGCCAGCCATAATACAAAGCTGGTACCAACACTATACCTGTGTGCTGGACTAGCACTGGGTTACAACACTACACACGACACAACACCTATACCTTCACCTCACCACACAGGATCAACTAAACTCTGTGTAAAACAGCCACAGGAGCTGGGTGGAGTACATGTCTAAAAGATGGTAGCCAACCCCCCCCCCCCCCCCCCCCCCGCATAGGACACAAAAAGCAAATGAATAGCCAGCACTTTCCTCACTCTTGTTCACAATATGCAGTTTACACACTGTTGTGGCTAACAAAGAGACAAAAATAGTAAATTGCAAGTCTCAGAACTCATTGTATATACTCCCCCAGCATACACATGATAAAAACCTGTTCTATTTTTTTTTAATATAAAAATGAGGTTCCTAGCAAACCATATGATCAAATAGAATGTGCGCTGCCCGAGGGGGAGAGAGAGAGAGGGGAACTAGTCATCTGGGCCTGGGGCCACCTGTGACTAGTCACAGCTCTTTGTCTGTCAATCATCCTTGCACTGTGCGCTGACAGGCAAAGAGCGGTGACTAGTCATGGGCGCCCCCCACGCCCCGATGACTAGTTGGCGCCCCTCTCCCAGCCTCAGTTGGCATAATAAAACTTCTTTTTCACCTTTGCAAAGCAATTGTTGCAGCTGTGGCTGGTATGTTCCATGAGCTGCACAGTAGATCTATACTCTTGCAGGGAACCATATCAGCACAATTGAGCTGATCAATTCCCTTTAATTTGTTTTTCTAAACCCTTTATCAAAAACCATGGGCAACTATTCTTTTTACAAACTAGAAAACCAGAATAAAACATGAAAATTATAAGCAATATATGTCTAGGTTCCAGAAAAACAGTATGAACACAATTTACCAGCATCCACTGTAAAATTGTTACAATCATGGTAATCGGTCCAGCCAAGAGAAAGTCATGGTATCATGAATTTAGGATGACATTGTGCCTAGCACACAGAATTACCCAACTACTTATAACAGCATGACTGCCACACTACCACAATGCACTTGCTGCCAAAACAGTTAAACTTGGCTGTAAATTATCTAATGTAAATAAAAAAAATACTCACTGTCTGGGTTTATAGCACTGAATAGATTTTGGTGTTCTTGAATGTTGTTGTTTTTTCATGTCAACCAAACCCATGAAGGGAATGCTTAAAAACAGAATATTTTGTGGTAGGAAAATAATGTGAAAAGTTCAGCGGGGAAGATCACAGCATCTGTATTGCCACACCTACGTCCAGTGTCCTGCAACACCCATGTAGTTAGTCATGTGGTTTGATTTAATCACACAATTTTCTATCTATCTATCTATCTATCTATCTATCTGTCTGTCTGTCTGTCTGTCTGTCTGTCTATCTATCTAAATACTTTAGGAGTACTTGGTTAGACGTACTGGTACGCAGGAATACGTCTTTTCAACTAATGAACAGGGAAGACAATAAGGTTATCTGGCAACAGAATGGCGAGCCGACATCAGTGACGGAGAAGAACAGAGCAGAATCAAACTCAAGACAAGAATATTAAATGGGCTACACATAATAAACTAGGACATATGCTGTCTGGTTCTTAGTGGAGCAGAAGTTTCAGCACTAGTCCTAATAAAGCTCCAGGTTTGGGAGCGATATATGAATGTGATAACTTAAAGGGTTTATCCAGCGCTACAAAAACATGGCCACTTTCTTCCAGAGACATCATCACTCTTGTCTCCAGCTTGGACGGGGTTTTGCTGCTCAGTTCCATTTAAGTAAATGGAGCTTAATTGCAAACCGCACCTGAACTAGAGACAAGAGTCGTGGCCATGTTTTTGTAGCATTGGATAACCCCTTAAGTGCTGGTAATAGAAGTGGTAGTGGCACTGACAGGTCCCCTAGAGAGGTCGTGAGTCTACTTCCATGTACAAACTGTGATGACTGGTCAGAGACGAACAGACAAAAGGACAGCATGGGACCCTGACACTGCACTTGCCAACTGTGCCTTCCTTTTGGGGAACCCGATTGCTTAACAGGTGGGCCCCAACCTGAACACTGCAACTTGGTTAGGTGCAACATGCAAAACAAGGACAGGACAAACAATTCACAATAAAGGCAAGGTCAGCTAACTGGGTCGGCCACAATCAGGCTACAAAGTACAAAGTAATTTAACAGTGGGCATGATTGGGGCAGAGACTCCAGACCCTTGTGGTGCCATATGCCAGTCAGCATAACAATTGATATATTACAGCTGAGCAGTGTCGGACTGGGGTACCTTGGCCCACCAGGGAAATTGATTCTTGGGGCCCACCCAACATATAAAGACATAATCAGCGCCAAACCTTTCACGTTAGTACAGCGACTTTGCATAGAGCTGTGTATGTGACCAGCAACGCTAGTGCACTGCCAGTCACTTATACAGTTGTTACTGATTCATGCAGTTGTGGTAAAACTGCACCATTTATGTAGAAACTTTAATGAAATTCCAACAATATTGCTGTAAAAACACATCAAAAATGTAATGTGTGAACACAGCCTCAGAAGATGAAGGAAAAAATGACCATCTAGTCTGCTCCTCTATTACAATCTCCAGCAGAGGAGACCCATGACGGTTTATTCTAGCCTCACCACAAGCTGTTGGGCTGGAATAAGACTTTAAAGGACCATCATGAAAAGCATATCAGTGGTCATTAAAGCGTTAAAGGGGTACTCTGGTAAAAAAAAAAAAAATATATATTTTTTTTAATCTGATGTCAGAAGTAACAGATTAGTAAATTACTTCTAATTAAAAATCTTCAGTCTTTCAGTACTTATCAGCTACTGTATGTCCTGCAGGAAGTGGTGTATTCTTATTAATCTGACACAGTGCTCTCTGCTGCCGCCTCTGTCCATGTCAGGAACTGTCCAGAGCAGCAGCAAATCCCATAGAAAACCTCTCCTGCTCTGGACAGTTCCTGACATGGAGAGAGGTGGCAGCAGAGAGCACTGTGTCAGACTGGAAACAATACACCACTTCCTGCAAGACATACAGCAGCTGATAAGTACGGGAAGACTGGAGATTTTTAATTAGAAGTAATAAATAAATTCGTATAACTTCCTCACACCAGTTAGTTTAAAAAAATATTTTTCACTGGAGTACCCCTTTAAGGTCAATACAAAATGTCAGACAGACGTGATTAAAAGTTTAATCTGTCTCAGGGGTGAGACACCCAACAATGGCCAGAATGTCACTCAGTCCATCATAATGCAAGTGAGGGGCTGAGCACTCATTATAGGAGATGGGTTCCATTATAGTCTATGGGCCCGTCATGTGTAACATGACTGATGGAGTGATGATCTAGCCCCCAGATGAGGTCTCAGCACTGACACCCCGACTGATCGAAACATTTCACACGTCTGCATGATGTCAAAAGTTTTTATAATGACAGTCCAGGCTCTTGCACACATCCGTGTATGCCTCCATAAATGCACCGTCCATAACCGCACGCTGCCCAAGTCTATGCAGCCCGGCTGCAATCTGGGCCATTTAATAACATGTATTTCTTAGGGGTTCTGCTGATTACAGGAAACAAACTTCATATAATATAGTGGAGACAGTGACCTGTAATCAGCCGGACTGCGCACAAGGTCTGGGAGTGATGCTTCACCTGGCTGTTACTATCAGAGAGACCCCGACCAAGCTAAACCTCTCATATGTCAAAAGTTCATTCAAATAACAGTTAACACTTTAAAGACTGCAAATATTCACAATCAATGGCTGCAGCAGGTCATTGCAGTGATTGGCTGAGCGGGTTGTCAGCGAGTCAGGACCAGCAGGAGTGCACCAGTGGAAAGAAAGCGGTAAGCATGGTGTCACACAGCTAGGTTCACACAGTATTTTGGTCATTTTTTTTGTGACCAAAACCGGGAGTGGATCTGAAACACAGAAAGGCTCTGTTCACACGCTGTTGAAATTTAAAATAACACCAATTATTTGCCATTAAATGGCGGCCATCCACTAAATTTCTACAGTGTGGGAACATAGCCTTTCTGTGTTTTCAATCTACTCCTGGTTTTGGTTGCAAAATACTGAGCAAAAATACTGTGTGTAAACCTAGATTTAGGCTGGGTTCACACCACATATAACACCGGCCGTTTTGTGATGCAGCTGGGTCACAGAGCAGCCGGTGTTACTGGAGATCATCCCGGATAGTACTGCAGTACTGGACGGATGATCTTCATTTCTGCTGAATTCGGATGCAGGTGGACCAGTGTGCACCCGCATCCTAATTCACCACTGCACACAACGGAGCGTGTGGCCGGAGCCGCACACTCCATTGTGTGAACTGCCATGTCTGTACGGCCGCTATTAGTGGCCGCAGAAAAATGCCATGACAGTTTTTTTTGCAGCTGCAGCGTATACACATAGTATCTGGGATTCCATTCATTCCAATACAACGTATGTTTTGCATAAATCGCGGCTGTTATTGCAAATTGCAACAACAGCTAAGATTTATGCAAAACATATGTTGTGTGAACATGGCTTTAAGATGTAATCTGCCATTTTATACATCCACTAGTAGAAGAGAGAGAACACCATGCGGCGCACATAGCGTATTACTGCAGAACAAATGTGTGTAAGTGGCTAAACTTGCTGCTCACCTTGGGCGGTCATGCTACAAGCCCAATACCGCCAGTCACTTTAGCGGTGGTTTGTACACCTTGATGCCGCTTGCAGCCCTTTCAACGGAACCAGGAGACTTGGTACAATAATTCAGCAGCGAAGACAGCACCAAAGTAGTAAAAAATCTTGTGACTTTATTCACTCCCTCTTGTGCAATGTTTTGCCTTTCTCAGAGCTAAAACGAAGAATTTTTACTACTTAAGTGCTGCCTCTGCTGCTGCTCTGGAGGGGTGCAGTCAGATGAGGGGGGCATAATCCTACCTATCACTGATACTACTGCTCCGGAGGGGGTGCAGTCAGATGAGGGGGGGCATAATCCTACCTATCACTGATACTGCTGCTCTGGAGGGGTGCAGTCAGATGAGGGGGGGCATAATCCTACCTATCACTGATACTACTGCTGCTCCGGAGGGGGTGAAGGCCGATGAGGAGGGGGCATAATCCTACCTATCACTGATACTACTGCTGCTCCGGAGGGGGTGCAGTCAGATGAGGGGGGCATAATCCTACCTATCACTAATACTACTGCTCCGGAGGGGGTGCAGTCAGATGAGGGGGGGGGCATAATCCTACCTATCACTGATACTACTGCTCCGGAGGGGGTGCAGTCTGGTGAGGGGGGGCATAATCCTACCTATCACTGATACTACTGCTCCGGAGGGGGTGCAGTCTGGTGAGGGGGGGCATAATCCTACCTATCACTGATACTACTGCTGCTGCTCCGGAGTGGGTGCAGTCAGATGAGGGGGGCATAATCCTACCTATCACTGATACTACTGCTGCTGCTCCGGAGGGGGTGCAGTCTGGTGAGGGGTGCATAAGCCTACCTATCACTGATACTACTGCTCCGGAGGGGGTGCAGTCTGGTGAGGGGGCATAATCCTACCTATCACTGATACTACTGCTGCTCTGGAGGGGTGCAGTCTGGTGAGGGGGGCATAATCCTACCTATCACTGATACTACTGCTGCTCTGGAGGGGTGCAGTCTGGTGAGGGGGGCATAATCCTACCTATCACTGATACTGCTGCTGCTCTGGAGGGGTGCAGTCTGGTGAGGGGGGCATAATCCTACCTATCACTGATACTGCTGCTGCTGCTCCGGAGGGGGTGCAGTCTGGTGAGGGGGGCATAATCCTACCTATCACTGATACTACTGCTGCTGCTCCGGAGGGGGTGCAGTCTGGTGAGGGGGGCATAATCCTACCTATCACTGATACTACTGCTGCTGCTCTGGAGGGGTGCAGTCTGGTGAGGGGGGCATAATCCTACCTATCACTGATACTACTGCTGCTGCTCCGGAGGGGGTGCAGTCTGGTGAGGGGGGCATTATCCCACTTGTGTCTGCTGCTTATATCTTTATTCTTGAGTCGGTACAATAGTTGAGAAGACGTTCACACTCTGGAGGTCCCAGTTGTGCAGGAGATCCGTGAGGCTTGGGCGCTGATCAGCTGATTCAGGATTCTCACATCAAAGATGATAGGTGTTGTAGTAGACGTAGGAGTAAGATTTAAATCAATGGATGAGGCGTTTCTAAGGGAATCCTCAATAGATCTGATGATCTCATCTGATGAAACCCGTCATCCATTGATTAAAGCATTACTGTTATATCTACTACAACACCTATCATCTGTGATGTGAGAATCCTCAGCTGATCAGAGCCTAAGGGCCCTTTTACACAGACAGATTATCTGCCAAAGATTTGAAGCCAAAACCAGGAACAGACTGTAAACAGAGATCAGGTCATACAGGAAAGCCTGGGATTTCTCCTTTTTTCAAATCCAGTCCTGGCTTTGGCTTCAAATCTTTGGCAGATAAT
Source organism: Dendropsophus ebraccatus (assembly GCF_027789765.1). Lineage (NCBI taxonomy): Eukaryota > Metazoa > Chordata > Amphibia > Anura > Hylidae > Dendropsophus > Dendropsophus ebraccatus. The sequence continues at coordinate 56,981,699 of NC_091461.1, forward strand.
CTGTCAGATAATCTTTCTGTGTAAAAGGGCTCTAAGCCTCACGGATCTCCGGCACAACTGGACCTCCAAAGTGTGAACTTCTCATACAGTATACATATATACAAAAATAGACATACTGCAGACATACACACTGTATACATATATACACAAATAGACATACTGCAGACATACATACTGTATACATATATACACAAATAGACATACTGCAGACATACATACTGTCTACATATATACACAAATAGACATACTGCAGCCATACACACTGTATACATATATACACAAATAGACATACTGCAGACATACACACTGTATACATATATACACAAATAGACATACTGCAGACATACACAAACATGCAGACACAACACACCTTACATATATACATCTAATCATACTAACACACACACAGACTCACCAACATAGATACACAGATACAAAAGCATGCAGATTACACATATAAACCATCTATAGAACTACATTACATAATATACACTATATACATGATAGAAAACACACACACATATATATATATATATATATATATATATATATATTACTCACATGCATAAACACATGACACATGTACAGACACACACTGATGACAGATAGACAAGTATATACACACACACTTACATGTTCAGCAGGGCAGGAAGCTTCAGTCTTCTTATCTCCATCTTCTCTTCTCCCAGCCAGGCCGGGCAGCCTGCAGCCTCTCCCCATCTCCTGTGCACCGACTGCACACATAGCAACAGTTGAGTCACGTGATTGCAGAGGGGAGGGGGATGGAGGAGGCCCTGCTGCTGCTGCCGCTCTCCTGACAGGCAGGAAGAGGTCGGCGCTGAGGCCCAGAGCTGATGTAAGGAGCCGGGAGGGCCAATGATTACAGAGAGAACGGGCCCTGATGCCGTGCTGAACTCACCCCAGCAGTGTGGGCTTAGGGGAAGGGCCCTGCAAGAGGGAGGAGGGGGTGGGGCCCACCGCCCACCGGGGGATCCCCCGGCTCCCCGGTGGCCCAGTCCGACGCTGCAGCTGAGCACCGTAGACGGGAAGTGCCGCGGCCCCGGCACTAGTAACCAGGGATACCGTTGGCGCACCCCCAACAACCAGCTACTAGGAACTCCATCGGCATATCCCTGTGCATGAGCAAGCATCGGCTCCTGACACAAACATTTCAGGAATTGTTTTATGTGGTAAACTCACCTGTCCATGTTTCTATGGCTTCTTCCACTCACCACTATGTTGGTGCCACCGGTAGAAGGCCCAGATGATGACAGAACCAATGTATTAGCCAATCAGGATTAGGTTAGTGCAGCCAACCCATAAGCTTAGCTCGTTATGTAAATGTCAGTTATTGTGTCTTTGTATACTATCTGGAGCCCTTGTGTACTGCTAAGGATAGTAAGGGTGGTAAAAGTGCAGACATCTAGACTAGCCATGATTACTTTACCTTCTCCTCATGCTCAACAAAGTATCAAATTTCATGGCTCCTCTTAGATGGTACTGCAGAGATGGAGGCCTGATGGTCCAGACTAAGAAGGTTGATGTGTGCTACTTAAGAGGCTAAATCAGAAGTGAATTGGTTGCGGGAGTGCTTATTCTTGCTCTTCTTCTTTTTCCACATGTTAGCAATGAAAGAAAGGATGGAAAGCTCATTAGTGTTGGATAGTAATCTTTCTATGTATGGCCAGCAAAGAAACCAAGTGGATTGTCATTTCATGTCACATTCAGTGGCGGATTAAATGTACCCTGGGCCCCGGGCTGTCCACCCAACCTGCCCCCCCCCCCGGTCAATCCGCCCACATTATAATCCACTACTGCCCCCCCCCTACCTGCTGTCCCCATTAAACATAATGTTTGGTCCCTTGCTGCACAGAGGATGTCAGGAGAGGAGGGGGCTGATCTTATAGGGGAGGTCACAGCGTCCCAGCAGCACAGAGGATGTCAGGAGAGGAGGGTGCTGATCTTATTGGGGAGGTCACAGCAGCACAGAGGATGTCAGGAGAGGAGGGTGCTAATCCTATAGGAGAGGTCCCAGCAGCACAGAGGATGTCAGGAGAGGAGGGTGCTGATCTATAGGGGAGGTAACAGCAGCACAGAGGATGTCAGGAGAGGAGCGTACTGATCTATAGGAGAGGTCCGAGCAGCACAGAGAATGTCAGGAGAGGAGGGTGCTGATCTTATAGGGGAGGTAACAGCAGCACAGAGGATGTCAGGAGAGGAGGCTGCTGATCTATAGGGGAGGTCACAGCAGCACAGAGGATGTCAGGAGAGGAGGGTGCTAATCCTATAGGAGATGGTCCCCCTCTTCACCCCCCCTTATAGATGGTCCCCCTCTTTCCCCCCCCCTTATAGATGGTCCCCCTCTTTCCCCCCCCCCTTATAGATGGTCCCCCTCTTTCCCCCCATATAGATGGTCCCCCTCTGCCCCCCTTATAGATGGTTCCCCTCTTCCTTCTCCCCCCTCCCTTATAGATGGTCCCCCTCTTCCCCCCCTTATAGATGGTCCCCCTCTCCCCCCTCCCTTATAGATGGTCCCCCTCTCCCCCCTCCCTTATAGATGGTCCCCCTCTTCCCCCCCCTTTATAGATGGTCCCCCTCTCCCCCCTCCCTTATAGATAGTCCCCCTCTTCCCCCCCTTATAGATGGTCCCCCTCTGCCCCCCCTTATAGATGGTCCCCCTCTGCCCCCTTATATATGGTCCCCCTCTTCCCCCCCTTATAGATGGTCCCCCTCTGCCCCCCTTATAGATATCCCCCTCTCCCCCCCCTTATAGATGGTCCCCCTCTGCCCCCCCTTATAGATGGTCCCCCTCTGCCCCCCTTATAGATGGTCCCCCTCCCCCCTCATAGATGGTCCCCCTCTCCCCCCCTTATAGATGGTCCCCCTCTCCCCCCCTTATAGATGGTCCCCCTCTCCCCCCCTTATAGATGGTCCCCCTCTCCACCCTTATAGATGGTCCCCCTCTGCCCCCCCTTATAGATGGTCCCCCTCTGCCCCCCCTTATAGATGGTCCCCCTCTCCCTTATAGATGGTCCCCCTCTGCCCCCCCTTATAGATGGTCCCCCTCTGCCCCCCCTAATAGATGGTCCCCCTCTTCCCCACCTCCCCCCCCCCCCCCCCCCGTGCACAGCAGCTAACACAAAAAAAAAAAAAAAACAGAACACAACTCACCTGCCGTCCGTTCCCCCGTCGAGCCTCTCGCCTCCTGGTCTGTCCCCGGCTGATATGTGGCTGCCGGGGCTGTCCCGCCCTATCCCCGGCAGCGGGGGCATCAGAGAGCTCGGCAGCCGCACATCAGCCGGGGGACAGTACAAGAGAGTCAGTGGCGGTTTATAATGTGGGCGTCGTGGCATGGGCCCCCCCATATTATAATCCGCCACTGGTCACATTCAATTTATACACAAATTTTTACATTCTCCTGATGAGGATTGCCTTCTATCTTTCTATCTAAGCTTTATATGCATTGGCCTTATGTATCTTGTTATGTAAAGTGAGACAAGAATATGTTCACATGTTGTATTTTCATGCATTCTGATGTATATTCTGTGTTCGAGTATGCGTGATGCCCACCGGTAAAACATGTACCACTGTCGTCAATGGGAAAATGCATCATAATTCACATTTATGTTATTCCATTGTGTAGTCAGGATTATCGAATAGGGTAATAGGCCTTAAAGGGATATTTTTACCTGCCAAGTATTCAACTCAGCACCACTGTATTGCTACTTAATTTCTGGTTCAGTGCGGGAAGGCTACGAGGGGAGCAAATCAGCTCGGCATTGCTGTGTCTCCCACTCAGGTTACACATGTATCCAGGGCTTGGACTGTCCCTACAAGCTCAGTGGGAGACATAGAGGGAGTGAAAGTACATAATTACCGCTCCCGAGGTTCCTGGCCACCCAAGTTCGTCACAGCCCAGCCCTAAGAGCGGAGAACAGTGGTCGGGAGCCTAGACAAATAGCTGACAACAGTACAGGGAGAGAAAGGGACCTAACTATGCAGAGCATAGCACATTTTGCAATGCAGAGCACATCACCTAACAAAAGTTTAGGTAATGGAAATACCCCTTTAAAAACTGTTGTATACCCCATGGCAGTTTTTTCCGAAAAAACAAAGCCAACGTAAAATGTATCATATAAAAAAGGATGAACCCTATGACTGGTTACATTTAGATTTTAGTAAAACTATTTGCTTCTCTGCCTCTAAACAAATTTCCTTTCCTTCAGATTCCATTTACTGCATTCTTTCTGTAACAAAAGCTGACTTCTTATTCGCTATTTCAAGGGCACATAGAATTGTATTTTGTCCCCACCTGGGCCCAAATCTCAGGATTTAAGTAAATCAGTCATCCTTTCACCTTTGATGTACATTATGCTGTAGTTTCATTTACTTGAAGTTTCCCCTTTGAATTTAGAAAAGCCATGCACGGAACAATGGGAAGCTGGTCTCTCATAAAATGAAAATGAAAGATTAAAGGAGTATTTTCATTCATTCTCTATTGGGCCGCTGAACATTGCATACACTGAATGTGTAATGTGAGGGATCTGCCTGTTCCTCACCTAGAACAGATTTTCCCAGTTAGAATCCAATTTTGTGGTCCCCAGAATTGTCATGGACTAGCAGTGGGTGCTCCGCAGTGAAAGACTTAGGAACAGATATGGAGCCTATGAGACAAGGATGACCGCAACTCTGGTGAGTAGACAGGTCACAAGTCAATAAAAGTAATGCAATGGCAAAAACTAAGTAACAAATCCAAAGAAGGAAACAAGAGTGAAATCCAGGAACAAGAACAAGATCATCACCAAGGTTAAGATTAGAATCAGGTTATGCACTTAGGAACAAGAGCCAGAGAGGCAAGAAATTAATGGCAGCTTCATTAAACAGATTATTAATTTCATACTGTAAGAGCCCTATTACACGGCCTGATGACTTTCTGTAAGCGAGCACCGATCTCCTGGATTGGCGCTTGCTTACTGAGCCCAAACACTGCCCAATAATCGTGCAGCCAGGGCTGCACGGACATGGTTAGCGATGTCCGTGCAGCTCTTGTAAAAAACAAAATAAACTCCTACATATCTCTCCACACTCCCTGACATCTTGCTAGCTTCGGGCCTGCTCCTGGCACTGTCTCTGTGATTGGCTGAACGGCCTCTCACTTTAGACAGTGCCAGAGGCGGGCCGAAGCTAGCAGCACGTCAGGGAGCGTAAAAAGCTATATAGGAGTTTTTTTGTGTTTTTTTAACACAGTCACCAGCTGTAGGCCGCACATCGCTATTACACGTAGCGATGCATGCCCAAACGCCTGATGATTTTAGGTCTGGACCTAAAGAAATGATCAGCCGATGATCATTTTATTGGCTGATCATTGTCTCAATTACACAGAGCGATAATCGGTCATCTTAGCCTGATTCTGCCGATCGCTCCATGTAATAGGGCCCTAAGTAGCTACAGGTCAATGTGGCAACTAAACAAACCCAGCAGACAGAAGCAAGAAGCTCTGACCATACTGACATCACAGGAGCTAGGAAGGAGATGTAGAGCCAACGATTGCATACTACTAATGTACATAACAGAAAAATACTTAGATACTTATTAATAGTTTATTTGTTATCTGATTACGCTCATCACTAATTTTAGCAGGATGACAGATGAGACGACAAATTATATCTATTATTTAGATAAAATCCAAAGGTATGTCTAGGTAATCTTTCTAACCTTTCTAACCATTTGCTTCTGGCAAAGTTGCAAATTTTGTGCAATACTAATCTGCTAAAAAGGTCGGCGTCAGGAAGTTTACTTGGTATATTGCCCCATAGTTCTCAGATCTTTCATTTTAATTGGAAGATGCATTGATGAAGTTGGGGGGTCGAGGAGAGACCTCCATCTATCTGAAATTGAGGGCATGTCCTCTGGATATGAGATGGACATACCTCTTTAAAGGGGTTATCCTGACATGCAAACCTATCCCCTATCCACGGGAGGTCTGATCAATTTAGATTGGGGATAACTTTTCATATTAGGATAACTTCTTTAAGTCCTTCTGTATGTTAGCAAGCCTGTGCTTTGATGATAGAAGTGATCCTGTATGGTGGACCTCCCTTTATATGCCCTAAAAACTTTTTTTGTTGTTGTTGGACGGCTCCTTTAATTATTACTTTGCATATTTGCATGAGCTAATTATATATAAAACTTTTTATTATTCTTTACAATCACTCACACAATCACAATGTAAATAAGCATAATATGTACCACCCTAAAATGGTACATACGGAAACTTCAACTTGTCCTCATATTGCTGTGTTGCAAAAACAAAATGAGATGAAAAATCCCCAAATCTTGTGAAGCTCTGAAGGTTAAACATGGCCTGGTCCTAAAGGGATTTGAAATCATCTGTTCAAACCTGTCTCTGTTTGCCACCTAGAGTATGCTACTCGCCATAGACGTAGACTCTAGTGATATCACTGCGGACAGAGGTCACCGTTCTTCACAGCTGCATGATAAATGTAGTCACGGGATGAGAGTAAGGTGGAGGGTGCTGAGTGGGAGATTAGTGATGAGAAGTAGGAAGAATGCGTCACCTCCCACATCTTGTCTTCTTCTTTCCATTACTGCACCTCTGTAATGTATAGGGTTACACTAGGAATATTCTCACTGTTTACTGCAGTGAAAATTCTTTACATGACAGTACTTTGTTTCCATGTTCATTGAAGTGCCTACGTGAATACCTAGAGATCCTTTAGTTTTCCACGTTAGTCATATATAGGTACACCACACTGTGTGGAATTTAATAGAAGAAGAGCTCAATCCTAAAAAGTAGATTTTCTGGACTTTATTATTGATAAAGAGAGTCAAACTCCTGATACCCCAGATGGTCGGCAGCCGACTGACAGGCCGCGGTGTAACTGCATCATCTTCATCATCTTTACCAGATGCAGATCTGTACATTTGGTTGTGCCTGTACATAATACTGCGTTTGTGCTTTCATTGGGTGCAGTTAGAGGGGATAATGTTGTAGGGGGATCACATGTTGGACTGGAGCAGTTCATAGGGCCACAGCTACTTTAGGTTAGAGGAGAACAAGGGCCTGTTGGCGGACTTGGCCCTGGAAGTGGGTAGGGACAGTAGTAACAAAACTTACAGGGATGCTGTTGCGTAAACTCAAGGCTACTGAGCTAGGCCTGCATGAGCAACACACTAGCTCTAATAGACCAATTTAACGTCAAACTTACAAGTCTCTTATAAGGCCAATGCACTTAGTTCACAGTCTCTTGTTAGGCTGTGGTTTAAAGCAGGATGGTCCCGTATACACTGAGACATAGAAAAAGTCGTCCACCACCTCTCCTGGAATCCCCCTTAAAGGGGTACTCCAGCGGGGGGGCACTTTTTTGCTGGGACCAGGGAGGAGGTGGCTGAGGGAAAAGACGTCCACTCACCTCCCTAGTTCCAGCGGCAGGTCCCGCATGGCGGCGCTCTGGTTACCGGTTCCTGGCCGCTTGCGGGTGTCTGACGCGGGCCCGAGACGTGACGTCTCAGGTCCGCTCAGCCACTCATTGACAGAGGCGGGATCTGAGCGGACTTGAAATGGATCTCGCCTCCTTCTCTGAGTGGCTGAGTGGACCTGAGACGCCGCGTCAGACACCCGCAAGCGGGCGGGAACCGGGCACCGGAGCGCCGCAATGTGGGACCTGCCGCTGGAACCGGGGAGGTGAGTGGACGTCTTTTCCCTCAGCCACCTCCTCCCCGATCCCAGCAAAAAAGTGCCCCCCTCACTGGAGTACCAATTTAAGGATTGTACATACACTGTAAATGATAAATAAGATGTAAAAGAGACATTGGCCACCAAAGTAAAAAAAATAAAAAACATGTTAATAGTCCAACAAGTAGAAAATTTAGACTAACCAATACTAAAAAAAAAACTGTTGAATAGCGCTTGGTCCTGAGTATCTAAAGTAACCTGGAACTGAACTATCTAAAAAGAGAAAGAAACTCCTTAAAGGAGTAGTGCGGCGAAAAAGGTTCTGCCCCATTCCCTCCCCACATGAAAAGTTATATAGATGCATAATATACCTTGGTGTCCAATTTAAGCTGCTTACCTCTTTCCCCAGTCCCGCTGGCCATCAGAAATGGGATACTTCTGGGTTTGGGTAGGACCATGTTACTCTGAGCTCCTGGGCACTCCCTCCCTGCCTTGGTACACCTCCCTTACCTCCCTAAGCTCTGCTATTGGTTACCCTGCCACGCTATCTAAAGGAATGCCCCTACTATTAGAACTGCAAGTCCCAGCGCACCCAATGGCCATACACTGGACTGACATGTGTCACACAAAGAACTTTGTGTGACTTTTTCTCTCCTTCTCCCCCTTCATGTTTGGAGACGGCTGATGTAAACAAGTCTCTATCTGCAACTTTGTAATGCCAGAAGATTAATCACAGTGATTTCATCAGCAACTTTACCTCAGATTAACCCTCCCAGCATAACAAAGAAGATACAAAGTTGTAGATAAAGCCAGTCAGGGACTTGAAAGGAAGGGTAGAGGATGGGGAGAAGGAGACAAAAGCTCACACACAGAGTTTCGTGTCTTCAGCAGAGAGCAGCAGCTCAGAACTGGGGGAAGGAGACTGAATGGATAATACCAAGTATGGAATGAATTCTTAGTCTCACCATGGGCAGCAACATATGAAATGGAATACCCCTTTAAGATCACAGGCACCACATTACTGATAACACATGTATCATAGTACAAGAAAAGCATTGTCCTGATCTTTACAACTTTTAGATAAATGTGTTGTCCTGTTGCTGTTCATCTGGCATGTAAATATGTAAAGCATCAGGAAGAAGAGTAATAGCACATAGCGGGTGGCAGGTATAGAATGCTCATCCTCTTGTATTTCTCAACACGGTTCCCTAGGACATAGCCCTTTACCCCGTCCTTCACTTCTCTTGTAGATTGCATGATCAATGGCTGCTCAGCTTGATAGCCTGAATGTTTCATGCTGGAGCTGAAAAGCTGTGTGTATTTTTGCCTGTGCCTGCCCTGAACTAATCTCTTGGCTCAGAATTATTCCAAGAATCCCCATGTTCTAATGAGGTTGAAGTCACAAAACAGTCTATTTAAGATCTAAGGTTTTTTTTTGAAAAAAGGCAAATTAGATCAATTCTATTTTTCATGCTCTGAAAAACTCCACGGTTGTTATACAGTGCAATATCTCATCCCAATGCAAACATATAAGTGCTTGACATTATCACAAGGAGGTTTTCCAAGATGTTCCAATTATGCTATCTTCCTCTAAATGGACTCAAAATAATTTCCAGATAAGTCTGTTGATTGATCATGGTACCAAAGGGAAACTAATTCTGCTTGAGGAGAGCATCATAGAGATGTATAGAAACTTACAGGCCATGCATGCTCCACTGTAAAATTCTCGTAGCTCTCACAAGCCATCCTTTCAAGTCATGTTCTAAGACTCCCAGTTGAAGTGAAACACTGACTGGGAATTTCGCAAGCCAGAATTCACCCTAAAAGGAAGAAATACCCATCTGTAGATGGCTGTTTCAGGGTTATTGCGCCTTGTCAGTATAGGGTAGGGTGCTGGCTGGCTATTGAGAGGCCTATCATTGTTAGACCAAAGGGGCAATAATTCTCCCTAAGAGGTGTATCACAGAGGCTTATGGAGACTTACAGGCTATTTACGCTCCACTGGGAGCTCTGGGAAGAAAGAACATGCAGACACACTGTACCTTTCATACACCTGTCTGTCCTTTCAGGATGTAGAGAAATGTTTTTATTCTCTGGTACAAAGAGTTTAGGTTAAGGTATGGTATAAGAGGGGAGAGTAAGGAGGTGTTACAGCTTTGTGCACTTCTTCACCTCTTTGACTCTTTTTACATAATAATTAAAGCATGTGTTCTGGAAGCACAGACAGATATATAAAAAGGTACCAGGTGTCTCCCTGTTAAATTTAACAGGGAGACACCTTGCAAACAACGGCCATTGCTTAACCCCTTAACGACCGCGGGCGTATATTTACGTACTGTGGTCGTTAAGGGTGTTCAGAGCGTGCCCGCTAATAAGGTAATCAGATGCAGCTGTCAAAGATGATCTGACGTTGTCCCGGAGGAGCGATCGCCGTGTCTGCTGCCGGCCGGGGTCTGCGCCGTAATGGCGCTCATCCCGGCTCGGGATTCGGTTGCTTCCGGCTGCAGAAGCCGGAAGCAATCGGTTGCCTATCTGATCGATCTATGCTGCATATCTATGCAGCATAGATCTCAATGAGAGATCAGTGTACTTATTCTAGAAGTCCCCCAGGGGGGCTTCTAGTATAAGTGTAAAAGTAAAAAAAAAAGTGATGTTATTAATAAAATGCCCCCTCCCCTAATAAAGGTGTGAATCCCCCTCCTTTTCCCATGTTATATATAAAAATAAATAAATAAATATGTTTGGTATCGCCGCGTGCGTAATCGCCCAATCTATTAATTTATCACATTCCTGATCTCGCACGGTAAACGGCGTAAGCGCAAAAAAATCCCAATCAAATCCAGAAAAATTGTAATAAAAAGCGATCAAAAAGTCTTATGCGCTATCAAGGTACCGTAAGAAAAAACACATCATGGCGCAAAAAATGACACCTCACACAGCCCCATAGACCAAAGGATAAAAGCGCTATAAGCCTGGGAATGGAGCCATTTTAAGGAACATATTTTTGTTAACAATGGTTTTAATTTTTTACAAGCCATCTCATACAAGAAAAGTTATATATGTTACGTATCGTTTTAATCGTAACGACTTGACAGACATATATAACAAGTCAGTTTTACCCCAGGGCGAATGCCGTAAAAACAAATACCCCCCAAATAAACAAAATGCTTTTTTTTTTTTTCTATTTCACCACACATTGAATTTTTTCCTGGTTATGCAGTGTACTTTATGAAAAAATTCAGCCTGTCATTGCAAAGTACAATTAGTGATGCAAAAAATAAGGGCTCATGTGGGTTTCTAGGTAAAAATATGCAAGTGCTATGGCCTTTTAAGCACAAGGAGGAAAAAAAATAAAACGAAAAAACTAAATTGGCCCGGTCCTTAAGGGGTGAACAAATAAGGGCCATTGTTTGCACAACGGCTATTGTTATGGAATACATAGCCTGAAGGGGTACTCAAGAAAAAAATCTAGTCAGGTGTCAGAAAGTTGTACATATTTGTAAATTACTTCTATTTAAAAATCTCAAGTCTTCCAGTACTTGCATGTCCAACCTGCGAATCCAAGTTGCAGTAGTGGAGCTACCAAACCATATGTCCTTCTCTTTAAAAACAAGATTACATAACACTAATCTTTATGTAAGAGTTATTTCAGATAGTACAATGGGTTTGGTCAACCATTGTGCATTGTAGACATTTTACTGAGATGAACGGATGGTCAAATTTTGACTGTCTCTAGGTATTCCTGTATAAACAACAGTAAATTTCAGTTAAAAAAAAAATCAGTAAACCAAAATTCCAGTCTGTTGTCCTAGCAATATCAGGAATGCTGTTAAGTATGTACTTGTATTCTTCATATTTCTGAAATAGCGTTCCTTAAAGCGACTCTGTACCCACAATCTGCCCACCCCAAACTGCTTATTCCTTCAGATAGCTGCTTTTAATCCAAGATCTGTCCTGGGGTCCGTTCGGCAGGTCATGCAGTTATTGTCCTAAAAAACTACTTTTAAACTTTCAGCCCTGTGCATTAGGCTGGCATAACCTCTCTGTCCCTCCTCCCCGCCCTCCTCATCATTAGGAATGCCCCAGGCAGATTGTCTCCTATTCATCAGCTGTGTAAACACTGCACATGGGCTGGATCGTCAAGGCACCTGTGCAGTGTTCACTGCAGAGGAATAGGAAAAATCCTGCCTGGGGCATTCCTAATGATGAAGAGGGTGGGGAGGAGGGACGGTGGAATGGTGCAAGATTAGGGCACAGATACTTTAGGCCAAGGCGGTTTGGCATGGGCTGCAAGTTTAAAAGTTGTTTTTTAGGACAATAACGGCATCACCTGGCAAATGGACCCCAGGACAGATCTTGGATTAAAGCAGCTATCTGAAGGTACAAGTGGTTTGGGGGGGACAGATTGTGGGTACAGAGTCGCTTTAAAATACTCAGTGGGGCCGGCGGGTCCTACACATTCACACAGATTAAACAATGCTGACAGTGTCAGACTGTAAGGACAGGCCATTTAGTAGGCAGATTGGTGACACCCAATGTCAATATATTGAGAAGTATTCAGGAGAAATGGCAGAGGAACACACGGTTATGAGAAAAAATGTTAGTAATTTCCTGCAGAATACAAGTATTTAGCAAGAGAGACATATCAGGAGCGCTGGCAGCTCGTCTTTAAATCAAGGTTGTTGTAGTTATGGGATAAGATTCCAATGTAAAATGTTAGCCTCACAGCTGGATTAACTGTGTCCCTTTTATCCTCCTGAGAGCAGTCGCAGCCACAGAAATCATAGTACAGTACATCTGGAAATGGCACATGTACTCCAGACAGCACAGCCCAATACATTTCCTTGCAGATATTTCAAATCAGTTCTTTAGAGAGGTGGAAAAATACAAGACGTTTTATAATCCAAACAAGCAAGAACTTGTCAGGGAAATAATCAAAGGGAATAATAAAACAGCAAAAATACAAAATGTGCTGCCATGTTTCCTTAACATTGATTAATCTACAGGACGGGTGATCTTTGAGCTTATAACCAACCATAATGCAGAACCTAAAGATGAATTCACAGCTTCCATTTAACCATATCACGCTCACTGTTCCCAGATAGAGTCAGATTCTGGAGCAATGGGTTAGCGGTGGAATAGGAAGAGATGTATGTATTAATGAGGGGGCAATAGACAGAGTACATGTAGGCGCAGCAGGCACAAAACACATAGGGGGAGGTTTATCAAAGGATGTAAAATGTACACTGGTTTAAACTGTCCACAGCAACCAATCACAGCTCAGCTTTTATTGTACCAGTGCTGAAAGCTGAGCTGTGATTGGTTGTTATGGGCGGTTTACACCAGTGTATATTTTATACCCTTTAATAAATCTCCCCCATACAGCAGGGATAACACATGGGGAGGCAGCAGGGGCAGTATAAGGATTCAGTACACAGGGGCACAGTAGGCACATTACAAAGGGCCCAGAAGGGACAAGACAGCACTAGAACAGCAATGAATGCAAGTATTAATTGAGATGGGGAAATAGACAAAATCCATGAATGGGCAGCAGGCACAATACACATAGGGTATAGCAGGCATACTACATGGGGATGTAACAGGGCACAGTACATGGATGGCACAGTAAACACACTAAAAAGGGCACAGCTCGATGTTACTGGACCCTAGAAGAAGAGGGCAGCACTAGAACAGCAATGGATGTACAGTAAGTGTTTGTGGGAAGCACATTCTTGCAAAAAGTGCCACACCAGCCTTCAGGTTGCATGTGGTATCACAATTCAGCTCCATTTACTTGAATAGAACTGAGCTTCATAACCACACCCAAACTAAGGACAAGAGCAATATTGTTTCTAGAAGAAACCGATCATGTTTTTTTAAGCCTGGATAAACCCTTTAATTTATAGGGGGTAATAAGCAGAATACATGGGGTGGCACAATACACATAGGGTAAAGCAGGGATAATACACGTTGACCCGACAGTAAACATAATAAATAGGAAATCATCAGGCAAAATACAGGGGATTGGCGAGCATAGGCATAGTAGAGTAAATCACAACAGACTACAATCACTACCTATGGAAGGTCAAAAGGTCACAAACATAATAAATTGTGTTTTTGGCCAAAAACTAGTTACATACAAGTAGGTCTTAAAGTGACACTGTCACCCCCTATTTGCATTTTGACTGCTCTCTACAGGTGTAAAGGGTAAATGTTACAGCTTTCATTACTTATTTTATATCACACCTCATGGTGCTTGTTCTGGTAAAAAGTCGTTTTTATCACCTGTGGATTGGTATATGTGGGCCTATGTGCCACATCGCTCCTCCCCTAGCACCACTTAGCCCCGCACAATCTGTGACATCATTGCCGAATAGGCCCTGTCCCCTCAGCAGCCATTGGAAGGGCCAGCCTAAAGCTCTAGGCCCCACCCCCAAGATTGTCCCACACCAATGGGCGCTGAGGGGGTGGGGCTAAGTGGCACTAGGGGCGGAGCGATGTGGCACATAGGCCACGAGGCCCCGCCTACATATACCAATCCACAGGTAATAAAAGCGACTTTTTACCAGAACAAGCACCATGAGGTGTGATATAAAATAAGCAATGAAAGCTGTAACATTTACCCTGTACACCTGTGGAGAGCAGTCAAAATGCAAATAGGGGGTGACAGTGTCACATTAAGTGCTTGCATTGTAAGAAGAACAAAACTTCTGCATATTACATTCCACTAATTTTTTTTTTTATTTTAAATTTTCAGTGGTGAATGTCGTCTTTGTCCTCATCTAGTTAGTTAGATATTATTCTCTAAGGAGGAAAACAACGTTTATCAGCCAACTCAAATGTTTAAAATATAAAAGATGCTGGAGGCAGATAACTTTCAGTAGCCCGGAGATGCCATTTTGCATTCATTCTCAGATTAAATTAGAAAGAAAAGGCCAACTTTTTTTCCTCGCTGCTGACGTAACCAGCTATTTGAATAATTTTAGCTTGTAAGATGTCAAGTAACAGATGCCAAAAAGTAGAGTCACACAACTGGCCACTTTCTAGTAAAATTGTTCAGTGTGCAGTATTAGTAAGTGTACTCACTGCAATTACAGCAGCCCCCTGTGTACCTCATAGAGCTAAAATCAGACTCCCCTCCTTCCAGACTGTGCTGCCCTGCTCTGTGGCGGGTCTGTCCATAAGATGGCTAACATGGAGGAGCATGTCACCATGCCCCGCCCCCAGTGTCCTCTATAGGCATATACAGGCTCATGGTCACATGCTCCTCCATGTCAGCCATCTTATGGACAGACCCGGAGGAGGGGAGTGTGATTTTAGGTCTATGAGCTAAAGTTTTTTTCAACATTTAGGTACAAATGGTTTCCTGCCAAAGGTTTACATTAGTGACGTACATGGGGAAAAAAACATGAGAACAAAGCCAGGGCAACTCAGAGGGTGATACTGTCCCATATAAAATGTACCCAAAGGTGACTCATAAATCAGAACTCAGCTAAACCCTTTAAGGACAGAGCCCAAAATGGCCTTAAGGACCAGGCCAATTTATAGTTTTGCATTTTCGTTTTTTCCTCCTCACATTCTAAGAGCTATAACTCTTATATTTTTCCAGCATGTTTATAATTTTTTTTATTTTTATGTGTTTTATTTATAAAATGGAAAAGGGGGGTTATTTATTTTTTAATGAGGGGGAACTAAGGTGTGTTTTTAAAAACTTTTAAACATTTTTTTATTTTACACTTTTTATGTCCCCTTAGGGACATTGGATTTCTAACATGGTTCACTGCTATGCTATAGCATAGCACTGATCAGTGTTATCTGCAATCATTGCATAAAGCTTGCCTGTGGCAGACTCTATGCATCGATCGCCAATCTGACTGCTGGAAGGAAGGTGAGGGACCTCCGGCAGTCAGATACAATGATCGGAATCCCCGCATCACACTGCGGGGTCCCGATCAGACAGTGACTGGAGCTGCAGCAATCGCGGCGGCCCGTCATTAACAGTGAGGACCTGACTGCATATAGCAGCCGGTCCCCACAAGCAATGAAGTGAGCTCAGCTCCCGAGCACACTTTATAGCACTGCCAGGCCCACTGGCGTACAGGTACATCACGGGTCCTTAAGTGACAGGATCCCATGACGTACCAGTACGTCATGGGTCCTTAAGGGGTTTAAAGGATTGTCGAACACGAGCCACAATACCCACCAAGCAGTCCTAACCCTAAGTTTCCCTTTGTTAAGTATACTGCCGCGTGTAAGGCACATGACTCGCAGCTCTATTCATTCTATATGTAGTTGCCAGAAAGAGCCGAGTGTTGTACTCGGCTCTCTCGGTGGCTCCATAGAAAGTTAATAGAGCTGCGGGTCACATGCCAACTTGCAGCTGTATTTAAAACAAATAAGCTGAGGGCTGATTTGAAGATCGCCAGGGGGTTCGGAGGTTGGATCCCCCGAGATCTCTCACCTATCCTGTTAGTTTTATGTTGGAAAACCCCTTTAAATAGAGTCAATGCCGTGAGTTTGCAAAAGAATTATTGAAACTAGAGCTCCATACAAGGTAATACCACTCACAAGAAGCTCCGGAAGCATTAAAACAATTGTGCTATACAGAGCTGAGATGGGTCATTCATCCCAGCCTGGGATGAATGGCACTAATGGGTCTCTGCTATTGAAGAGAAGGATTCTATATGTTCTTCATGCACAGGCGTTATCCACCCTCTGAGGTCACCCCTAGGGTAGAGTGGCAACATATAGAGCTGCATATAGACTCTATAATTAAAATGAACTGTAGCAATCACTAAGAGTATATTATCATAGTATAATGATACATAACTGATTAACAGTAATACAGAAATACATACAAGAGATACGTTTTATTACCGTATGCTACAGTTTAATGTAGCGTGAACGCCACCTCTAGACTTGGCTGTTGTTACAAGGGTCTTTTAAATATTAATATGGACAGCTCCCGATGGACAATGCCATTCAGATTTTAAGGCAGCAAAGCCCGACGGGGAAAT
Source organism: Dendropsophus ebraccatus (assembly GCF_027789765.1). Taxonomy (NCBI): domain Eukaryota; kingdom Metazoa; phylum Chordata; class Amphibia; order Anura; family Hylidae; genus Dendropsophus; species Dendropsophus ebraccatus. The sequence continues at coordinate 56,998,412 of NC_091461.1, forward strand.
TCTTGATGTATTTTGGCCACAACAACATGTACCTAGAGCTGAATTATTGTGCATCAGAACATAATGTTTCTGTCAAAATCTGACTTGATATCCTTTGTGATACAAAAGAAAACCAGCCAAAAATGAATATTTATAAAGAATATGAAATGTGACACCATGGAACAATTGTGAAGAATTTAGCTTTACAAAAGTTAGTATTTCATAGATGGACCATTTTACAATTGAAATACAATTTTGATGTTACACCATCGGGCATTTATTTATTTAGGGCTTGCGGCAGCCTGTTTTGTAGAATTCCCGTAGTGATAATTGATTTACAAAAGTTAGGCCTAATTCACACATCCGTTGTTCTGTCCGCAATTGCAGGCACGCAATTGCGGACAGAACATGAAACCAATGTTATCCTACGGCCCCGTTCACAAGTCCATACGTGTATACGGGGCCGCGATCCGTGCCGCAAAAAAAACTGACATGTTGTAATGCGGACCGTTTTCTTGCGGTAATGATGTGTGAACGTAGTGCTCCGTGAAGCACGGTGCACTACGGATGCACATTCGGTAGTGCGGTCCGGACTGCACTACGAGTGTGTGACTGTGGCCTTAAAGTGACTCTGTACCCACAATCTGACCCCCCCACACCGCTTGTACCTTTGGATAGCTGCTTTTAATCCAAGATCTGTCCTGCGGTCCGTTCGGCAGGTGATGCAGTTATTGTTCTAAAAAACAACTTTTAAACTGGCAGCCCCGTGCCCTTCGGGAGTGGTCTAAATTGTGTATGCATTAGGCTGGCCCCCTCCTCATCATTAGGAATGCTCCAGGCAGATTGCCTACTATTTGTCAGCTGTGTCAGCCCGGCACATGGGCTGGATCGTTAGGACACCTGTGCTAATGTTGAACATGGATGAAATGTTCCAGTGGCATTCCTAATGATGAAGAGGGTGGGGAGGAGGGACGGAGGGTGGTGCAAAGTTAGGGCACAGATATTCTAAGCCACGCCCCAAAGGGCACAGGCTGTAAGTTTAAAAGTTGCTTTTTAAGACAATAACTACATCACCTGCCGAACGGACCCCAGGACAGATCTTGGATTAAAAGCAGCTATCCGAAGGTACAAGTGGCTTGAGGGGGGGGGGGGTCAGATTGTAGGTACAGAGTCGCTTTAAAGATTGAATCAGAAAATAGAGTCATGACAGCATAAACCAGTTATTTGATCATACTAGGAAAAACTAATAATGTATATGCCTCCTCCTCACACAAAACGCAGGGTTGCATCTCTTCCCATATCCTTGTAGATTGGATCAGTACCAGTCTGTCACCCATTTACTTGTCATATGTCATGTATTCAAACCCCTTATTGATATGTAAAGGACTCTGGAATTATGGAACTTACAAATACATAAATAAGAATAATTTGCGCACACACACACACAAAAAAAGTAATTACAACTATCATAATTTTTATGGGAAAAGTCTTCCATTTTACTTTGCGAAACATCATTCACATTAATTGTACTATACTTTGAAATTGTGACACTTTGGCGCTAAAAAAATTACAAGACATGTGCTGCATGTAATGATATAATGTAAAATGGTTTGTCATTTCAACCATTTCGTTTTTAATGAAAATACAAATCTAACTCGTTCTGAAATAATGTGCTGATTGGTTTAAAATTATATGTGCTGATCTTTCCGGCCGGTACTAAAGTACCGGCCGGAAAGATCAGCACATATAATTTTAAACCATGATGATCTGGCCAGAGACCGGCCGTTCCATGACCCGGCCGGGGTCACGGAACGGCCGGTCTCATACGTAGTGTGAACATAGCCTTGGGCTGAGCCAAGTATAACCTATATGGATCCATCCAGATACTATATTCTGTGGACTCAAGTCCCCTTGTTTCTAAGTTGGCTGCTGGTTCTGATCAGCCTGCTCCTGGAGTTTGCTTCAGCATAGCCCTTCTGGATATCACACCTGGTACTTGATGAGTCCTGTGTCTACTCCTGCAAGTCTTGCGTCAGCCTCAGAGCCCTTGGTTGCAAACTGGTGGCAATTTTGCTGACTATGATGTGGGCATACTCTCCCTAGAGGTCTCATTACCCATCATGGCAGGTTTGGCCATCAGGATAAAGTGTATAGGGGCCTCCTGAGTCTCCAGTGCCAAATGATGTTGGTGGAGATTGGGCATAATGGAATCCCACTGCCCAATCCCTTTGTTCTTGAGGAGGTAAGCTTCCCCAAACCAGACTGGCTGTGGCCTACCCCTCCTAATAGAGAACACAGGAACATGTGAATGGGGAAAACGTTCATTCGGCCCTCAGTTGAAGTTGTAGATTCCACCGCCCAGTTTTGAGGCCATGATTCACACTCTTATCCAGAAAATCTCCCTTATGTTAAAGGGAACCTGTCACCCCCCGTGCCGGGGTGACAGGCTCCCGACCCCCCGTTAGAGCCCCCTATACTCACCTAATCCCGCCGGGTCCCGCTTCTGAATCCGGTCGGGTGACGGAGATATCAGCCGCTGCAGCCCGGCGCGCATGCTGAGAGATGAGTCCAACGCTCATAGAGAATGACAGAGTGCTGGACTCTCCTGTCATTCTTTATGGGTGTTGGACTCATCTCTCAGCGCGCGCGCCGGGCTGCAGCGGCTGATATCTCCGTCACCCGACCGGATTCAGAAGCGGGACCCGGCGGGATTAGGTGAGTATAGGGGGCTCTAACGGGGGGTCGGGAGCCTGTCACCCCGACACGGGGGGTGACAGGTTCCCTTTAAATACATGTATTCAGTCTCAGCTTTCTTACATGGAGGAAATAGAGTTCTGTAGTAGGAAATTGACCCAATGGGTGATTCGCTAGTTAAATAAATTTTCACAGAATTGTTCATCTGTAGACTAGCTGTGCACTACAGGGATGTTTTTATTGTTTTGGATGTAAACAATTTGCATACATAGTATTGATCATAGGATTCCCGATTAATGTAAAAAAAAAGTTTTTTTTTCATATATAAAAAACCTCTCCTATTTTGTTTTTAACTTAAAAAACAAACAAAACCATATTTGCTAAACCACCCAAACTGTTAAATTATTGCAAGGTAAAAACCCACCACAGTGTAAGAGTTCTGGTCACATCACGTCCAGAAAAATAATTAATAAAAAGTGATCAAAAAGTGGAATATACGAAGAAAGGTACCAATAAAAAGTACAGATCATGGCATTTAAAAAAAAGCTCCTAATATGTTATGTGACCAAAAACAGCAATTTTGCACTTTGGTGTTTTTTGCGCTTATACCGTGTGAGATCAGAAATTCAATAATTTAATAGTTCGGGCGATTCTGCACTTGGCAATAGCAAATATGTTTTGTTTTTTTATTAAATATATATCTTTAATTTATACTGTATATATAATTTGTAGTTAGCTATGCTGACATATGGGCAGCAGCCAGCACACGCAATCTCACCTTCCTGTTCAAAGAGTGAAGTTCCCTGTGCAGTGACACATGTTGCACGCCCCTAAAGCCAAAGTCTTAGCACCAGTTACACAATCATCCAAGCATAGATCCATGTAGGTTCCATTTAGTACCTGGGAAATATAAAGAGTCAGTAAAAGGTGCTGGTACAATACAAGATACATGAAAACTCTAGTACTGAAATCTAAACGTTCCATTGTGTGTGTAATCTGGGAGCAAGTACAGCTGTAAAAAACCAATACACACAATTTCATGATATAATCAGTCAGTATTTAGCATCGAATTTCAGCAATATAAGTATAAAATGGCTACACAAAGTCAATATTAGCTTGAAAACACATTGTTACTGCCATCTAGTGGTAAAATAGGATTTTACATAGAAAATAAACACAAAAGCTGCAAAGGGACAGAGGCCATCAAACTTGACGATAAATAAAGTTCTCAAGTTGAATTTTAACAACCATCAAGAACTCTCATCACCTACATGCAGGTGTCTGATAGGTGAGTGTCTAATTGGTGGGACCCTCACAATTGACAAGAACAGAGGATCCCTGCATGCTAGATACAGCCTATCGCTGGGTTCACACTACGTATATTTCAGTCAGTATTTTGGTCAGTATTTTACAACCTCAACCAGGAGTCGATTAAAAACACAGAAAGGCTATGTTCACACAATGATGAAATTGAGTGGATGGCCGCCATATAACGGTAAAGAACTGCCATTATTTCAATACAACAGTCGTTGTTTTTAAATAACAGCAATTATTTGCTGTTAAATGGCGGCCATCCACTCAATTTCATAATTGTGTGAACATAGCCTTTCTGTGCAGCGGGGATATGATAACTTTATTTGATAGCTTTATTTTACATCCCCTGTTTAGATTTTGAAAGTTATAAGGACAGTTGCAATTTAAAGATTTGTATAAGCATGCCACCCAGTGGCTAACCTATGTATTGCATGGGTCATTAACCTGTTATATTTCTGTTTTTAATGCTGCGTTTACACAGAGTGATAATTCGCCCAATCGATCGTTTAACGATTTTGAAGCAACGATTTGGTTTTTATAACGATCAGCGTTTAGAGAAATAAATCGTTAGAAAATTCGTAAGAAAAATCGTTATTGCGATCGTTTTTAAGATCGCTTAAGCCCGTTGAAAGATCAAAATGAACGATTTCTCACTCGTCGCTTGATCGTTTGCTGTGTTTACACGAAATGATTATCGCTCAAATGCAAAATGCAAATTTGAACGATCATCGTTCCGTGTAAACGCAGCATAACAGTTCTGAGTTCTTTGCACTGACAATTTCACATATCACTGCTAATGCTGATCCTCTTCTCTTTTGTATATGTAAGTCCGCATGGAAGTGGCTTAAACTCCATATTGAGCTATTTCTTCTAATACACAAGGCTAGTAATTTTCTCTTCTGGAATATACCAGGCGTGGGAGATTTGACCAAACATATAGCTTTGTTCCAATTCCTCAAGCCACATATGCCTGCTCTCCAGGAAGCACACCTTACCAGAGACACTACTCATGTCTTAAAGGGTTGCTGCAGCAAAAATAAATTTATACAGATTTGTAATTTATTTTCATTTAAAAATATCAAGTCTTCCAGTACTTATCATCTGCCTTATGTCCTGCAGGAAGTTGTATATTCTTTCCAGTCTGACACAGTGCTCTCTGCTGCCACCTCTGTCCATGACAGGAAAGTCCAGAGCAGGAGAGGTTTTCTATGGGGATTTGCGGCGGCTCTGGACAGTTCCTGTCATGGATAGAGGTGGAGGCAGAGATCGCTGTGTCAGACTGGAAATAATCCACCACTCCCTGCAGGACATACAGCAGCTAATAAGTAATGAAAGACTTTAGATGTTTAAATAAAAGTAAATTACCAATCTGTATAACTTTCTGATACCAGTTGATTTAAAAGAAAAAAAATGCTGGAGTATCCCCTAAATAAATCATGGTGGGGATTTACATCTCACACTGTTCATACCAGCCTCTCTAGGTGCTGTCTGCTTATGAACAGTTCTATGTCCTTTACCTGTCTAACCTTAGAGGTAGACCCTGTGAACCCTGTGCAGAACTAGAGAAAAGTGTGAGCCATGAAAAAACTTTAGTAATTGAGTTTAGTACTGTGAGTAATCGTAGGTGAAATGGGTTCTGACGTCTGGCCTGGGGCTCTATTCCCTTCCAGCTGTAGCAATATATATATATATATATATATATATATATATATATATATATATATCACAGCACATCACCCTGACTATTTCTAATACTGTTTCCTGTACATTATTATTATCTTCTATGGACCCCCACAATAACCTATGCCACTATATATTACTTTATAGTAGATCTTATTGAACTGTGGAACCTAAATTTTGCTAACAAGGGAATAATCGAAAAAGTGAAAATGATTTGTTATCATACCCAGAGCCCTGTGATGGTAAAATAGTTGAGCTGTATCTTCTAATCTCTTTCCACGTGTCATAGCTGTCAGTGCTGCTCATGAGGTTTTTCCTAGATAATGCAAAACCGGTTTTCTAAGTAGCAGTGACAACAAAATGGTTTGTGTGCACTATATACACATACACATAGCTGTATGTATACGCTAATACTTATATTTTGTATTTTATTGTGTTAAGCATATAACCAGTGAGTGAAGTCCAAAGTTACAGTTGTCCTGAATTAGAAATAAATCTAGATTTTTCCACATGCTGCACTACTGCTGTCCATGCCTGGTACTGTAGAACATCAACATTCAAGTAAATAGGGATGAGCCGTGATACCACTCACAGCCCCTGTACTGACTAATCCCTTTTTTGTAAAAAACAGTTTTTTTAGGCGGCACGTCTGTGTCGAGGGTGGTGCTCGTAGTAAGAAAAAAATCCTCATAACATTTCAAAAGTCCATTCTTGGCACTCACCATATCATGCTTCAAAAATATTTTATTGTAGAAAAGTCATCAGAATACATATGACGGGACGTTTCGGCATCAAGCCTTCATCAACTGTCAGTTGATGAAGGCTTGATGCCGAAACGTCCCTTCATATGTATTCTGATGACTTTTCTACAATAAAATATTTTTGAAGCATGATATGGTGAGGGCCGAGAATGGACTTTTGAAATCCCTTTTTTGTATCCTGAACAACCCCTCTAACTGTGCTCCAGAATACTATAATCCCCAAAAAAACAACAACACATTGGCCACACAGATAATTTTAGAAAAACATATCACAAAGTTTATTAACCCCTTAACGACATCGGGTGTAAACTTACGCCCTCGCGCCCTGGTACTTGGCGCATCAGGGCGTAAATTTACGCCCGATGTTTCCCCAATCGCTGCGTGTTCGCACACAGCGATCGGGGAAGATGGCCTGCTATAAATCATAGCAGGCCATCTTAGCTTCACGGCACGGGGGGTGGTTAACACCCCCCGTGCTTACGATCGCCGCTATAGGCTGATCAATTCAGATCAGCCAATAGCGGCGATCGGAACCTTTCCGTGTCATCGGTGACCCGATGACCCGGATAAAAATGGCGGTCCGAGGACGGCACCGACCGCCATTACTGTAAAAAGTAATGGTGGTCACCGTGCCACCGGCCCGATCGCCGTGAACGGCTGTCCGGTACCGGCCGGCCGTTCACGGCGATCGGGCCGGTGGCACGGCGATCAGAGTCACACAAAATAGTAAATACCTGCCCTGGACCCCTCAGCTAGGTAGCCGAGGGGTCCAGAGCAGGTATTTGTACATTACTCACCTGTCCCAGGCTCCTGATCGGCGTCTTCCGGGTTCGCGGCAGCCTCGTGTTCGTTCGGGTCTTCCGCTCCCTCCGTGACGTCACGTTCGGCTTCTCTCGGCTATTTTCGGCTCCAGCGTCGGCTTTTTCCGTATTTTGCGCTCTGCTGCCCTCTAGCGGCTGATATGTGTAATACACTTATCAGCAGCTACAGGGATGTTCAGAATGTAGAAATTGTTTTTTTTTCAAATTTTTTTTTTTCTATTTTCCGCACCCTATCGCCGCTGAGTGTTGATCAGCATCGCACGAAAGTGCGCTGCTAATCAGCAACTCCTCCTTTTTGGCGTAGGGTGTTTTTTTTCTATACCCTACTGCCACGGTCTGCTGATAAGTGCCGCACATAAGTGCGGCATTTATCAGCAACTCCTTTGTTGGCGTAGGTTTTTTTTTTATACTTACTGTAAAAAAACATGTAAAAAACACTACATTACACCACACTACATTGAATAAAGTTTGACACTACACCACTACATACCCCATATACCAATCCCCGTATAACGATGGCCCCCAGGGTGTTTTCGGCGTCAGAGGGATACGTTATTGCCTCCGACACCGAAACAGCCAGTGAGGATGAATGGGGGGATCCTTCTTTCCTCCATTCATCCTCATCATCCTCATCATCCAGTGACATGTCTGGGGGTAGCGTAGCGTACGCTGTCCCCCAGACACGTCTTTTCTGCCAGTACCGTCCCAATAAGAGATGACGGTATGGTGTGAAATTCTACAAACTCTGTGAGAGTACCTCTGGGTACACTTACAGATTTAGGGTACGTGCATACTGCGGAGTGGTGAAGGATAACCCTTCGTGCATTCCGCAGCTGGCACACGTCTCCGCCCGTGTCATAGACTCCATGTTATGCATGGGCGGATTCCATCGTCCATCCAAAGAATGAACACGTTGGACGGAGAGTGGAATCCGCCCGTGCATAGAATGGAGTCTATGACACGTGTGGAGACGTGCGCCTGCATCACTCTGCCGAATGCACGAAGGGTTATCCTTCGCCATTCCGCAGTGTGCACGTACCCTTAGGCTGGGTTCACACTATGTATATTTCAGGCTGTATTTGGTCCTCATGTCAGGTCCTCATAGCAACCAAAACCAGGAGTGGATTGAAAACCCAGAAAGGATATGTTCACACAATGTTGAAATTGAGTGGATGGCCGCCATATAACGGTAAATAACTTCCATTATTTCAATATAACAGCCGTTGTTTTAAAATAACAGCAAATATTTGCAATTAAATGACGGCCATCCACTCAATTACAACATTATGTGAACATAGCCTTTCTGTGTTTTTAATCCACTCCTGGTTTTGGTTGCTATACAGCCTCAAACATACAGCCTCAAATATACGTAGTGTGAACCCAGCCTTAGAGTGTATGTAGGAAGGGACACCCGAATCCAGCCCCCAGATGCCCCCTCCCCCCCCCCCCCATCCTCGGAACAAGTGGGAAGATCGTCCGGGAACTGATTTTCCCACTGCTGGATAAAGGTCACCACCTGTACGGGGATAACTTTTATACCAGCGCCCCCTCTTCCGGTCCCTCGCTGCCCTGTAGCTTGTGGCACGATCCGAAAATATCAGAAGTAGTAATAGCGCCCTAATATTTAGCAGCCATGGAGCGGACCCAGTGCTTCTGGATATGAAGGACCCCGGATCGCACCAGGACAACATTTTCCAGGTGACGTCCCCCACACTGGAGAACAGGAGACCCCAGAAGAAGTGCAGAGTGTGGCGTAACAGGGAGATCAGGAAGGACACCATTTTCCTGTGTGACACCTGTCCTGATCCCCCCAGCCTCTGCATACTGGATTGCTTCAAGGCGCACCACACGTCACTGGGGTTCTACATTATATTAATTCTGTCCCTTATTCCTATTTCAGGGGTCACGTTGGTCCGGGGATTATTCTGATCGCCAATATGGAGTCGGGAAGGAATTTTCCCCTGTGATGAGGCTACTGTCGTCTGCCTTACGAGGGTTTTTGCCTTCCTCTGGGTCAACACAGGTTGAGTTTGATGGACTCCTGTCATTTTCAACCTTATAAACTAATAATTGCCCTAATACCCCCAAATAAATTAGAATTGTCCCTTTTCCCCAGCTAAGTAGGTATGGCCGCCATTCCCATTAGAGGATGCCATGATGCAATTACAAAGCCTCTGTGCGGCCAGGACAGTAGAAACCCCCCACAAGTGACCCCATTCTGGAAACTACACCCGATAAGGAATCTAACAAGGGGGGCAGCGGGGATATGGCCCCCTGGTGACGGCCACATTTGGGACGTGAAAATGAAAAAAATTGTATTTTTTATTTTCTCGGCACATGTTCTACGTAAGTGCCCGTCACCAGTGGGGTCCATATGCTCACTGCACCCCTTGTTTGATTCCTTATGGGGTGTAGTTTCCAGAATGGTGTCACTTGTCGGGGGTTTCTACTGTCCTGGCAGCACAGGAGCTTTGTAATTGTGACATGGCCTCCATCCTCCGTTCCAGTCTCTAAATGGCGCTCTGCCCTTTGGTGGCTTGCCCTGTGCCCATATGGCACATTATGCCCACATGTGGGGTATTTTCGTACTCAGGGGAAACTACCCTACACGTTTTGTGTTCATTTTCTTTTTTAACCCCTTGTGGAAATGGAAAAAAATCAAGGCTAGACCAACATTTAGTGTAATTTTTGTAAAATTTTTACTCTAAATCATTAATCTTGTCATGATTTTTTCATTTTCACAAGGGGTTAAAAGATAAAAAAAAAACATTTAATGTGCAGCGCAATTTCCCCTGAGTACGGAAATACCCGACATGTGGACATAAAGCGCCATTCGGGTGCAGGGTAAGCCTCCGAAGGGACGGAGCGCCATTTGGTTTTTGAAGGCTGGATTTGGATGGAATGGATTTCGAGGGGCCATGTTGCATTCAAAAGGCCCCTGTGTTGCCAAGACAGTTGAAACCCCCCACAAGTGACCCCATTATGGAAACTACACCCCTCAAGGAATGTAACAAGGGGTGTAGTGAGCATATGGACCCCACTGGTGACGGGCACAAATGTGGAACAATGTGGCGTGAAAATGAAATATTACATTTGTTACACTATAATGTTGGTTTAGCCTTGAATTTATCATTTTCACAAGGGGTTAAAAGAGGGAAAAAAAAACAAAATGTGTAGAGAAATTTCCCCCGAGTCCGTAAATACCCCACATGTGGACATAAAACGCCATGTGGGTGCAGGGCAAGCCTCCCAAGGGAAGGAGCGCCATTTGGATTTTGGAGGTTGGATTTGGCTAGAATGGATGATGAACGCCATGTCGCATTTACAGAGCCCTCATGCTGCCATAACAATGGAAACCCCCCACAAGTGACCCCATTCTGGAAACTGCACCCCTCAAGGAATCTAACAAGGGGTGCAGTGAGGATATGGACCCCTTGATGACGGGCACATTTGTGCCATGAAAGTGAAAAAAATGAAATTTTTTACTTTTACGTCACATTGTTCCACATTTGTGCCCGTCACCAGTGGGGTCCATATGCTCACTGCCCCCCTTGTTAGATTCCTTGAGGGGTGTAGTTTCCAGAATGGGGTCACTTGTGGGGGTTTCCAGTGTCTTGGCAGCACAAGGGCTCTGTAAATGCGACATGGCCCTTGAAATCCTTTTCAGTGAAGTTCAGCTTCCAAAAGCCAATTGGCGCTCCTTCCCTTTGGAGGCTCGTCCTGCGCCCCCTTGGCACTTTATCGCCACATGTGGGGTATTTCCGTACTCGGGAGAAACTGCGCTACACATTTTGTGTCTTTTTTTGCCTCTTATCCCTTTAAGAAAATGAAAAATTGAAGGCTAGAACAACGTTTTAGTGTAAAAAATTAATTTTTCTTTTTTCACGCCATATTGTTCGGAAAATCTGTGAAGCACCTGTGGGGTCCAGATGCTCACCACACCCCTTGTTACATTCCTTGAGGGGTGTAGTTTTCTAAATGGTGTCCCTTTAGGGGTGTTTTTTAGGTTTTGGCACCCCAGAGCCTCTGCCAACCTGAAGTGGTACAGTCAAAAATGACCAAATATAACGGAGGCGTTGAAATTCACTAGGCGCTCCTTTATATCTGAGGCTTGTGGTTGCGTCAAATAGCGCAATAGGGCCACATATGGGGTATTTCTATAAACTGCAGAAACGGGACAATAATTATTGGGGTGCATTTCTCTGGTAATAGGTTTATAATTATGAAAAATATTGGATTACAATAAAATCTCTGCACAGAAAATTAAAATTTTCAAATTCCTTACACACTTAGCTTTTATTTCTGTGACTCCCCTAAAGGGTTAAAACACTTTCTGGATATGCTTTTGCAGAGTTTGGGGGGTGCAGTTTCTGAAATGGGGTGCTTTGTGGGGCTTTCTAACATACAGGCCCCTCAAATACACTTGGGCCCACCTGAACAGGTCCCTAAAAATATCTGATTTTGAAAATTTACTGAAGATTTGGAAATTTGCTGCTAATGTTTTAAGCTTCCTATCGTCTAAAAAAAATGAAAGATCGTTTAATAAATGCCGCCAACATAAAGTAGACATGTTGCTAATGCTATTTAATATATAATTTATGTGGTATAACCACTTTCTGTATACGCAAAAAAGTTTCAAAGTTGGAAAAATGCATTTTTTCAAATTTTTTCACATTATTTGAGTTTTTTTCATAAAGATTTGTTATGAGTATCGACTACAATTTACCAGAAATGTAAAGTACAATATGTCACGAGAAAACAATCTCAGAATCAGCTGGATAGGTAAAAGCATCCTGAAGTTATTAATGAATAAAGTGACACTGGTCATATTCATAAAATTTGTCTCTGTCATTAACCCTTTAAGGACATGGCCCATTTTCGTTTTTACGTTTTCGGTTTTTCCTCCTTGTGCATAAAAGGTCATAGCACTTGCATTTTTCCACCTAGAAACCCACATGAGCCCTTATTTTTTGCGTCACTAATTGTACTTTGCAATTACAGGCTGAATTTTTGCATAAAGTACACTGCGAAACCAGAAAAAAATTCAAAGTGTGGTGAAATTGAAAAAAAAAACGCAGTTCTTTTATTTGGGGGAAATGTGTTTTTACGCCATTCGCCCTGGGGTAAAACTGACTTGTTATGCATGTTCCTCAAGTTGTTACGATTAAAACGATATATAACATGTATAACTTATATTGTATCTGATGGCCTGTAAAAAATTCAAACCGTTGTTAACCAATATACGTTCCTTAAAATCGCTCCATTCCCAGGCTTATAGCGCTTTTATCCTTTGGTCTATGGGGCTGTGCGAGGTGTCATTTTTTGCGCCATGATGTGATCTTTCTATCGGTACCTTGATTGCCCATATACGTCTTTTTGATCGCTTTTTATTACATTTTTTCTGGATTTGATGCGACCAAAAATGCGCAATTTTGCACTTTGGGATTTTTTTGCGCTGACGCCGTTTACCATACGAGATCAGGAATGTGATTAATTAATAGTTCGGGCGATTATGCACGCGGCGATAGCAAACATGTTTATTTATTTATTTATTTGTTTACTTTTATTTAAAACCTGGGAAAAGGGGGGTGATTCAGACTTTTATTAGGGGAGGGGGCTTTTTACTATTAACAACACGTTTTTTTTTTTTTTACACATATACTAGAAGCCCCCCTGGGGGACTTCTAGTATATACACTGTGATCTCTCATTGAGATCTCTGCAGCATAGATATGCTGCAGAGATCCATGAGATCGGCACTCGTTTGCTTTCGGCTGCTGCAGCCGAAATGAACGAGTGCCGAGCCGAGGACGGCGCCATCTTGGACGCGTCCCCGGCCGGCATCAGTAACGGAGATCGCTCCTCCGGGACAAGGTCCCGGAGGAGCGATCTCCCCCACTAGACACCAGGGAAACGTTGCCTCCGGTAATCGGAGGCAGCTGTCAACTTTGACAGCTGCCTCCGATTAGCTAATTAGCGGGCACGGCGATCAGACCGTGCCCGCTAATAGCGGCGGTCCCCGGCTACACGCGGCACCCGGGATCGCGGCACTTCAAAGCGGGGCCGCCGCGCGGCCCCGCTTTGAAGTGCAAGTGAGGACATAGGACGTACCGGTACGTCCTATGTCCTTAAGAGGTTAAGGCCATTTTAGGCTCTGTCCTTAAGGTGTTAAAGACAGAAAAAAAATCAAATATACTGTACATCATAATTATAGTTTTAAAATACGGAAGCAAGACATACAACACAGTATGGGAGGAGAGACTGCACGGTCTGCATAAGTAAAAATTTATCAAACACACTTTAACCAACAAATTTTATATATATCAAGGTGCTATATACATAGTGCTAAAATAAAAAATATCAGAGGCAGAATGTGTGTGAATCAGTGGCGTAGCGACCGCGGTCGCAGAGGTCGCCGCAGCGATCGGGCCGCTACCAAGGGGGGGCCCGCGAGGCCCCCCCTTACCACTGCACTGCCCGCCTCCCACTCCCTCTTGTGACCGCATACAATGTTTTGCTTGCGATCACAAGAGGCAGGGGCCCCCGGCTGTCTTGCGGCCCCCAGGGAGCTCTGTGTGCGGCGGGGGGGGGGAAGTACTTCCAGCGCAGGGAGCATCGCGTTAAGAAAAAACAGGTCCCGTGAAGCTCCGCCCCCTCCGCGCTAAGCCCCGCCTCCCGCCGGGGAAGCCCGCCAGCGCGTGTGACCTGGGGGCTACAGAAATCATGCAGGTGAGTATAGATTTTTTTGTTTTTAAGGGGATGATGGGGGTGTAGTGGTATGAGGATGATGAGGGGTGTAGTGGTATGATGATGATGGAAGAAGAGGATGATGGGGGTGTAGTGGTATGATGATGATGGAACAAGAGGATGATGGGGTGTAGTGGTATGATGATGATGGAACAAGAGGATGATGGGGTGTAGTGGTATGATGATGATGGAACAAGAGGATGATGAGGGGTGTAGTGGTATGATGATGATGGAACAAGAGGATGGTGGGGTGTAGTGGTATGATGATGATGGAACAAGAGGATGATGGGCTGAAGTGGTATGATGATGATGGAACAAGAGGATGATGAGGGGTGTAGTGGTATGATGATGATGGAACAAGAGGATGATGGGGGTGTAGTGGTATGATGATGATGATGGAACAAGAGGATGATGAGGGGTGTAGTGGTATGATGATGAAGGAACAAGAGGATGATGGGGTGTAGTGGTATGATGATGAAGGAACAGGAGGATGATGGGGGTGTAGTAGTATGATGATGATGATGGAACAAGAGGAAGATGAGGGGTGTAGTGGTATGATGATGATGATGATGATGATGATGATGGAACAAGAGGATGATGGGGTGTAGTGGTATGATGATGATGGAACAAGAGGATGATGAGGGGTGTAGTGGTATGATGATGATGATGATGGAACAAGAGGATGATGGGAATGTAGTGGTATGATGATGATGGAACAAGAGGAGGATGAGGGGTGTAGTGGTATGATGATGGAACAAGAGGATGATGGGGGTGTAGTGGTATGATGATGATTGATGATGGAACAAGAGGATGATGAGGGGTGTAGTGGTATGATGATGGAACAAGAGGATGATGAGGGGTGTAGTGGTATGATGATGATGGAACGAGAATGATGGGGATGTAGTGGTATGATGATGGAACAAGAGGATGATGAGGGGTGTAGTGGTATGATGATGATGGAACAAGAGGATGATGGGAATGTAGTGGTATGATGATGATAGAACAAGAGGAGGATGAGGGGTGTAGTGGTATGATGATGGAACAAGAGGATGATGGGGGTGTAGTGGTATGATGATGGAACGAGGATGATGAGGGGTGTAGTGGTATGATGATGATGGAACAAGAGGATGATGAGGGGTGTAGTGGTATGATGATGATTGAACGAGGATGATGGGGATGTAGTGGTATGATGATGGAACAAGAGGATGATGAGGGGTGTAGTGGTATGATGATGATGGAACAAGAGGATGATGGGAATGTAGTGGTATGATGATGATGGAACAAGAGGAGGATGAGGGGTGTAGTGGTATGATGATGGAACAAGAGGATGATGGGGGTGTAGTGGTATGATGATGATGATGGAACAAGAGGATGATGAGGGGTGTAGTGGTATGATGGAACAAGAAGATGATGAGGGGTGTAGTGGTATGATGATGGAACAAGAAGATGATGAGGATGTAGTGGTATGATGATGATGATGGAACAAGAGGATGATGGGGGGTGTAGTGGCATGATGATGGAACAAGAGGATGATGAGGGGTGTAGTGGTATGATGATGAAGGAACAAGAGGATGATGAGGATGTAGTGGTATGATGATGATGGAACAAGAGGATGATGGGGGGTGTAGTGGTATGATGATGAAGGAACAAGAGGATTATGAAGGAATAAGAGGATGATGAGGGGTGTAGTGGTATGATGATGGAACAAGAAGATGATGAGGATGTAGTGGTATGATGATGATGATGATGGAACAAGAGGATGATGGGGGGTGTAGTGGTATGATGATGAAACAAGAGGATGATGAGGGGTGTAGTGGTATGATGATGAAGGAACAAGAGGATGATGAGGATGTAGTGGTATGATGATGATGGAACAAGAGGATGATGAGGATGTAGTGGTATGATGATGATGGAACAAGAGGATGATGAGGGGTGAAGTGGTATGATGATGAAAGGGCAGGAGGATGAAGGGGTAGTAGTAATATGGTGGAGGTGGTTGTAGTATGATGATGGAGGGGCAGGAGGATGAAAGGGGTAGTAGTATGATGATGGAGGGGCAGGAGGAGGGGACAACATGGGGGGCATCTGTAAGGGGGATAAAATGGGGGGCATCTATATGGTTGATAACATGGGGGCAATCTATATGGGGATAACATGGGGGGCATCTATAATAGGGACAACACAGGGGGCCATCTATAAGGGGGAAACATTGGGGGGCCATCTATAAGGTGGACTACACGGGGGGTGTATACAATAGGGGGATATGTACTATAAGGGAGTCACATAAAGTCAGGCTACCCACTAAATGAGGGTGTAAAGGGGCCAATACAGATGTGCAGTTTGTATAGAGATGAGGATGGTGTCAGTGTGAGGAGCCTAATATGTTTGTCTGGCAGATTCTGTGGATTCGTGGCTCCAAAAAGTTCTCATAATGGCCCTGGGCAGATGGAGAAGATGAAAAGGGAAGAACTCCGATCAGAGAAGACGTCCCCTGTGAGTCACCTGATATATTTGCACTGTAATGTATATGGTGTATAGGGCCTGTGTAGAGCTGGGGCCACCTCTATATGACTGGATGAGGTGATATTGGTCTATGTACAGAGGATTTTATTCAGTAGCAGCGGTTGTGTTAGTCAGTATGTGGTAAGGGGGGGGGCCCAAGTTGACCTCTTGCACCAGGGCCCAAGAGACATTAGCTACGCCCCTGGTGTGAATTACGTGTAGTCAGTGGCGTAGCTATAAAGGTCGCAGAGGTCGCACTTGCGACCCGGCCCGTCATCAAGGGGGGCCCGCAGGGGAGATTTTCATCTGTAAGGCTACGTTCACACAGAGCAAAAGGAGCAGATTACGCAAGGAAATATTTCCGCCTGAAATCAACTGACGCTGAATTCCGAGCAGAATATAAGCAGAATGTAAGCAGAATCCCTGCGTATTCTGCTAGGAAAGTGTTCAGCTCGTAATCAGCTCTTGACAAATTCAGCGCGGAATACTCGAGGAATCCGCGCTGAATCCGCATGCATTCAGCGCTGAAATTCAGCGAGTATTTGGTGAGTAAACTAGACTATACCAGAACATATACTAGAATCCTCCTCCCCCCCTTTTCCCCATTTCCGCGCTGATTCAGCGAGTAATTTCCGCTTGTATTACGCTTGTATTCCGCGCTGAATCCGCGCTGAAACATAAAATCAGAGCCCCATTGATTTGTATAGGCTTCCACTAGCGGAAGAATGAACATGTTCATTCTTCTGGCGGAAAGCGGATTAGTTCAGTGCGGAAATTCCACTGTGTGAACTGCAGAGCAGAATTTCCATTCAACACAATGGAAATTAGCTCTGCACCTATTTTAACGGCTGAAATTTCAGCGCTGATTCAGCGCAGAAATTCAGCTGCTTTTGCTCAGTGGGAACGAGCCCTAAGGAAGGGGAGGGGGAGGACAGGAGAGTTGGGGCAGGGGAGTCACTATATGTCTCAGCAGCACACTTACTTATTAAGCGGCATCCCCTAATTTCCAACGTGTCTGTGGACGGAGAGGAGGAGGAGAAGGGACAGAGCTACTGCAGGAGAACAGCTGGTCCTCCCCCTCTTCCCCTCAGCTCTGTGTGCTTCGGAGCCGGCCTGAGAACTGACATGCTGGGCCTGCAGCTACTGGTAAGGACCCTACACACTGCATAAACTATCTGCTGGATTTTATATTTTTATGTGCAGAAACTGGTTCCTCATGCCTCCCTGTGCTGTACATAGCCCATAGTGTGCCTCTCTGTACTGTACATAGCCCATAGTGTGCCTCTCTGTACTGTACATAGCCCATAGTGTGCCCATCATGTGCTCTACATATTATATAGTGTGCCTCCCTGTACTGTACATAGCCCATAGTGTGCCCATCATGTGCTGTACATAGCCCATAGTGTGCCTCTCTGTACTGTACATAGCCCATAGTGTGCCTCTCTGTACTGTACATAGCCCATAGTGTGCCCATCATGTGCTCTACATATTATATAGTGTGCCTCCCTGTACTGTACATAGCCCATAGTGTGCCCATCATGTGCTGTACATAGCCCATAGTGTGCCTCTCTGTACTGTACATAGCCCATAGTGTGCCCATCATGTGCTGTACATAGCCCATAGTGTGCCTCCCTGTACTGTACATAGCCCATAGTGTGCCCATCATGTGCTGTGCATAGCCCATAGTGTGCCCCCTGTCCTGTACATAGCCCATAGTGTGCCCATCATGTGCTGTACATAGCCCATAGTGTGCCCATCATGTGCTGTACATAGCCCATAGTGTGCCTCCCTGTACTGTACATAGCCCATAGTGTGCCCATCATGTGCTGTACATAGCCCATAGTGTGCCTCCCTGTACTGTACATAGCCCATAGTGTGCCCATCATGTGCTCTACATATTATATAGTGTGCCTACCTGTATTGTACATAGCCCATAGTGTGCCTCCCTGTACTGTACATGGCCCATAGTGTGCCAATCATGTGCTGAACATATCATATAGTGTGCCTCCATGTACTGTACATAGCCCATAGTGTGCCCATCATGTACTGTACATAGCCCATAGTGTGCCCATCATGTACTGTACATAGCCCATAGTGTGCTCATCATGTGCTGTACATCTCCCATAGTGTGTCCATCATGTGCTGTACATAGCCCATAGTGTGCCCATCATTTTCTGTACATAGCCCATAGTGTGCCCATCATGTGCTGTACATAGCCCATAGTGTGCCCATCATGTGCTGTACATAGCCCATAGTGTGCCTCCCTGTACTGTACATAGCCCATAGTGTGCCCATCATGTGCTGTACATAGCCCATAGTGTGCCCATCATGTGCTGTACATAGCCCATAGTGTGCCCATCATGTGCTGTACATAGCCCATAGTGTGCCCATCATGTGCTGTACATAGCCCATAGTGTGCCCATTATGGGCTGTACATAGCCCATAGTGTTCCCATCATGTGCTGTACATAGCCCATAGTGTGCCCATCATGTGCTGTACATAGCCCATAGTGTGCCCATCATGTGCTGTACATAGCCCACAGTGTGCCCATCATGTGCTGTACATATTATATAGTGTGCCTACCTGTTCTGTACATAGCCCATAGTGTGCCCATCATGTGCTGTACATAGCCCATAGTGTGCCCATCATGTGCTGTGCATAGCCCATAGTGTGCCCATCATGTGCTGTACATAGCCCATAGTGTGCCCATCATGTACTGTACATAGCCCATAGTGTGCCCATCATGTACTGTACATAGCCCATAGTGTGCCCATCATGTGCTGTACATAGCCCATAGTGTGCCCATCATGTGCTGTACATAGCCCATAGTCAGTGGCGGTCTTTGGCACCAAGCACCTAAAGCGATCGCTTGGGGCCCCCAACATCCAGGGGGCCCCCACGCCCCGCTTTTGTGCTCAAGACCGCTGGACAGGGCCGCTGCCCCGCACGCTGCTGCCATCTGAACTGTAACTATGAGCACTCGTAATGAGCGCTCATAGTTACATGCAGCAGCTATGACAGGGCGGGAGACATTGGCTCCCTTCCTGTCAGTCACTCTAGTGGCCGCAGGAAGGGTTTTCCCTGCGGTCACAAGTGGCAGCTTTGTCCTTGTGGTGCCGATGCTCCAGTGATATCACTGGAGCGCCGGCACCAGGACAAGGGGAGTGCGGCCTCTTGTGATCGCAGGGAAAACCCTTCCTGCGGCCACAAGAGTGAAGAGAAGAGGAGACGCCCGGACCCAGGTAAGTATAAGTGTTTGTTTTATTGTGTTATATACTAAATGGGAGGGGGAGCACACAGGGGTCTGTTTAACTGGGGGAGTGCACATTGGGGGTCTATATAAATGGGGGGAGCACACAGGGGGGCTATAGACTACTGGGGCTTCACAGAGGGGTCTATATACTACTAAGGGCAGCATACAGGGGGTCTATATACTACTTGGAGCAGCAGAATGGGGTCTATATACAACTTGGAGAGCACACAGGAGCTCTATATCCAAGTGGGGGAGCACACAGGGGGGCTATATACTACTGGGGGAGCACACAGGGGTCTATATACTACTGGTGGGGCACACAGGGGGTCTATATACTACTGGGGGAACATACAGGGGGTCTTTATACTACTTGTGAGGCACACAGGTGGTCTATATATAACTGGCGTAGCACACAGGGGTCTGTATACTACTGGGGCAGCACACAAGGGGTCTATATAATACTGGTGGGGCACACAGGGGGTCTATATACTACTGGGGGAACCACACAGGGGGTTTATATACTACTGAAGGAGCACACAGGGGTCTATATCCAAGTGGGGGAGCACATAGGAGGTCTATATCCAAGTGGGGGAGCACACAGGGGGGGCTAAATACCCCTGAGGGAGCACACAGGGGGACTATATACTAGTGAGGGAGCACACAGGGGGTATATACAACTAGGGGCAGCACACATGAGGTCTATATACTTCTGGGGGAGCACACTGGGGGCTATATATAACTGGGGGAACACACAGGGGTCTATATACTACTGGGGGAAGCAAACAAGGGGTATAAACTACTGGGGGCAGGACACAAGGGGTATATACTATTGGGGGCAGCACACAAGGAGTATATATTACTGGCGGTAGCGCACAAGGGGTATATACTACTGGGGGCAACATACAGCGGTCTATTGTTTTGGAACACGTGTCGAGGGGGGGGCCCAGACATATCTTCGCTTGGGGCCCCAGAAATGCCAAGACCGCCCCTGCCCATAGTGTGCCCATCATGTGCTGTACATAGCCCATAGTCAGGGCCAGCGTTAGGGGGGGGCAAAGTAGGCACTTGCCCAGGGCCCCCATCCCCCAGGGGCCCCCTAGCTCCTTCGTTCATTAGTGGAGCAGGAAGCAGAGCAGCACAAGCAGCTCCCCTGCTCCACTAATGAACGAAGGAGCTGAGCTGTGAGGACGGAGCGCCCCTCCTGCAGAGCTGCCTGTGCCCTACAGAAGAGGAGGAACGGCAAGCCCAGGTAAAGAAATAGAGGGGGGGGGGGGTTAGAGGGTCACGGAGACTGGGGGCGGGACTTGCGGCCAGGGGGCGGTGCTTACGGCCGCGGGTGGGCGGAGCCTCGGGTGTCTTTATAAAACAGTAACCCCCTCCCCATATACTAGCCTAGCGAACAGTATACAGGAAGGGGGCAGGGGATCTTGTATGATGCAGTCCCCCCTTCCACCATATACTGTTCAGGGCCCTCCTCCCTCTGTATCTATGGGCACCAGGCCCTGAGCAGTATATGATGGAGGTGGGTGCTGAATCACACAGTATCCTGTATGATAAAGTACCCCCATATCTCTCCTCTGCTCTACTACTACCCCCAATACTACTCCTAATACTGCTCTACTATTACCCCCAATACTACTCCTAATACTGCTCTACTATTACCCCCAATAGTGCCCTACTACTACCCCAATACTACTCCTAATACTGCTCTACTATTACCCCCAATACTACTCCTAATACTGCCCTACTACTACCCCCAATAGTGCCCTACTACTACCCCAATACTACTCCTAATACTGCTCTACTATTACCCCCAATACTACTCCTAATACTGCTCTACTATTACCCCCAATACTACTCCTAATACTGCTCTACTATTACCCCCAATACTACTCCTAATACTGCTCTACTATTACCCCCAATACTACTCCTAATACTGCTCTACTATTACCCCCAATACTACTCCTAATACTGCTCTACTATTACCCCCAATACTACTCCTAATACTGCTCTACTATTACCCCCAATACTACTCCTAAAACTGCCCTACTATTACCCCCAATAGTGCCCCACTACTACCCCAATACTACTCCTAATACTGCCCTACTACTACCCCCAAAAGTGCCCTACTACTACCACCATCAATACTACTCCTAATACTGCTCTACTACTACCCCCAATAGTGCCCTACTATTACCCCCAATACTACTCCTAATACTGCCCTACTACTACCCCCAATAGTGCCCTACTATTACCCCCAATACTACTCCTAATACTGCCCTACTACTACCCCCAATAGTGCCCTACTATTACCCCCAATACTACTCCTAATACTGCTCTACTACTACCCTCAATACTACTCCTAATACTGCCCTACTACTACCCCCAATAGTGCCCTACTATTACCCCCAATACTACTCCTAATACTGCCCTACTACTACCCCCAATAGTGCCCTACTATTACCCCCAATACTACTCCTAATACTGCCCTACTACTACCCCCAATGGTGCCCTACTATTACCCCCAATACTACTCCTAATACTGCTCTACTACTACCCTCAATACTACTCCTAATACTGCCCTACTACTACCCCCAATAGTGCCCTACTACTACCACCATCAATACTACTCCTAATACTGCTCTACTACTACCCCCAATAGTGCCCTACTATTACCCCCAATACTACTCCTAATACTGCTCTACTACCCCCAATACTGCCCTACTACTACCCCCAATACTACTCCCAATACTGCTCTACTACTACCACAAATACTGCCCTACTACTACCCCAATACTACTCCTAATACTGCTCTACTACTACTCCCAATACTGCCCTACTACTACTCCTAATACTGCTCTACTACTACCCCCAATACTGCTCTACTACTACCCCCATACTGCCCTACTACTACCCCCAATACTACCCCTAATACTGCTCTACTACTACCCCCAATACTGTTCTACTACTACCCCCAATACTGCTCTACTACTACCCCTAATACTGCTCTACTACTACCCCCAATACTGCTCTACTACTACCCCCAATACTGCTCTACTACCATTGCTATTATTACCTCCACTCCTGATACTACTACTACTACTCCCAAAACTGCTACTCCCCTTATCTACTACTACACCCCTCATCTTATATGCTTCTACTATTGCTACACCCCTTATCCACTATGCCTATACTACTACACCCATCAAAAAATAAATAAAAAAAATCGAGAAAAGAAAAAACGAGATTTTATTTTTTGCCCACATCGCCCCAGCCCTAGGAGATGCTATGTGCTGGGGGGGCAACTATCAGTGGAGATGCTATGTGCTGGGGGGGGGGGGGGGGGAACAGGGGAGATGCTATGTGCTGGGGGGGGGTAACTATCAGGGGAGCTGCTATCTGCTGAGGGGGCAACTATCAGGGGGCTAGCTAACAGGTGTAAAACCTACAGTGAGATGTCTCCTATATTGGTGGATACTACATACTGGGTGGTGGAGGTAACTACCAGAAGAATTACCTACAGAGGGATACCGACTATATGTACTATGGAGGCACAGAGGGACCTATCTACTATATAGGGCACAGAGGGGTCTTATTTAAGGTCACAGAAGATCACCCCACCTCGAGCAGCGCGCCAACCGCTGACAAAAAAGTATCGGGACCTTAAATTGCTGCTACAATGTTTTAGCATTTGGGGCCCCACCTTCAACTTTGCCCAGGGCCACATTTTGTCTAAAACCGGCCCTGCCCATAGTGTGCCTCCCTGTACTGTACATAGCCCATAGTGTGCCCATCATGTGCTGTACATAGCCCATAGTGTGCCTCCCTGTACTGTACATAGCCCATAGTGTGCCCATCATGTACTGTACATAGCCCATAGTGTGCCCATCATGTGCTGTACATAGCCCATAGTGTGCCTCCCTGTACTGTACATAGCCCATAGTGTGCCCATCATGTGCTGTACATAGCCCATAGTGTGCCCATCATGTGCTGTACATAGCCCATAGTGTGCCTCCCTGTACTGTACATAGCCCATAGTGTGCCCATCATGTGCTGTACATAGCCCATAGTGTGCCTCCCTGTACTGTACATAGCCCATAGTGTGCCCATCATGTGCTGTACATAGCCCATAGTGTGCCTCCCTGTACTGTACATAGCCCATAGTGTGCCTCCCTGTACTGTACATAGCCCATAGTGTGCCCATCATGTGCTGTACATAGCCCATAGTGTGCCTCCCTGTACTGTACATAGCCCATAGTGTGCCCATCATGTGCTGTACATAGCCCATAGTGTGCCCATCATGTGCTGTACATAGCCCATAGTGTGCCTCCCTGTACTGTACATAGCCCATAGTGTGCCCATCATGTGCTGTACATAGCCCATAGTGTGCCTCCCTTGTCTTGTGCATCTTTAACCTGGGGCCCAGGTTAAACTTTTGCACCAGGGCCCTTGAGCCTCTAGCTACGCCACTGCGTGTACTATATTCCAAGCCACATAACAAGACAGAGGAAAAAGGAAAATATACAGGTGTATAAATAGCAGTCTAGATAATGAGACCCAGTAAAGTGCAAGTGCAATATACATAGGGAAAAACACAAGCTATAGCTAGGCATACACCATGCATAATGTTAATTATAAAGTGGAAATACAAGGCTGTAGAACAGACACACCGTACAAAGAAACCATGCAGCTCTCTTACCCAAAAGAACACCCCAACGCACTTTTTGGTAACGTCCTTTGTCAGTTGTTGTTTTTTGGGGGATTATTTGATTCTGTGACACATTTTTGAGCAAGGACCCTCTGGGTCGGTTAGCAATATTTTTGGTGTTGGTTATCCAGACTACAATAAGTAGTTCATCCATTTGTGCTAGATATGAAGCAACAACTGTTCTGGCAGGATATATCAGTATACCTTGTTGTTTGTTTGTTTTTTGTTTAACTGAAACATTTTTAAACCATCCATTTTAGTAGGGGGTTCACAAAAACATAATGGTGGAGATTTATTAAGGCTGTGGCCAGGGCATACGCCAGAGAAAATGGTGGGAAATGTTGGTGGAAAATGTGTTGGGTACAGAGTATCACTCAAAAGAAAAATGTGCCAACTAAAGAGAGTAGGTCTAGGTGGAGGACCAACCAAACAAAAATTGTAAGGGCCATAAGCCCAAAATGCACCCAGAAGTGCTCTCAATGCTATAAGTGTCAGAATAGAGTAATTTTAAGCACTTAAAAAATAAATTTAGAAGCAGTAAAATAAAATAAAAGTTATATAAATTGGGTATGGCTGTAACTGTACTGACTTGATAGGATGATAGCTCACATGTCGGTTTTACCATACAGTGAACGCCATAACACAAAACCTAACCGAAATTTGAGAATAGCTTTTTATTTTTCACCTCAGAAATAATTTTTTTCTGGTTTCACAGCATATCTCATATGGGTCTGTAGCTGTAAAAATAAAGGAGCTATGGGTTTTTAATCCCTTCAAGATCGAGCCCATTGATGCACGGATGTTTGGGTCAAATTAATACAATGTTCCTCCCCGCCTTCTAATATCCATAGCGCTTTTATTTTTCCACTTACAGTGCTGGTTGAGGTGTGATTTTTTGCGCCATGATCTTTAGTTTTTATTAATATCATATTGGTGTAACAGAAAAATTTAAATCGCTTTTTATAAAGTTTTTTCTGATATATAATTAAAAAAAATCAGCAATCTTGATGTTTGTTTGGTTTTTTCGTTTACACCATTTACCGTGTGGGAACAATAATGTTATATTTTGATAGATCGGACAATTCCGCACGTTACCATATACAATATGTTTATTTTTTTTATTTTTTTTTAAATATATTTTTAATTTTATAATGGGCAAGGGGGAATTTTAAACCTTTATTGGGAGGGGGGTTTATAAGGGGTTTGTAACACTTTTTTTTACACTTTTTTTTTTTTTTTTTTACATTTAAAGTTTTTTATTTTCAAAGACAAGAAAAGAGAGTATACAATACAATTGGGAACTCGGGACAGCAAGTCCCTCTGGGGGGAAGGGGTAAATACAAAGAATGATGTAAATGCACAGAATGCAGTCATAATCGTGAACTGTAACAAAGAACAGTAGAAATGTCAACATCCGTAACATGACCAGAAAAAACGGGATCAGTATTCCAGTCGATCTCAGCATAAGTCATTACAAAAACAATGTACTATCATATGCAAGCTGTACTGCAGAGATAGGAGAAACAGAAGCAAGAAGACGACAAACAAAACACACCGGACAGGAAAGGACAAGACAACAAGAGGATCATAAAAGAGAGAGGCTGTCCCTGGCGGCAAAAGAGGGGGGGGCACCCTTCGGGCGACTAGGGACAGAAGGGCGGTTTCAGGCCGTGGCGGTTCTATAAGAATCAGAATCTAGGAATATGAGCCATTGGCCCCAAGTGGCCGTGTACCTCTTCACTGCTGCCGGGGTAACAGCAGTGAGGTCTACACTTTTATTTTATAGTAAAACATACAATCATTAGATTGCATGTACTGATCTATGCTATGCCATAGCATAGCATAGATTAATGTTATAAGCGATCTATGCATAGAGCCTGCCTGATAGTCATCCAACAGGACAGAATTAAGTGACTTACCACCGCCCGTCGGTTCAAGCGATCGGGAGCGGGCTTGTCCTGACACTGAGTACGTTAAACACAGCGATCGCTATAGATGACAGCGTTTAAGGGGTTAATAAGAGGCAGCTGCCTCTCATTATCCTCAGCTCCCAGGACTCTGATGTGTGCGGGACCGCACTTACTGCAGTGGTCCCACACACATCAGTCAGCACCTGAAGTCAGGAAAGTATATATACATTCCTACTGCACAGGGTATGTGCAGTAGGAACGTATATATACAGATACCTGACATGTAGGGGTTAAACACGAGGAGGAAAAAAAAGTGCAAAGATAAAGACTGCCTGAAAGGACCACACAAATTTCCAGGTAAACAGCAGTGTTACCCCAATAAATGCATGGCCATTAACACTGTTCGCGAAGCTTGACAAGATGTAAAGTCATCATATCTGTAATAACCTTACTAGGTAATGATAAGGATATTACCATATGATAATGACTGGCATTTAGGGCAGAATAGTCCTTTGGAAAAAAAAATGTATTCATGTAATTTATGTAGCTGGTGCCTCTTTGTCGAACATTACATTGTATTTAATGACCAGCATTTAACCATAGTGATAAATATATAGTTAAAGGGAATGCAATATGGGGTTAAAATTCTTGTTCTCGATGAACATAGGCTTTTCTACACAGTAAAAAAAAACTGCAAAGAAGTGAATAAATGTACAAAAAGCTCAGATACAGTAAGAGGAATAAAAAAGGACAAGAGCAAAACTGTGTTTCTGACTTTTATTACTTATTTATATAGATTACTAAAACACAAAGGACATTACATATAATGAATGGGTTAAATACAACTTCACATTTTGAAGTAAAATACAGCTATTTAGGTTACAGTTACATATATTACACACTAAAAACAACTTGTCTTATTTATGTTAAAAAGTGAAAACTTCATAGTTATAATAATAAAGCTGGGCAAGATAGACGTAAGGCTCTTGTAAAAACAGAACTATCATGGATTATTCATACAGAGGCAGAAGGACCAGGAGGCCTTAATGAAACAGTAGATCGTAGCCTCTTATGGTAACTCTAAATACTAGTTGCAGTGGATCATTGTTTTTAATCATGTATATATATGTTTTTTGTATGAGTTATTGTTCACGTCACTGAAGTCACTATTAGTTGGTCTATTTAAGTAACGTGATGACGTCAAAAGGAGGGTGGTCCGTAGAAGTGTCGGAAAGGTGTGGCGTCTGCTACCGCACTGTCTGCATCTTGTCTGATTCTGCTCGTTTTTATCATGGATAATTAATAAAGATGAAGAAATTTTATCGGTGAGTGCAGTTTCACTTCCTTCTATACTTTCAATAAAAGAAGCAGTATATACTCACACTTATCTCTCCCCTCCCCCAGAATATAATTTTGCAGTACCAAAGTACTGACAATTTTGGGCTATGTTCCTACATCTTTTTAGACAAAAAACAGCCTGTTTTTGATAGTGACGGCCGCTAATAATCATGATCATTATTTACGACCACCTTCGTTATAACGGCCCTTATTTTACATAGAAACATGTTGTGGGAACGTAGCCTTACATAGTTCTCTGGCACAGGATACACATATTACCTTAATCTCCGCTCTTCAATGCCTCTGCTTCTGCCTGACACATATCCACCTCCAGATGTGTGGTTGACAATCACGGCTCTCTGAGACCCACTTTTAAGCTGCCAGGGAAGCAGTAATGGAGGCCCATGTGTAGAAATTAAAGGGGGCCCCAGAAAACCAGGCTTGTCAATAAATGCGGCCAGGCATGGACAAATACATGTGATGCAGAAAACAATAGGTGTGCTTGGTATGTGGTTGTATGCCTGGCCGGCGATGTCTTTAGGACATACAGGTCCCATTAGTAAACACTTCCCCTTATATAACATGTTATTAGGCAACAAAGTTCCTGTCACAAGCAATAACGTATGCAGACTGATACAATACTGTCTCATGGCAAGCAAAATACAGACCGCTGCTAAATGGAAATCACCTACTCTTTTGTCTTCAGTTCTACCATACCAAATTAATATTATTATAACTTACAAATGATTCAAATCAACTAAATGTGACTTTAAGGATCTTTTTTTATTCTATTTGGCAACCTTGGCTATCCTATATACAGTAACCTAGCTTATGTTATAGCTTCCTGATATCGCTATGATTGTGCCCTCCCTTATTTATGACTTGAAAATATCCATTGGCTGCTATAAAGTAACCCTCTATAGGTGTTGTCCAGTGATCCTTATTATCAGTTTGGTTTATGTAGTATACTTTCTTTTATACTATTCATAATTTCTTATTGATGTACTGTAGCGTGTTAGGACTCTTTTTAAAACTGGCCAATGCTTCAAATATTACTGGGAACAACAAAGTGGGCAGATTTCATAAAACCGATCTATTTCTTCACCAAAAGTTTCAAGACGTTGCTAATAACTATGACGTTGCATGGTTATTGGTAAAGAAGTATTACCTTAATTATCTTTAATTGTCCACATTTGTAAAGTAAGATTCTACAGACAATTAATCAGTGGCTAACCGTAAAGTGTCTTCCTAAATAAAAAATTTGACATGTCACAGAGATGTCAAAAGTTTTGATTGGTCTGAGTGTTCAGACCCCTAGCGATCATGAGAAAAACCGGGGAGAGGCCCATCTGCTTCCCACTCTGTGTCTGAAAAAAATCAGTTTGGCTCCATAGACTTACATAGACTATCAGTCAGAGCCCAGCTGATCACGTCATACAGAGTCGGGAGAGGACTGCACTGAGCACAGTTTTCTCCCAGCTCATTGTCATGATTGGTCAGGGTCTGAACACTCAGACCCAGACCGATCAAAACTTTGTTTTAGATCAAAAAAATGTTTTATATGATGACAGTGACACTTTAGGGCTATGTTGACACATGCAGTAACGCAATAAAAATGCAACGTGAATGCATCGTGTGCAGTAATTAATAATATCATTGCCATCCAGTCCTCCTTCCTTGCATTAACACAATGAAACTCTAATGTGCGTGAACATCCTCTTAAGGGGCTCTAATTTTATTCTATTCTGAATGCTCATTGCATATAGACTGAAACTTAATTCGAAAGGCTAACTTGTACTACAGTATTGATCCTTTTTAGTATTCTGATGTCCTCTTTACAGGTCCAACAAGTACACAAACTGAAAGAACATGCAGCCGGCAGAATCTACATCCTCAACCAGTGAGTCACCATTGCAGGTGTGTCAGGAAGTGTACGCTAAGGGCCTGAGGCCGCATGTATGAATAGTCAAGACGATAGTCAATACATTTAATACTCATAATTGCTGAGGGTTATAATCTCAGCATAAATAATAGGAATATGAATTAAATTGAAAAAATGCACAGAATTATACATAAATTGTATTTTGACTAAGCAGGCAGGTAAAGTATAACAGTCTAGGTTTCTGGTATCGCCTTCTATTTCATATGGTTTCAGGGATTGCCCTCTGTTTCATATGGTTTTAATGATTGTCTGCATTCTCTTCATTTTTCACATTGTTCTTTTCCCCTCTCTGGTTACCTGCACAATTCCCGTGGGACTGAATTCCATCAGATTTAGCCTCTGTGGGCTTGTTTTATTCTTTCTTTTTTCTTACTAATCTCTTCTTTTTCCTCCTCTTTCTTCCTAGTCCCTTCTTCCTTCTGGTTATATGTGTTCTCTCCCTGGGACTGTTCCATCTGATTTAGCCTCTGTAGGTTTGTTTTCTTCCTCTTTCTTACTAGTCTCCTCTTCCTTCTGGTTGTCTGTGTTCTCTCCCTGGGGCTAAGTTCCATCTGATTTGGCCTCAATAGCATTGTTTTCTTCCTCTTTCTTACTAGTCCCTTCTTCCTTCTGGTTATCTGTGTTCTCTCCCTGGCACTGTCTTCCATGGGATTTATCTGTTCCAGACTGGTTTCTGCTCGTATCATCACCACCAGAAATTTTATCCTTAAGCATAAAGAAAGTCTGTTCAAACGTTTTCAATATGCCTTCTGTCCCTTGCAGCATTACTGTCCCGTTGGTATAGATATGGATTGTTAAGGAGTCTGGATACTGATCAACTATGAGTACTCTTGCATGTTCTGTTTCTTCTTTCTTGTGGTCTTTGTAGTGATTACAGACAGGCTCGGACTGGGCCACCGGGGGGCCGGGGAAACCCCCAGTGGGCCCCGAGCTGGAGTGGGCCCCCTGCTCCGGGGGGGGGGGGGGGGGGGCAATTGCCGCACCTCCCTTTTTAACTGGAAGCGATCGCAAAAATCGCTTCCAGTTAAATGTAAGGCAGTGTTCTGATTGACAGGGCGGGAAGCCGTAGGCTATAGGGGGCTATATACAGGGGGAGGACAACATAAGGGGCTATATACAGGGGGAGGACAACATAAGGGGGGCTATATACAGGGGGAGGACAACATAGGGGGGCTATATACAGGGGGAGGACAACATAAGGGGGCTATATACAGGGGAAGGACAACATAAGGGGCTGTATACAGGGGGAGGACAACATAAGGGGCTGTATACAGGGGGAAGACAACATAGGGGGGCTATATACAGGGGGAGGACAACATAAGGGGGGCTATATACAGGGGGAGGACAACATAAGGGGGGCTATATACAGGGGGAGGACAATATAAGGAGGGCCTATATACAGGGGGAGGACAACATAAGGGGCTATATACAGGGGGAGAACAATATAAGGGGGGCCTATATACAGGGGGAGGACAATATAAGGGGGGCTATATACAGGGGGAGGAAAACATAGGGGGGCTATATACAGGGGAGGACAACAAAAGGGGCTATATACAGGAGGAGGACAACATATGGGGGGCTATATACAGGGGGAGGACAACATAAGGGGGGCTGTATACAGGGGGAGGACAACATAAGGGGGGCTGTATACATGGGGAGGACAACATAAGGGGGGCTGTATACAGGGTAGGGACAACATAAGGGGCTATATACAGGGGGAGGACAATATAAGGGGCTGTATACAGGGGGAGGACAACATGGGGGGGGCTATATACAGGGGGAGGACAACATAGGGGGGCTATATACAGGGAAGGACAACATAAGGGTCTGTATACAGTGGGAGGACAACATAAGGGGCTGTATACAGGGGGAGGACAACATAAGGGGCTGTATACAGGGAAGGACAACATAAGGAGGGCTATATACAGGGGGAGGACAACATAAGAGGGGCTGTATACAGGGGGGACAACATAAGGGGGGCTATATACAGGGAAGGACAACATAAAGGGCTGTATACAGGGAAGGACAACATAAGGAGGGCTATATACAGGGGGAGGACAACATAAGAGGGGCTGTATACAGGGGGGACAACATAAGGGGGGCTATATACAGGGAAGGACAACATAAAGGGCTGTATACAGGGAAGGACAACATAAGAGGGGCTATATACAGGGGGAGGACAACATAAGGGGGGCTGTATACAGGGGGAGGACAACATAAGGGGCTATATACAGGGAAGGACAACATGAGGGGGCTGTATACAGGGGAAGGACAACATAAGGGGGGCTGTAAACAGGGGGAAGACAACATAAGGGGGGCTGTATACAGGGGAAGGACAACATAAGGGGGGCTGTAAACAGGGGGAAGACAACATAAGGGGGGCTGTATACAGGGGGAGGACAACATAAGGGGGGGCTATATACAGGGGGAGGACAACATAAGGGGGGCTATATACAGGGGGAGGACAACATAAGGGGGGCTATATACAGGGGGAGGACAACATAAGGGGGGCTATATACAGGGGGAGGACAACATAAGGGGGGCTATATACAGGGGGAGGACAACATAAGGGGGGCTATATACAGGGGGAGGACAACATAAGGGGCTATATACAGGGAAGGACAACATAAGGGGGCTATATACAGGGGAAGGACAACATAAGGGGGGCTGTATACAGGGGGAGGACAACATAAGGGGGGCTGTATACAGGGGGAGGACAACATAAGGGGGGCTATATACAGGGGGAGGACAACATAAGGGGGGCTATATACAGGGGGAGGACAACATAAGGGGGGCTGTATACAGGGGGAGGACAACATAAGGGGCTATATACAGGGAAGGACAACATAAGGGGGCTATATACAGGGGAAGGACAACATAAGGGGGGCTGTATACAGGGGGAGGACAACATAAGGGGGGCTGTGTACAGGGGGAGGACAACATAAGGGGGGCTATATACAGGGGGAGGACAACATAAGGGGGGCTATATACAGGGGGAGGACAACTTTAGGGGGCTATATACAGGAGGAGGACAACATAAGGGGCTATATACAGGGAAGGACAATATAAGGGGCTATATACAGGGGAAGGACAACATAAGGGGGGCTGTATACAGGGGGAGGACAACATAAGGGGGGCTATATACAGGGGGAGAACAACATAAGGGGGGCTATATACAGGGGGAGGACAACATAAGGGGGGCTATATACAGGGGGAGGACAACATAAGGGGGGCTATATACAGGGGGAGGACAACATAAGGGGCTATATACAGGGAAGGACAACATAAGGGGGCTATATACAGGGGAAGGACAACATAAGGGGGGCTGTATACAGGGGGAGGACAACATAAGGGGGGCTGTATACAGGGGGAGGACAACATAAGGGGGGCTATATACAGGGGGAGGACAACATGGGGGGGCTATATACAGGGGGAGGACAACTTTAGGGGGCTATATACAGGGGGAGGACAACATAAGGGGCTATATACAGGGAAGGACAATATAAGGGGCTATATACAGGGGAAGGACAACATAAGGGGGCTATATACAAGGGGAGGACAACATAAGGGGGGCTATATACAGGGGGAAGACAACATAAGGGGGGCTGTATACAGGGGGAGGACAACATAAGGGGGGCTGTATACAGGGGGAGGACAACATAAGGGGGGCTGTATACATGGGGAGGACAACATAAGGGGCTGTATACAGGGGAAGGACAACATAAGGGGGGCTGTATACAGGGGAAGGACAACATAAGGGGCTATATACAGGGGGAGGACAACATGGGGGGGCTATATACAGGGGGAGGACAACATAAGGGGGGCTATATACAGGGGGAGGACAACATAAGGGGGGCTGTATACAGGGGGAGAACAACATAAGGGGGGCTGTATACAGGGGAAGGACAACATAAGGGGCTATATACAGGGGAAGGATAATATAAGGGGCTATATACAAGGGAAGGACAACATAAGGGGGCTATATGGGGGAATAGACAACATAAGAGGGTATATGGGGGGTAGGGATGGACAACATAAGGGGGCTATCTATATGGGGGATGGATAACACAAGCGGGCCAGTTATAAGGGGGACAACACAGGGAGCCATCTATAAGGGACACTGAATGGGGGCAATTTATAAGGAGGACAACACTGAGGAGGCATCTATAAAGGGCACTACACAGAGGGGGACAACAATGTGGGGCATCTATAAGGGTAACTATACTGGGTGCTGTGTCTATACAATAGGGCATGCACAGAGAGGGGCATCTACTTTAGTGGACTACACAGAGGGGTCATCTGTAAGGGGACTACACAGAGGGGGCCATATACTATAGGGCATGAATAGGGAACCTTGGCTCTCCAGCTGTTGCACAACTACAGCTTTAGCTTTGGCTGTCCAGGCATGATGGAAGTTGCAGTTTTGCAACAGCTGGAGAGCCGAGGTTCCCTACCCCTGATATAGGGAATGCACAGAGGTTGTCATCTACTATAAGGGGATTACACAGAGGGGGATCTTTACTATAGTAGAGGCACACAGGGCCATCTACAAGGTGTCTACATATATATATATATATATATATATATATATATATATACACACACACACACACACGCCACAAATAGTCAGGGCTAACCACTGAGAGAAGGGCTAAAGGGGCCAATACAGATGTGCAGTGTGTAGAGAGATGAGGATGATGACAGAGTGAGGAGCCTAATATATTTCTCTGGCAGATTCTGTGGATTCGTGGCTTGGAGAAGTTCTCATAATGGCCCAGGACAGATGGAGAAGAAGATGAAAAGGGAAGAACTCTGATCAGAGAAGACGTCCCCTGTGAGTCGCTAAATCTATGTGCACTGTAATGTATATGGTGTAGAGCTGGGGCTACCTCTATATGATTGTATGAGGGGATATTGATCTTTGTTCAGAGGATTTTATTCAGTATCAGCGGTGGTGTTAGTCAGTATGTGGTGGCGTTAGTCAGTATGTGGTGGTGTTAGTCAGTATGTGGTGGTGTTAGTATGTGGCGGTGTTAGTCAGTATGTGGGGGTATTAGTGAATAGCAGTGGTGGTGATAGTCAGTATGTGGTGGTGTTAGTCAGTATGTGGTGGTATTATTTGTTACTTGTAATCTGGTGCGGTGTTCATTGGACTTAGTATACCTGATTTGGTCAGTAACAATATGGTAGCAATGGTTGTGGTGTGGCGGTAATATTTCCCCCTTGTGTACTGGTAATATTGGTCATAGTATAACAGTATAGCGGTAATATGTATGGTGATACTATTTCCCTCCTGTATACTGGTTTATTGGTAATATCGGTCTTGATATACAGGATTTGGTCAGTTACTGTATAGCGGTAATATGTGTGGGGATATTTGCTCTTTGTATACTGGTGTTATTGGTAGCTGTATGACTTGTATCTAAGTATACATTGTTATCAAAGAATATTGTCTTATAGCCCAATTACACCGGCCAATAATCGGTAACAAGTGCTCCTAGGAAGCCTATTCAGCCGATGGTCGGCCCATGTAAAAGTGCCAGAGATCTGCTGACATGCCAGCAAATGCCCCATTGTCGACTGATTTGATCTTTTGTGCGGCTAAGATCATTGCTGTCGGCTGCACATCACCTGCCCTGCTGATTAGC
The DNA here is from genome assembly GCF_027789765.1 of Dendropsophus ebraccatus. Lineage (NCBI taxonomy): Eukaryota > Metazoa > Chordata > Amphibia > Anura > Hylidae > Dendropsophus > Dendropsophus ebraccatus. The sequence continues at coordinate 57,033,708 of NC_091461.1, forward strand.
AATCATTTGCAGCCCTATGCTGCCCCATATCACACCGTATTAATGTTACCATAGATAAGTGCGGTGGCAGAAGGGTGGGCCCCAAGAATGATTTCCCCTGGTGGGCCCAAGGCACTCCAGTCCGACACTGATTACAGAACACCTCTTGCCATTTCTCTCTTCGCTTTTTATAATATAGCAGGTTTGTCATTTCTTCTGTAGTGTTAAAATCAGCAAACAAAGTCTCTGGATGTTCACTTATTTTTCTTTTTTTGAATTTATCTTTATTCTTGCCAGTTGGACAATTTATTTTATATATAGTAGATCCAGGATGTATAGGAAGCCCAGCGTTTTTTTCATCTTCTGCTTGACAGCTTGCCATATTGTTTCACTTTTCGGACAGGGGTTGTCTCCTTATCTTTCAGATATATTTTTTCCTTGTTTGATGCTTCTTCAGTCGTTGCTTCTGATCGTAGCTCGCAATGAACTCCCGTAAACAGAGCAAAGCAAGTTGCCTTGTTCGAGAAAGTGGAAAATCGTGGCAGAAAGTAATAAGACATTGTTGTTAAGACATTGTTATGATGTTCCTATAACGACACATGAAAACTTTTAACTATTTCTACAAGGCGGGCAATCCTTTTTGTGGACTGTCTGACTGTAAATTATTTTCAGTTACAAAATATTGTTGCTGCTTCTGTAAGTGTTTCCAAGGTAGCCAATAAAAGCTCTAAAAAGACAAAGGGAACGCCTGTCAAGTGAGAAGAGAGACGCAGAAGCACAGCCACACCTCTGTAAAGACCAGAGTGCATACAAATCCATCCACGCTGTGATATCTTGAGGTATGAAAATGTAGCTTTCATTCTTCTATGTAGTGTTAGGACTAGAGCAGAGAAAACCTTTTTTTATATGGAGTGGATGAAGAAATGGCGGAATATGAGATCACCCTCCTTTTGGGGAGGTAAAGTGGCTTAGAAACAAACTGGCTAGATCATATGCACTGGTTCAAGAAGAAAAGATTTAGACATTTCACATTTCATGCACACAAAAGAAGAAAAAAAAAGAAAAAATCAAATGAATGTAAATTTATATGTGTGAATGTAATAATGATATATATGTGATTATTATAATATTAGGCTATGTATACACTATGTAAGTGCAGCAGAAATCACAGCCGTTGTTACAACGGCCGTGATTTCTGCGGTGCTTACGTAGTGCTGCATCCTGAGGGAATCACGGGCGAAGTGTATACACTTGGTATACACTCCGGCCGGGATCTCATGCAACGCCGTAGAAAACTAACATATCAGTTTTCTGCGGCCGCAATTCAGTGAATAGTGGCTGCAGAAAACCCTGTCAGTTCACACAATAGAGCAAGCGGCTCTATTGTGTGCTGTGAGGAGTTCTGATGTGGGCGCGCACGGATGCGCCCGCATCAGAACTCTGCTGGCCGAAAGTGCATCCAGCCAGTACTGCAGCACCGGCCGGGATGATCTTTTCAGAGACCGGCCGTTCCGTGACCAGGCCGGGTTACTGAACGGCCAGTCTCATACACTATGTGAACATGGCCTCAGACTGAAAGAATACATTTGTTAGGGAAAACTGTACAAATGAAAGGAGGCTCTTGTACCCTGTTGGGCCTGAATACAAGATCAGATACGCCTGGACATGGAGGATACAGATTCTATATGGCATCCTGCGGCACATTTGCCCACAGATGTTCCAGCTGGGCCTAATGGTGGTCCATGTGTGGGAATTCAAGTGGGTCATGGAATTGCCTTCTTGTGACCCTTTAAGCTATAGCAGAGCCGGCGCGCGCGCTCCCTAGGAGACAGGGACGCGCCCTTCGGGCTGACAGGGAGCTGGAGGAGGAGCCCCGGCACAGAGCAGGAGATGGGGCAGCAGCGGCGCGCCGAGAGGTATGTGCCGCGGCCGCGGATGTGACAGTATGCTTGGCTAGAGATGCCTTTAGGACATACAGGTTCCTTTAATAAACACTTCCCCTTATACTGTATAATATGTTATTAGGAAACAAACTTACTGACGTAAACAAAAGGGTACACAGACTGATACAATGCTATCTCATGGCAACCAAGATACAGGTCGCTGCTATCCTGATATCACTATGAATGTGCCCTCTTGAATATCATATAGATAATGTATTCATATATCCTCTGGTGGTTTTCCAGTGATTCTTATTATCAGTTTGTTTTATGAATTATTCTTTGTTTTATGACACCTTTATTTGAATGGTGTCAAAGTGCTGGAGCCTATTATTCCCTGGGTTCTAGAATCGTTACACCTCACTGTGCTGTATGCAGAGTGTACCTGGCTGATTATGTAAGGGGCAGGCATACAGCAAATAAGACGTAAAGGCACTAGGGCTCAGAGAATAATAGGCTCTGCCTCTCTGACAACATTCACAGCCCGCATAAAGGTGTTTAAAAAAAAAAAAAAAGAGAGACACAGACAATAAAGTTATGTTCTGAATTCTTTCATTTAGCTCTCTCCAGCGGTGCCATCAGCTTTGTGAGCAATCAAGGAGTTACAGATTTACTTTAACGCCCCCAGGGGTATCTTCTGACATACTGAAATATAATACTAAATTATGTACAGTTGGTGTCCCACCACAGGTGTTTTTTTCTCTCCTTTGTACCTCTCAAAAAGCTCCTTCCTTTAGGTTAAGTGATGAAGGGTATTTTAAAGTTTTGCCACTAGATGTCAGTATCTCTTATAACTATATGTATTCCTATGTATTGCACAGCTGAGGAAGGTCATGGGTTAATGTTTTATGTTGTACCATGTGTTGTTACTAACCAATAGGAGGTGCTCTCTACTTCTAACCAATCTCTTTTCTCTTTTCTTATGCACTCATTCATCCCCACAACTCACAGTGAAGTTCTCTTTGGCCCCTGTAGGAGCAGTTACTTGGTGGAAGGAAGTGCAGTATAGTTCTTACCCGATTCTAAAGGAGGGAAGAAGAAAAAAACTACTGTTCCTGCTGTAGTTAAGCCAGGACCTGTGTATACAGATAAAGCTAGAGACAACTAGTTCTTTTTGTACTCATACTATATCTACTATGCAGTGCTAAGCACTTCAAAGGAGGAGAGTCCAGGAACACCCTAACCCATGCCAAGAACACGTCTAGAAATTGCAGGGCAGTATCCTAAAACACAAGAGGAACTAGCCTGGATAGGACAAAGCTACCCAAAGAGGTCTACGTATCCTATCTCACAACGCAGGTAACTGGGAAGGCCCGGAAGCTTAGCTACACCCAGATAACCACGATTGGGGCTTGTATCACCCTATCACGACAGGTAGCTCGACACTGTAGGGCAGAAGGTGGTCAGACCAAAGTTAAAACACTGGTAAAAGTAAAGTATCTGACTATACAGTATATTTCTTTAACGTTCCGGCAGAGTACATTGCTACACTGGGTTGGGGCTCCTCTTCTCCTCTGCTCAACTCTCCAAGCACCGCTACAACTACCTATCTTCTACTCTACTTCTCTAAGCACCTCCTCAAGCTCAACCAGCCTAAGTACTAAAGTCTATGTGAAGATTTATCTATTCTACAAAAGTGTATTGTATTGCTGACAGGCTTGACAGTAAAGCTGTTCTATTTTTACAACACTGGGACTCTGTCCGTACGCACCAGCACCTACACACACCAACTGTGCACTTTGGGTTATTTTTTCCCCATGTGGGTGGTGGTACTGATAGTCTGGGTGGGTCAGTTGCCACTCAGGACTACTGTGACAAGAGCCCAAGGGATCCACTACAACCCAGCAGGTTACCGACCATTGGGGAACACAGCCAGCCACATAAACAAGCAGGTACAAACATCACACCTGTGTGCTGGACAAGCACTAGCGTCACAACACTAACACCTCCCGCAGAGCTGTCACAACCACCAGTAATAACATTACCTGGTGAATCACCACACCGTGTTTGTCATACTCAGAAACACTGGTACAGAAACAGCAACAATATTTTGTAACTGAAAATATTTTACAGTCAGACAGTCCACATAAAGGATTGTTGGCCAGGTAGAAATTGTTAACATTTTTTACGTGTGGTAATAGGAGTTTTGTCATAACAATATTTCCTGCCAGGGAACTTCTACTTACTAGTTTCGATTCTAATAAGGCAGGGCAACAGCTCTGGAGTGACTTGCTGTGCTCTGTTTACGGGATTTTATTGCAAGAAACAGAAGCAAAAATCCATGATTTAAGAAGCATCTTAAAAGCAAGGAATATACTTGAAAGATAAGGAGACAACCCCTGTCCAAAAGAGAAACAACAATATGCCAAACTCTCAAGTAAAAGATGGAACGGACTGTGTGAGTAATATCATGTTTCCTATACACCCTGGATCTATTATCTATAAAATAATATATACTGAGAGAATGGGCAAGGATGAAAAACAGGCATTTAAAGAAAAAATCATAACTAGCCATCCAGAGACTTTGTTTGCTGATTTCAATACTAAAGGACGAATGACAAACCTGCTATATTATACAAAGCGAGGAGGGAAATGGCACGAGATGTTCTGTGACCACTATAAAGTACTCAAGAAAGAAGAAAAAGAACTTGCAAGAGTACTTGAAGTTGGAAATGATCAGCATCCAAAATGCTTAAAAATCCATATCTATCACATTGGGAAAGTAATGCTGCAAGGGACAGAAGAAAGACTGAGAAATTTTGAAGAGATTTTCATTAGCCTTAAAGATAAAAATTCAGGTGATGATGCCAGCAGCATGCCAAGTCATAATCTTGGGAAAATTACATCATATTACCCTGTTATCAAGATCAGCCGAAACCAGTCCGAAACAGATAAATCTCCTGGAAGACAGACCCAGGGAGACAACACGGATAACCAGAAGGAAGAAGGGGCAAGTAAGGTGGAGGAAGAAGTCAAGCCCACAGAGGCTAAATCAGATGGGATGCAGTCCCAGGGAGACAATGCAAATAACCAGAAGGAAGAAGAGACTATTAAAAAAGAGGAGGAAAACAAGCCCACGGAGGCTAAATCAGATGGAATACAGTCCCAGGAAGATTGTGCAGGTAACCAGGAAGGAGAAAAGAAAACTGAAGACAAAATCACTGAAACCATATAAACCAGAGGGCAATACAGCAAACCTAAAGCCTACAACTTTTCCCTTCTGCTTAGTCCGCATAGAATTTAAGTTTAGTTCTGTGCATTGTCTTCTTTTCATTTATATTTCTATTATTTACGCTAAGAATATTACCTTTTAGAGCGAAATATGTCCCTTTTAGAGCGAAATATGTCCCTTTAAGAGCGAAATATGTCCCTTTAAGAGCAAAATGGGTCCCTTTAAGAGCGACCTGGGCCCCTTTAAGAGCGAAATGGGTCCATTTAGGAGCGACCTGGGCCCCTATAAGAGTTACCTGGGCCCCTTTAAGAGCAAAATGGGTCCCTTTAAGAGCGAAATATGTCCCTTTTAGAGCGAACTATGTCCCTTTAAGAGCAAAATCGGTCCCTTTAAGAGCGACCTTGGTCCCTTTAAAAGCGAAATATGTCCCTTTAAGGGCAAAAAGGGTCCCTTTAAGAGCAACCTGGGTCCCTTTAAGAGCGAAATATGTCCCTTTAAGAGCGAAATATGTCCCTTTAAGAGCAAAATCGGTCCCTTTAAGAGCGACCTTGGTCCCTTTAAGAGCAAAATATGTCCCTTTAAGGGCAAAATGGGTCCCTTTACGAGCAACCTGGGTCCCTTTAAGAGCGACCTGGGTCCCTTTAAGAGCGAAATATGTCCCTTTAAGAGCAAAATGGGTCCCTTTAAGAGCGAAATATGTCCCTTTAAGAGCAACCTGGGTCCCTTTAAGAGCAAAATATGTCCCTTTAAGGGCAAAATGGGTCCCTTTACGAGCAACCTGGGTCCCTTTAAGAGCGACCTGGGTCCCTTTAAGAGCGAAATATGTCCCTTTAAGAGCAAAATGGGTCCCTTTAAGAGCGAAATATGTCCCTTTAAGAGCAACCTGGGTCCCTTTAAGAGCAAAATGGGTCCCTTTAAGAGCTAAATATGTCCCTTTTAGAGCTAAATATGTCCCTTTAAGAGCAAAATCGGTCCCTTTAAGAGCAACCTGGGTCCCTTTAAGAGCAAAATGGGTCCCTTTAAGAGCGAAATATGTCCCTTTTAGAGCTAAATATGTCCCTTTAAGAGCAAAATCGGTCCCTTTAAGAGCGACCTTGGTCCCTTTAAGAGCGAAATATGTCCCTTTAAGGGCAAAATGGGTCCCTTTAAGAGCAACCTGGGTCCCTTTAAGAGCGACCTGTGTCCCTTTAAGAGCAACCTGGGTCCCTTTAAGAGCGAAATATGTCCCTTTAAGAGCAAAATCGGTCCCTTTAAGAGCAACCTGGGTCCCTTTAAGAGCAAAATATGTCCCTTTAAGAGCGACCTGGGTCCCTTTAAGAGCAAAATGGGTCCTTTTAAGAGCGAAATATGTCCCTTTAAGAGCAAAATCGGTCCCTTTAAGAGCGACCTTGGTCCCTTTAAGAGCAAAATATGTCCCTTTAAGGGCAAAATGGGTCCCTTTAAGAGCAACCTGGGTCCCTTTAAGAGCGAAATATGTCCCTTTAAGAGCAAAATGGGTCCCGTTAAGAGCGAAATATGTCCCTTTAAGAGCAACCTGGGTCTTTTTAAGAGCAAAATGGGTCCCTTTAAGAGCGACCTGGGTCCCTTTAAGAGCAAAATATGTCCCTTTAAGAGCGAAATATGTCCCTTTAAGAGCAAAATGGGTGCCTTTAAGAGCGACCTGGGCCCCTTTAAGAGCGAAATGGGTCCCTTTAAGAGCGACCTGGGTCCCTTTAAGAGCGACCTGGGTCCCTTTAAGAGCGAAATAGGTCCCTTTAAGAGCTAAATGAGTCTCTTTAAGAGCGACCTGGGTCCCTTTAAGAGCGACCTGGGTCCCTTTAAGAGCGACTTGGGTCCCTTTATGAGCAAAATGATTCCCTTTAAAGAGCGACCTGGGTCCCTTTAAGAGCGACCTGGGTTCCTTTAAGGGACCCAGGTCGCTCTTAAAGGGATCCAAGTCGCTCTTAAAGGGATCCATGTAGCTCTTAAAGGGATCCATGTAGCTCTTAAAGGGACGGGACCCAAGTCACTCTTAAATGGACCCAAGTCGCTCTTAAAGGTATGGGACCCAAGTCACTCTTATTGGGACGGGACCCATGTCGCTCTTAAAGGAATGGGATCCAAGTTTCTCTTAAAGGGAAGTCACTGTTAAAGGGGCGCTCTTTTCAAGCACTATGTATTTTCCTGGAAATGCAAATCTAGTTTTATTTTTGATATTCACAAAATAACCCTGTTGATTACAAGTAATACTTCTGACCTGCAGTGGACATTAGGGGTATACATTTATACATTTTAACTCAACCTACCTACTGTATTTTGCATTATTGTATTGTGCATTATTATTAATAAAGCTCTTTTTAAATCGGGGGGAAAAGTGTGCAAAAGAAATTATTTAACCTTTTCACAATTCCCTGATAAATAAAAGTCTTTTAAACACAATGAAAAATCAGAAATCTTTTCTCTAAAAACTCATTCACTGAAGTGAAACAAGGAAAACGGGATGGATATCAAATTTTGGCTCACACCATGTTAAAAAATACTGCACCTACACCTCTTTTTCAGGCTGCGTTCACACTACGTATATTTCAGTCAGTATATGTATATTTCAGTCAGTATATAATAGTAAATAACAGCCATTATTTCAATACAACAGCCGTTGTTTTAAGATAACAGCAAATATTTGCCATTAAATGGCGGCCATCCACTCAATTTCAACATTGTGTGAACAGAGCCTTTCTGTGTTTTTAATCCACTTCTGGTTTTGGTTGCAATACTGACTGAAATATACATATACTGACTGAAATATACGTAGTGTAAATGCAGCCTTTGTAAACTATAAAAATAGTATGTACAAGAAATGTTATCTGGGGAGAAAGCAGATCTGATAAGTCTTCTGACTTTTTTGGGGATATACATAAATAAAGGCTGTTTCCACATGATGTAAGATTAAGGGTACAAACACACACGGCTTATACACTGCGTATTTACTGCTGCGATACGCAGCAAATACGCAGCAGATTAGATCTAAATAACTGAAGACAGTATCAAATCTGCTGCGTATCTGCTGTGTGTGTTTGTACCCTAAGTTTGGCTTCCCTTTAAGCTCATACATGCCTTACTTTCTGATCATAGAAACCACCAAGCAGCTGGAAATGAAAAGTGGCACGCAGCAGAGATGTGCCAAATTTTCACTGTATGACCTGAAATTTCACCATTGGTGAACTGTGTTTTTGTGTACAAGGTTTTTTGGGAAAGTTATAGTTTAAAGTTCTTAGAACAATATACCGTATTTTCCGGCGTATAAGGCAACTGGGCATATAAGAAGACTTCTCCTTATATGCCGGAAAATGTTAACCCCTGCCTGACCACAGCTAAATTAAAAAACAAACAAACATTAACTCACCTAGGGCCCGTTCCTGGCCTCCGCACGCCTCCCGCACCGTTCCTGGCGCAGGCAGTTTGACGTACACTACCTGCGCCGGAGATCGCCGAACCTCTCCCGAGCAGCCGAGTGTCTCATCGGAAAGGCTTGGAGACACTTGGTTGCCGGGAGAGCTTCGGGAGAATGAGAGAGGCGGCAGAAGTTCCTGAAGTCTCTCTAGTTCTCCCGAAGCTCTCCCGGCAGCCGAGCGTTTACGAGCCTCCCGATGAGACGCTCGGCTGCCCAGGAGAGGTTCGGCGTCAACCGTCTCCGTTGCAGGTAGTGTACATCACACTGGCTGCGCCGGGAATGGTACGGGAAGCGCGCAGATGCCAGGAACGGGCCCTAGTTGAGTTAAATGTTTGTTTTTATAGTGGTCGCCTCATACGGTAGGGATAGGGCCATTTTTGAGCCCCCTCACCATATGGGGCAACCATACCCGGCCTATAAGACGACCCCTAACTTTAACCCCGATTTTTCAGGGTTAAAAAGTCGTCTTATGCGCTGGAAAATATGGTAACATTAATATATAATTTCATCACTGTAAGATGTCTTCTTTGTATTGACTAAGTATGCCTAGGTCCCCTTAGGTAAGAAATCAAAAGTGAATCATTTACCTTCGAGACAAGAAAAGACTTTACACCAAAATTGTGAATTCCAACAACTGACAAGTCACCAGCAGGAAAAATGTCCATGAGGGATACCTGGTCCCTGCCCAAACAAAAAAATTACAATGTAGTAAGGCTGTAAAAAGACAACCCATGCAGCGTTGCATCCGAAACACAACCTAGTTTTCTCACTAAAGAAGATACCATTTCAGTCCATGACTGTTCAGGTTTCTTATTTATACCACTGCAAAGTAGAGAGTGGCTTGTCATCAATGGCAGGACACAAAATAGGTGCAGAAACACCAAATCTTCTTCTGCTAAACTTCTAGAAATTAGTCTGAAAAGAGACAGGGTAATGAAGTTATGAAGATGCCACCTTTATCGGGGTGGTGGACAAAGAAAGCGAAAGTTGCATGTGCTTTTGTCAGTAGAGCAAACAATATTTCCTACTGGTGGACAGGACTAGCCAGATATCCCTCCGGGAAGGACCCAGACAAGGGGTGGCTCCTGTAGGGAAACCACCAAAACCACCATATTAAGTGGCCCTATAAGTCAAAGTAATTACAAGGGAAAAACCAAGCCTAGGTATCCACCCACAGACATCTGTTTCGGGGTGTTGCCCCTTATCACTGTGGAGCAGGATTCTGGCTAGATGGATAGTCCTGTGTTTTGAGACTCTTAAGTGAGGCTCCACTAGCTCTTTGTTTGCTGACTTCAATGGGTAGCCCCTCCAGCTGCTCCCTACTCGCTGTCTGTGTATGAAATTGCACAGACAGCAAGCAGAGAATGAAGGGGAAGCGAGTGCTGACCTGACAGGTTGGCCCTTGCCTCTACCTTATTGTCGTGCCGTGCAAAACAGCCTTTAGATTGCACCATGAATGACATGTCTAACAGTCAGCAATCTGTCACCATGAGGTACACTACCCAAAAGATGCCCATAAAAGTATTTTTATAGGGCAATTTGGGAAGAACTTTATGCCCTCTTTTATGTCTAATCAGACCACAGCTGTAATAATTTACATAATTGCCTGAAACAAGTGTGCCAAGTTTTGCAGCAATCTGTCATTTCTATCTGGGTGCATTAGTCTTTATGTCAATTAGTGTACCTATTTATTTACTTATTTATTTGTGAGATCCAAATGAGCTAACATAGGTACATGAGTGGATTTCAGTGACATAATTAGTTTTATGGCACAAAACAACAAATTACAGAAATACAACCTCTTATTTATTCCACTGATAAGTGTTTCTACTATTCCCAATAAGCAGACCTAGGGAAAATAGATCTGAAGAAACTCACAATGAACATGAATAAAAAGATTGACTTCTGATCCCAACTAGGATACTTTAGAGGTTGACCACACTACATGAAGTATGATTCAAGTTGAGATATCACATTGTAAACAAGTATGCAAATGCGCAACCCCAATTCTTTGCAGCCTAACAACAATATAGTAACAGTATGGCATGAAGAAATCTGAATTCCCCAGTACTTAAATTTACCAATATATAGCTAATCCAAAGATGTAGAGGAGAAACTATGGTCTTGGAGTGGTAAAAGTACAGAGTCTGACCAATCTCCTATAAAAGCAGATTTTATAGGGTGGCCAGGGAGGCACCAGTATATGCCAGGTACACCAGGCTGTCATCTGAATATAGGGAGATATTTTCCATAAGAAGATCCCTTTCAATACCCTGATACAATGAGGCTAACAGCCACTGCCCGTGACTTACTTTCCTCTCGCTTTCCGGTGAAAATAAAAGTGGGGACAGGGGCCATTCCTGCCCTGTGCCTCTTATTAGGGCTGTAAAATGTCTAATGGCAACTTGACGATCACATTGCAATTTGACGTGAAAAATCAATCAAAAAAGCAATTTTGAACTTTGTGGCAACATCAAAAGTACACATGTACTGCATTATTCACTGAGAGCAGTGCTCAATTAATATGGGCTGCTAGAGCCCATAGTAAACGTTTACAAGCTTGGATCAGTTTCATAGCGTCGCTGAGGCATGACAAGGCTGTGGTGGTCCCTCTCTGTACCCCCTAGCAGCGCCATGACGTACATTTACGTCATGTGCCATGAAAGGGTTAAAATCAAGACGAAATTACAGTAATAAAGTAAATGACAGAAATAAAGTAAATGACAGACAGGCACAATGAGAGAGGACCCTGTCCATGAGGGCTTATGATCTACAAATTAATATTTTTGTAACATCAAAATTGAGGAGATATGTTAGGTGGTAATGAGGAGATTTAGGGTTCTTCCCTGGCTTTAAAGGGGTTATCCAGCGCTACAAAAACATGGCCACTTTCTTTCAGAGACAGCACCACTCTTGTCTCCAACTTGGGCGGGGTTTTGCTGCCTAGTTCCATTGAAGTGAATGGAGCTTAATTGCAAACCGCACCTGAACTGGAGACTGAACTCTGAAAGAAAGTGGCCATGTTTTTGTAGCACTGGATACCCCCTTCCCAAAACCCAAATCAGTACCTTTCAAACAATTAAAGGATAAAGGCCTTAGTTTGTGCTGCATTAACAATCTGGACTACCACTGGAGACAGCTCTTCTGTATATAGTCTATAATACTTACTTGAGAGGCAATCTAAGCCTATAGTCTTTCCCATGGAAAACAGGCCAACAGCTTCCACAATCTCACTTTGGGTAGATTGAGCACTAAAAGCAGCAGATTGGATATCTCCTTGTTACCAGGGCTGTGGAGTCGGAGCTAGTTTTGGTTGGAGTTGGAGTCACAAGAAAAATCTTTAAAAATTTTTATTGAATTTTCATATGAATTTTATAAATGCTCCTCATTAATATATTTTATCTTCTATGAATTTCACGACCTAGGGAGGATTTATAAAGACCGGCGTACAACTACGCCGGTTTTATATTAGGCCCTGCCCCCTTTTCCCCGGACGGATTCACTAAGAGGCGCACGCCTCTTAGTGAATCCGGCTGGCCCGGCATACAAAATCTACACCTGCTTCCAGGTGCAGGAGGAGGCCACGGCTTTTTCCAGCCTTGTCACGCCCCCCCAGCAGGCGTACGCCAGGGAGATGGGGCGAATATGCACCTTCTCCCTGGCGTACGCTGGGCTCCTGTGATGTCAAAGCCCCACTCAGAAATGCCTGCTTGCTTGACTACAGTGCAGGCGTCACGACAAACAACATCACAGTAACTGGTTGAGTACCATATTGACACTTAGCTATATACCTCCTCCTGTGACAGTACCCCCGCGCGCCTACAAAACACTAGCAAATGTTGGTTTACTGCCGCAAACATCATGTCCTCCTTATATCTAAAACTCAATCTTTCTAAACGTGAACAACTTGTATAAAGTATTAGTATACTGCAGCACTGATTGGCTGATGGGGACCGACGGGAGCCGGGAGCCTCACACAGCCGCATTGCCAAGCAGGTAATGTATGCTCCGGGCCGGGGTCTGCAAGCGGCGGGGGCTTAAAAGGTCCGGGTTACAAACTCGCAGCGTGAAATCCGCTGCGGATCCGGTACGTGTGAAGCTACCCTAATAATACAAGCTTGCTCCCACCATAGTCCAGGACCATCAATTTGGGAGGATTCAGACTGTATATAGTATAAGGAATAACAAGCTAATCAGTGGGGTCCCATGTACCCAGTACCAGAAAAGTGTCACAGCGCTCCCGCCAGACGTTATTGAGGCATCACAAAAATGAAAGGGCAATACATTTCTATGAGGCTTTTAAAAATACCTAAGTACAGCTTCAGCTACTTTCGAAAGCCTCATGGAAATGAATGGCTTATTAATTTATATCGGGCCTCAACAACAAACTTTGTTTGTTTGTTTGACTTATTTTTGGCCTAGTGGTAGAAGCTGTTTAATAGACAGCATCTATTAGTAAGATGGGATTCAGTGTTAGGCTATGTTCACACTACGTTAATGTACGGCCGTTGTTGCCATCGGTCGTACTTTGTGCGGAGTGGAACATAGCCTGTTCTGCTATGGGATCCCGGCCGGAACGTATACACATCGTATATGCTCCGGCTGGGATCCCGTACAGGGCCGCAAATAACTGACATGTCAGTATAAGCCTTGTCAGTTCAATGAAGCAAGCTGCTCCGGCCTCTTGCTTCATTGTGCGCTATGTGAAGTTCTGATGCGGGTGTGCGGTGATTTGTCCGCATCAGAACACTGCGGCCGTGAAGATCATCAGGCCGGTACTGCAGTGATGATCCATGCAGAGATCGGCTGCTCCGTGACCCGGCCGGGTCATTGAACGGCCGGTCCTATACGCCATGTAAACATGGCCGGAGGCTGTAAAAAACTAGCACTAACTCATTCTTCCAATATTTTCCCCATACCCACCGCCACAAAGGTAATAGAAACAGCCAGGTACCATCAGGCCTTGACTGGCAGCAATGATGGTTCCGGTGTAGGTCCCGATGGGTAAGTGACAGATGCAGCAGCTGTCATTTACACTTAAATGCAGTGATTGCTGCGCTTAAGGGATTAATGACGGACTGCAGTGCAATTGCTGCTGCCCATCCTTGATGGTGGGGGCTCAGCTGCTGACCAGAGCTCGCTTAATAGTTACATAGCAATTATTGGCATACAGGTATGTCATGGGTCATTTAGGCTCTCTGCTACCACCTCTGTCCGTGACAGGACCTGTCCAGAGCAGGAGAGGTTTTCTTTAGGGAATTTGCTATTGCTATAGACATTTCTTGGCACAGACAGGGGTGGCAGCAGAGAGCACTGTGTTAGATTGGAAAGAATACACCACTTCCTGAAGGACATAAAGCAGCTGATAAGTACTGGAGAGCTTGACATTTTTTTTTTAATAGAAGTAAATTACAAATCTCTATAACTATAATCTCTATAACACTAGTTGATTTAATAACAATTCTCTTTTTCTGGAGTATTCCTTTAATGGGCAACAAAGCAAAGTGTGAATTGGGTGAAAAATGTAATCTCTAATATTAACCCTATTAACCGGGCCAATTTAAATTTTTTGCGTTTTCGCTTTTTCCTCCTTGTGCTTAAAAGGCCATCGCAGTTGCATTTTTTCACCTAGAGACCCACATGAGCCCTTATTTTTTGCCCCACTAATTGTACTTTGTAATGACAGGCTAAATTTTTGCATAAAGTACACTGCAAAACCAGAAAAAAATTAAATGTGTGGTGAAAACTGAAAAAAAAAGAAAAAAAAAAAAAGTTTTTTGTTGTTTTTTTTTTTACGCCGTTCGCCCTGGGGTAAAACTGTCTTGTTATATATACTCCTCAAGTCGGTACGATTACAAAGATATGTAACTTGTATAACTGTTATTTTTTTTTATGGTTTTTAAAAAATTCAAACCATTTTTTAAAAATATATGTTCCTTAAAATTGCTCTATTCCCAGGCTTATAGCGCTTTTATCCTTTGATCTATGGGGCTGTGTGAGGTGTCATTTTTTGCAACATCATGTGTACTTTGATTGGTACCTTGATTGCGCATATGCGACTTTTTGATCGCTTTTTATTACAATTTTTCGGGATTTGATGGGACCAAAAATATGCAATTTTACACTTCGGAATTGTTTGGCGCTTACGCCGTTTACCGTGCGAGGTCAGGAATTAAATAAATGAATAGTTTGGGCGATTATGCACGCGGCAATACAAAACATGTTTATTTATTTATATTTATAAAATGGGGAAAGGGGGGTGATTCAAACTTTTATTAGGGGAGGTTTTTTTTTAAATTAATAATAAAACTCCCTGGGGGACTTCTAGTATATGCACACTGATCTCTCATTAAAATCTATGCAGTATAGTTATACTGCATAGATCCATGAGCTTTCGCCGAAGACAATAGAATGCTGTGTCGGGATCAGCGACAAAGGGAAGAAGGAAAGCTACTTTTTAAATGCAGCTGTCAACTCTGACAGCTGCGGGGGGCGGAGCCTGACCGGGGATGGAGTGAGACGCGCGCTGTGTGAGCTCCCGCATACCGCCGCATTATACATGCTCCTGCGGGCTGGAGGACGGCGGCATCCACATACCCCACATACCGGAGGACCAAGGACGCGGCGGGGATCCGACATGGCCGGCGGGACGTCCAAAAAGAACACCCGGGAGCCCAGGGACACGGCGGCGCCATCCCACAGAGGCCTCCAAGATGGCGCAGGCTCCACTGTGCCGCGGTCCGGCGGGGCGCCCATACAGCAGGCTGCAGGCAAGTTGTCAGTGTGTGCCGGGGACCAGCCAGGGGAGCAGGGGGCAGCCCAGGCACCAGCCAAAACCAAAGCCCGCGTTCCCCGGACGCAATCCTGCCCGCCCAATCCTCACTGGGGCCTGTCATTACTGGGCAGCAGAGTCATGAGGCCCAGATCCACAGGGAGGAGGAGGAGGAGGAGGACCTGCCTGAGCCCACACTGAGGGAGGTTTTTCGAGCAGTAATGAAAGGCAACATGGCCATTGCCTCCCTACAACAGCAAGTAGGCTCTATCCAGGAAGAACTGTCCTTTATGCGCCAAAATGTGCAAAAAGTTAATGAGAGAATGGCTGCTGCTGAGGGCAGAATCAGTGATTTAGAGGACAAGCTAGGCCCTGTTGTTAGAGATACTCGCAGACATGATCAGCAAATCTCTGCTCTCCTCCTAAAAGCAGATGATCTGGAAAACAGACTGAGACGCAACAATGTGCGCATTGTGGGCTTCCCAGAAAAAGCAGAAGGCCCTAATCCCACTCGTTTATTTGAATCCTGGATTAAGGATGCTATGGGAGATGGAACGCTGTCACCTTTGTATGCTATAGAAAGAGCCCACCGAGTCCCTGCTCGCCTGTTGCCACCTGGGGCTCAGCCACGCTTGGTTCTGGTGAAACTGCTACACTATAAAGACAGAGACGTTATCCTGCAGGCTGCACGCCAAAATCCTGATATTACCTACAATGGTTGTCGCATTTCCTTCTATCCGGATTATTCAGCAGAAATTCAAAAGAAGCGGGCACGCTTTACGGAAATCAAACGCAGGCTACGCCAACTTCATGTTCCCTATGCCATGTTGTACCCAGCCAAATTGCGCGTTGTTGCTATGGGAGACACGCATTTCTTCACTGAACCACGAGATGCTGACCGCTGGCTTGAAGCCCACCAGCAGCAGATTCGGCAGGGGGCCAACCCCTGATGTGTTCCACGTCCCTTTGCTTTCCTCCATGGTGTGTGGAAGGTTTCTCCCTCTGCTGTGGAGAATATGTATTTCCTTTTGGTGCCTTTTGTCCTCAGCCTGCAGTTGCACCTTGTATCCTGATTGAAGCGGGGTGGCCCGAAGAAGATGCAAGCTTTTCACCTACACCCGGTAGTGTGGAGAACTGGTGGCCCCCACTGTCCACACGTAGTGGACAATTGTTCCTGTTCCTGTTTTTTGTTCTTTTCTCTGTTTCTGTTTTTTTCTACATGTTTTTTTCTGGTTGCTGGGTCTACCAGGCCCTGTGTTTCTTGGCAACTCCCACACACTATACATGTACTCTCTACCCTCCAATATTTTTCATTGTACTACGCACTGTGCATTGATGTGTTTATATTTGCAAATGTATTTCTTTCTGTTCCCTTATGGCGAATGGCATTAGAGTGGTCTCCTGGAACATAAGAGGTCTGGGTGAGGCTGATAAGCGTTACGCACTGTTTGATAGATTACGTACATTCCACCCCCTTATCTTGTGTCTGCAGTAGACCCACCTCACTAAAGACACAGCTCATCTGTTACACAGGTCATGGATAGGCTGGAGCTATCATTCTTACTATTCACAGTATTCCCGGGGGGGTGAGCATATTGATCCATAAAAATATACCGTTTGTTTAAAGATTAAAGTAGACCCTCACGGTCAGTTCATTTGTTTGTATTGCTCCATTTATGCTACTAAGTGGGTATTGTGTTCACTCTATATACCTCCACCTTACAATAGTTCGGTTTTAAAAACAATTTTGAGTTTTGGTGCAGCACACCCGGATGCCTCACTGCTCCTCATAGGAGATTTCAATTCTGTTGTGGATGGCACCCTTGATAGGATGTCTGTAGTGGCATCGACCTCAAATGCGCGCTTGAGCCCCTTGGGTGCGCTCTTACCCGAGGTAGCTCTCTTTGATCTTTGGAGGGCACGGCACCCGGGTGTGCGCACCTACTCCTGCTACTCGGCCACGCACAATAGTCTGTCTCGTATTGACCTTGCCCTTGGGGATGCTCGGACGCTGTCCTTGGTGATAGAGGTAGAATATTTGCCGCGGTCACTCTCTGACCACTCCCCCTTGAGTCTCCTCCTGGAACACCCTGGGGTGTGGCGCCCCACAGAGCGGTCTTGGCGCCTTAATCCGCATTGGCTTTCTATTCTCGAGACGCCTGGTATTTAAATGGCAGCGGAAGAATTCTTTAATCATAATGCTGGTACTGCCACTCCGCAGATCGAGTGGGATGCCATGAAGGCGTATTTAAGAGGTTATTTTATACAAACAATTCCCCGAACTAAGCGAGCAAGAGTCCGTCTACGGTCGGCTCTCCAGGACTCCTTTTTACAGGCGGAGGAGAATCACATTGCAGGTAATTCTGCTGTCACCTCAGCTAGACTTAAAGAGGGCCCAACAGGTACTTACAGATTTTGACCTTGAATCTGCTGCCCATAAGAGAAACTTTGCTAAGCACATGTTTTTTGTAGAAGGCGAGCGTACTGGGCATTTCTTATCTGTTATTACGAGTGCTCAAAAAAGTTCGACCTTCCTC
The DNA here is from genome assembly GCF_027789765.1 of Dendropsophus ebraccatus. Classification (NCBI taxonomy): domain Eukaryota; kingdom Metazoa; phylum Chordata; class Amphibia; order Anura; family Hylidae; genus Dendropsophus; species Dendropsophus ebraccatus. Next base: position 57,051,538 of record NC_091461.1, read on the forward strand.
ACCCACATACAGAATAATGAGGGAGTCCTGGTGACCTCTACCCCTGAAATCTTACAAGTCTTTTATTCTTATTATTCCAATCTATATAGCTCTAAATTGGAGGCCACTCCCAATCATATCAGGGATTTCCTGTCTTCTATCTCCCTCCCGGTCCTAACTGCTGATGTACGGGAAACATTGGAGACCCCGCTGACCTTAGAAGAGCTAGAGGCTGCGGCCTCCTCTATCACCAACAACAGGGCACCGGGGATGGATGGGTTGCCAGGGGAATTATTTAAAAAGGTGGGAGAGGTGCTGTTACCCAAGCTGTTGGAGGTGTGGCAGGCCTCTGTGGAATCAGGCTCCCTTCCGGAGTCCATGAGGGAAGCAATAATTATATTCCTGCCCAAGCCTGGGAGAGATGTAACCTTGCCGGGTTCCTATAGACCCATCTCTCTGTTATCTACAGATATCAAGATAGTGGCCAAGGCCATAGCTAACAGACTCTCCCTCTACATGAGTGCTCTAGTTCATCCCAACCAAACGGGCTTTATTCCAGCCAGGTCCACTGCCATGAATATTAGACGGTTGTATGTGAATCTCCAGTTGCCTTTGGAGGATTCGGGAGGGAGGGCGGTGTGTTCACTCGACGCTGTCAAAGCTTTTGACAGTGTCGAGTGGGCCTTTCTATGGGCAGTACTGGACAAAATGGGGTTTGGGCCACACTTTATTTCTTGGATCCGGCTGTTATATTCCTCACCCTGTGCACGTGTGAAAATAAATGGTGGCCTGTCTGCCAGATTTGATTTGCAGCGGGGTACGCGGCAGGGATGCCCCCTGTCGCCGTTGCTTTTTGCGCTAGCCATAGAGCCGCTGGCATCCCTGATCCGTGGCCACCCAGGTGTGTGTGGTTTTAAGAGGGGTCCCCAAGAGGAGAAAATTGCGTTATACGCAGATGACTTATTGTTATATCTAAATGACACTGATGCATCTCTGGCTACGGCTATCACGCTTATTGATGACTTTGGCAGATTTTCAGGATTGTCCATTGGTTAGGACAAGTCGGTGCTGCTGCCGCTGGATGTTGATGTAGCACACATGCCTGTCCTCCCCTTCCCTCTCAAGATTGTCACGGAATTTAAATACCTTGGCATTATTATCTCCAAGAATATCAAAGCCTATGAGAGATTGAATCTCACACCGATTCTTTCCAAATTTCAGGCCAAAATGGGGGTGTGGCGTAAGCTCCCTTTATCAGTGGTGGGACGCTCTAATCTGATAAAAATGGTATGGATGCCCCAATTACTATATGTATTGCATAATTCCCTGATATGGATTCCTATCCGTTACTTTCATAAAGTACACAGCTTATTCAGAGACCTCATTTGGGGTTCCCAGCGCCCTCGTATAAAGCTAGAGACTTTGCAAAGAGCTAAAACAGCAGGGGGGTTGGCAGTGCCTAATGCCATGATTTATTTCTTAGCCTCTCAGCTGCAACATCTTAGGGAGTGGGAGACAGACACGTTAACGGACCCTACTTTCCAATTATTACAGGCCCACTTTGGAACGGGGCAGTTATTTGAGGTCCTGGAGGCTAAACGCTTCTCAACGGCTGCAGCAGGCCTCCCTACACTTCAGCTTTATCATAGAGTCTGGTGGAAGGTTAGAGACATGTATGGGTTGTCCAGATGCTCTGCATACACCTCTATATGGGATACCCCTTGGTTGAGTGAGTTATTCTTCTTGGAAGGGTTTACACCATGGCGGGCACTTGGTCTTAGACGAGTGGAGCAGTTATACATTAATGGCCAGATAAAAAGTTTCCAGCGGCTGTGTGAAGAATTCCCCATCCCTAGGACACATTTTTACAAATACCTCCAGTTACGCCATGCGTGTGATAGTGAGGGGGACATTTTGTCCCGGGAGCGGGTAATTATTCCGCCTATCCATATAGTGGGTGCATCTACTTCCACATCTGGTCTCATTTCCTTGCTATATATCCACTTGCACGACAAATTTTTAGAAAAACATCTGTTGATCATAAAGGAGAAGTGGGAGGCTGACTTGGGTCCCCTGGAGGATGAGTTATGGAAGGAAATTTTGGAGATGACGCCCCAGTTGTCCGTGGGGGAGCAGCACTGACTGTCCCATTTGTACCTGTTACACCGTGTCTACAGAACTCCGGAGTTCTTATTTACAGTGGGACTTCGTCCCTATGCCCTGTGTCCTCGGTGCCGGAGAGACGAGGGAGGGATCCTGCACATGTTCTGGCGGTGCCCAAAATTAATGAGGTATTGGCAAGAGGTTGCTTCAATTATCCACAAAGTCTATTCTGTTCACCTTGAACAGTCTCCCTTAGTTTGCATCTTAGGCTACGTAGAGGACATAGCCTTACCTAATCCTGGTAAAGTAGCTGTTGCTAGGATCTTGTATATGGCTAGAAAGCTGATAGCTCAATCCTGGCTTGACCAGGACCCTCCGACGAGTACTGTCTTTGTAGCTAAAGTTAACTGGCTCATTGGCAATGATAAATATGCCTATGAAAAGCGGGAGGCGATGAAAAAATTTGAGAAGATCTGGGCCCCTTGGCTAGATACCCCCGGTATGGCGCCGCCGTCACTTACTAGAGGCAGGCTCTCTCCCTCAACGGCCACCTAGACATATGTTCAGGAGTTTCTGCTTATAATGGAGGTTATAGAGCCTATCTAATGGTTTACTGTCTTTACTGCTGCGTACCCCTCCTCTTCTGAAGGGTTTCTTTCGGACTATTTTGGTTGTTGCCAATATGTTGTTTTTACTTTCTGTTCTGTACTGTTTTGCGCAGGGTTTGGGCTACTGTACTGGCCTCCCTGTGATTATGTGTCTTTCAAAAAAATACAAAACCTTTAATAAAAACTATTTGATTAAAAAAAAAAACTCTGACAGCTGCATTTAAAAAGCTAATTAGCTGGCACAGCGATCGGACCTCGCTCGCTTATAGCTGCGGTCCCGGGCTGCTTAAAGCACCCAGGATCGCGGCAGTTCAGAGCGGGGTCGCCGCGAACTCCCCTGCATGTTGACGTCACCCGGGGGGGCGGCATTGCACGTCTGCGACGACAATGTCTTTACTATGCTGTGCATGCGCAGTACAGCGGGAGATGCCACTGCTTTAAAGAGTAGCTGTCACTAGAAATAGCCTTTGACATGTCATCAGACATATCAAAAACTTTTGATCACAGGGGGTTTCACTGCTGAGACCCCTGCAACCAGGAAATATGTCTGGGAAGACAGCGTGGCAGCAGCATGATACACTCCTCATCCACTCTAATTCCGTCTATGTAGTCTTATAGACTTGCAATGACAGAATCAGCCGTAATGGAGATACGACTGAGGAATGGATTGCGCTTGATCTCCTGATCAGAGACCCACTGCGATCAATAACTTTTGACATGTCTGATGACGTCAAAATGTATTTCTAGTGACAGTAACTCTATAAATATAGCAATTTATAACGTTTACAGTGAATTTCTTTTGAGTAAAGTTCATTTATCAGTATATGTCATACCCTGGTAACGCCTCATGCTAGTGAAGGGAGGGACAACCATTAACCATTGTTACGCGGTATATGACTCAGTTGTGCAATACAGTAAATACAGTAGTTGACCCGTCACATTGTCAAAACTAAAACCTAAACATTACTGATGTTTCTTCTGTTTCTAAGGTGCCAGTCATCTCTTTCTAACTCCTATTTTTCAAATTAACTTGTGCAAGAAAGCTATCCAGATTTGTAAATTACTTCTGTTTAAAAATCTTCAGTCTTCCAGTATAAAAATCTTCAGTCTTCCAGTACTTATCAGCTGTGTATTCTGTGTATCAGTGGTGTATTCTTTCCACTCTGACACAGTGCTCTCTTCTGCCACCTCTGTCTGTGACAAGAACTGTTCAGAGCTTACTGCTCTGGACAGTTCCTGACATGGACAGAGGTGGCAGCAGAGAGCACTGTGTCAGAGTGGAATGTTAAAATAACATTATTTTGCATTGCTTCTGATCTTTTCCAAACTAACATCAGATAGTGCTGCTTTGTTTCTCAGATCAGTTTCTTACTAAAAAAAAAAAAAAAAAAAAATTGGCAGAAACCTGACTTGTGCTGGAGGTGTGGAAAAGCGAGAGGCACTATGATCCATATCTGGTGGGGGTGTGCAAAACTTCAGCCTTTCTGGATAGCTGTTATAAAGCTTAATCATTCCATCTCAGGGGCCCCTCTAGTTTTGTCCATGATACCGGGTGGGCTGAAGAATTTGGTCACAGGCCTCATGAGATTTATGCTATAGGCATCTGTACTGGCACAGATGGAGGAGTTGGCGGTAGACTCTAAAGATAATGCAGACCGTCATTATGGAGACAGTGGCTGGAATTTGTTGAGACTCCTGAATTCCAGTCCAGGTCTTTGGGTTGATTTTCTGTAAACCCCCTCCCCCCCCTCCGGCCCGGGGGTATTTTTAAGCTATGGCCGAGGAGTGGGTGGTTATGGACGGCGGAGGTCACTTACCTACCCCGTTCCAGCGACGGGTCCCAGACTGCGCTGCCCGATACACCCGTCGGATTGCAAAAACGTAGTGTGAACCCAGCCTAAGTTATTTATCTAATATGCAAAAGAACACTGCAGAGACACCATCACATGTCTCGACGTCAGTGAACTAGCCAGACCTTCCCTCCGGGAAGGAACAACCAAGCCAAAGCGTTCTCCAGTCAAGGAAACCACCTCAGCAAGGTATCCATCCACAGACAGCTGTTTCGGGGTTTTTGCCCCTCATCAGTGTGGAGTAGGTTACTGGCTAGTGGGAGCAATGACTAGTATGTGCATGCAAAAGGACGCTGGTTGACCTCAGGGAGATCAACCAAAACACCGCAGAGACACCATCACGTGTCTCAACGTCAGTGTATTCTAGAACATTGCCCCCTGGGAAATCGAATATGCAAAAGAACACTGCAGAGACACCATCACATGTCTCGACGTCAGTGAACTAGCCAGACCTTCCCTCCGGGAAGGAACAACCAAGCCAAAGCGTTCTCCAGTCAAGGAAACCACCTCAGCAAGGTATCCATCCACAGACAGCTGTTTCGGGGTTTTTGCCCCTCATCAGTGTGGAGTAGGTTACTGGCTAGTGGGAGCAATGACTAGTATGTGCATGCAAAAGGACGCTGGTTGACCTCAGGGAGATCAACCAAAACACCGCAGAGACACCATCACGTGTCTCAACGTCAGTGTATTCTAGAACATTGCCCCCTGGGAAATCGAATATGCAAAAGAACACTGCAGAGACACCATCACGTGTCTCGACGTCAGTGAACTAGCCAGACCTTCCCTCCGGGAAGGAACAACCAAGCCAAAGCGTTCTCCAGTCAAGGAAACCACCTCAGCAAGGTATCCATCCACAGACAGCTGTTTCAGGGTTTTTGCCCATCATCAGTGTGGAGTAGGTTACTGGTTAGTGGGAGCAATGACTAGTATGTGCATGCAAAAGGACGCTGGTTGACCTCAGGGAGATCAACCAAAACACCGCAGAGACACCATCACGTGTCTCAACGTCAGTGTATTCTAGAACATTGCCCCCTGGGAAATCGAATATGCAAAAGAACACTGCAGAGACACCATCACATGTCTCGACGTCAGTGAACTAGCCAGACCTTCCCTCCGGGAAGGAACAACCAAGCCAAAGCGTTCTCCAGTCAAGGAAACCACCTCAGCAAGGTATCCATCCACAGACAGCTGTTTCGGGGTTTTTGCCCCTCATCAGTGTGGAGTAGGTTACTGGCTAGTGGGAGCAATGACTAGTATGTGCATGCAAAAGGACGCTGGTTGACCTCAGGGAGATCAACCAAAACACCGCAGAGACACCATCACGTGTCTCAACGTCAGTGTATTCTAGAACATTGCCCCCTGGGAAATCGAATATGCAAAAGAACACTGCAGAGACACCATCACATGTCTCGACGTCAGTGAACTAGCCAGACCTTCCCTCTGGGAAGGAACAACCAAGCCAAAGCGTTCTCCAGTCAAGGAAACCACCTCAGCAAGGTATCCATCCACAGACAGCTGTTTCGGGGGTTTTGCCCCTCATCAGTGTGGAGTAGGTTACTGGCTAGTGGGAGCAATGACTAGTATGTGCATGCAAAAGGACGCTGGTTGACCTCAGGGAGATCAACCAAAACACCGCAGAGACACCATCACGTGTCTCAACGTCAGTGTATTCTAGAACATTGCCCCCTAGGAAATCGAATATGCAAAAGAACACTGCAGAGACACCATCACATGTCTCGACGTCAGTGAACTAGCCAGACCTTCCCTCCGGGAAGGAACAACCAAGCCAAAGCGTTCTCCAGTCAAGGAAACCACCTCAGCAAGGTATCCATCCACAGACAGCTGTTTCGGGGTTTTTGCCCCTCATCAGTGTGGAGTAGGTTACTGGCTAGTGGGAGCAATGACTAGTATGGCTGGGTCCTTCCCGGAGGGTCCTTCCCAGAGGGATATCTGGCTAGTCCTCTGTTTCGAGACTCTTTGATGAGGCTCCACGGGCTCTTCTTTTGCTGAATTATGTTTCCCAGGGGGCAATGCACCTAGGACTTCACTGCATTGAGAGCTTTCACTAGCAGCCGTCAGTGTTGTTGTTTGGCTGGTGTCCCTGAGATCAGTGATCTGTTTCTCTTATGGCTCTACTAGTCATTGCTCCCACTAGCCAGTAACCTACTCCACACTGATGAGGGGCAAAAACCCCGAAACAGCTGTCTGTGGATGGATACCTTGCTGAGGTGGTTTCCTTGACTGGAGAACGCTTTGGCTTGGTTGTTCCTTCCCGGAGGGAAGGTCTGGCTAGTTCACTGACGTCGAGACATGTGATGGTGTCTCTGCAGTGTTCTTTTGCATATTCGATTTCCCAGGGGGCAATGTTCTAGAATACACTGACGTTGAGACACGTGATGGTGTCTCTGCGGTGTTTTGGTTGATCTCCCTGAGGTCAACCAGCGTCCTTTTGCATGCACATACTAGTCATTGCTCCCACTAGCCAGTAACCTACTCCACACTGATGAGGGGCAAAAACCCCGAAACAGCTGTCTGTGGATGGATACCTTGCTGAGGTGGTTTCCTTGACTGGAGAACGCTTTGGCTTGGTTGTTCCTTCCCGGAGGGAAGGTCTGGCTAGTTCACTGACGTCGAGACATGTGATGGTGTCTCTGCAGTGTTCTTTTGCATATTCGATTTCCCAGGGGGCAATGTTCTAGAATACACTGACGTTGAGACACGTGATGGTGTCTCTGCGGTGTTTTGGTTGATCTCCCTGAGGTCAACCAGCGTCCTTTTTCTAAGTTATTTATCTAGACACTATATGGCAATCGTTGTAGGTAATTTCAATCTCCATGCTGTGGGACAGTAAGGAAAAGCATTGACATCCATGGAGAGCCCTTGGGCAAAACCTTGTTGTCAGTACTGGCCATAACAACCAGATTACAAGAAGTAGGATGCTTGAGAGGCTATTTTGCTCATTCTTGAAAAATTTATCACCTGGGGTCTAGTGGCAGGACCACCCTCCTGCCCTCCACGGAGGGGCAATCCCTGCCTCTGGCCGGGGGTCAGTGAAATGAAAACACAGAAAGGCTACGTTCCTACACTGTTGAAATTGAGTGGATGGCCGCTATTTAATGATAAATAATTGCTGTTCTTTTAATCCCTTAACGACACAGGGCATACATTTACGCCCCCGCTGCCTGGGCCTTAACGCAGGAGGGCGTAAATGTACGCCCTGGTGCGGTCCCGGGATATGGAGCGGGCTCACAAGCTATCTGCAGCCATGCCCTCACCCTCAATGGCGGGCACCCGCGATTGCGCGGCCGGCTGCCATTAACCCCTTAAACGCAGCGGTATAAGTAACCGGAGCATCTCCAGTCGCTTAGCGATCGGGACCCCCGCAGCGTGTCTGCAGATCCCGATCTGCAGGTCCCGATCGCATTTCCTGACTGCCAGAGGTCTTCTCCTTACCTCCGTGCAGTCCTCTGTTCAGTCTTCTAATTCAGCCTGCCACTGGCAGACTCTATCAGAAGATTGCCGATAACACTGATCCCGGCTATGCTATGTGTATGTAATCTAATGTATGTCAGTGATAGTTCCCTGAGGGAACTATTAAAAAGTGAAAATAATTAAATAAATAACTGTTTTACAAAATGCCCCATAGCCCCTCCCCCAATAAAAGTTAAAATCACCCCCCCTTCCCATTTCATACATAAAACACATAAAAATAATAAAGGTAATTACCATATTATATACCGTAGCATGCGTAATCATCCAATCTATTAAATTAAAACAATATTATTCCCGCATGGTGAACGGCATGAATAAAAAGCGGTAAAAATACACAGAGATTGCTTTTTTTAAATGACATTTTATGTATAAAAAAAATAATTAAAAGCGATCAATACGTTTGATCTACAAAAAAATGTTACTAATGAAAACTAGAGATCATGACGCAGAAAATGACACCCCATACGACCCCATTGGTGAAAAAATAAATGCGCTATAAGAGTTACAATAGGACCATTTCAAATATGCCTATTTGCAAAAAAAAAGTTTTACTGCTAATAAAAATTGTAAAACGTAAGAAAACTCAGTAACCATGCATATCTCTGTGTTCAGACTGATCTATAGAATAAAGGAAAAATGCCAGTTTTACCGCAAAGTGGATTACGTAAATGTGGAAGCCCCCCAAAATTTGCAGAATCACATTTTTTGACCCAAGTTCACCCCATAAATTATATTTTAGGGGTTCCGTCATTCATTTTATGGAAGATTAAAAAGATGCCATCACAAAGTACACCTGCTCCTGAAAAAAACAAGCCCTCATATGGCCCAGTAGGTGGAAAAATGAGTTATGGGTCTTAAAAAGAACGAAAACGCAAAAGTGACAATTGGCCATTTCAGGCTCTATCCTTAAGGGGTTAAAATAACGGCCATTTGTTTTGAAATAACAGCCATTATTTGCCATTAAAGGGGTAGTGCGGCGCTAAATATTTATTCACAAAATAACACACATTACAAAGTTATACCAGACCCGGAAGTGTGGTGCAATATACTCACTGTATTTGTGTCGACCCCCGGCCGCCATCTTGTGACAATGACGTCCCTCATGCCGTCTCCCCTCTGCCGCGTCATCAGCTGCTCAGCTGCGATTGGCTGAGCATAAGTGTGCGGCCGGGGGTCGACACGAGTGCGGTAAGTATAGTGGTGTGGGTGGGGGGAACACGGAGAAGGGGGCCATTCACATACATAACATACATTACAAAGTTGTATAACTTTGTAATGTGTGTTATTTTGTAAATTTAAGTTTAGCGCCGCACTAAACCTTTAAATGGCAGCCATCCACTCAATTACAACAGTGTGTGAACAGATCCTTTCTGTGTTTTCAATCCACTCCTGGTTTTTTCAATCCACTCCTGGTTTTTTTCAATCCACTCCTGGTTTTGGTTGCAAAATACTGTGTGGGAACATGGCCCACATTTCTTTTTTTTCACTCAAAATTACGGTCATATTTATCTTTAGTGTGTGTGAACCTAACCTCAAGGGTATGTTCACTCAACATTTTGATGCAGACACAGATTTCCATTTGAATTCCACCTCAAAATCTGCACAAATCCTGAGTGGAATCTGAAGCGCCTCAATTTTAAAGGGAAGTCTGCGCCCCCAGGCAGTTCTGCTTCATGAGCGGACATGTCCATCCTGGAAGAGGATTCCGCGTGTTATTACGACCTCTGACCTTCCTCTCCGGCCCGGCTCCACACACAAAGCTTTGTAGCAGTTTTTTTTAACCAAAGCCAGATGTGGATCCAGAAGTAAATGTAAGAACACCGAGCTGCCATTGCTTTCTAGTGACTGCTGTACCCTCCCTCAGCAGCCATGACTAATGTCTCTCCTCACGTGAGGTTAGAGTCCATACACACAGCACCAATTCTTTCCAGGATGTCCCCCGTGCCGCACCCCAGTGGTTGCCATGGTAACCGGCCGTTCTCCTGCACCTCCCCCTCCCGCCCTGCATACGTTTCTATGAAGAAGACGTCACAGCCGGGCGGGACCATCATGTCTTCCGGGATGTTACACATTTAGCATATTTACCTCCCCCCCCCCCCCCGAGGGAATCGCTGTTGACGGCTCCATCTTGGCAGCAGCGGGTCCTGTCCTTCCCTCCTCCAGTGTACAGCGGTGCGGGACTCGTGAAGGTGAGGGGCCCGGCCTGGGCCGCCGTGGGGACCACTTCGCGGAAACTTTGTAGGGTGACTGCAGCCCCGGCACAGCGGGCGCATACATTACTTGTATATAGCATTGCTGCCCGGGTCATGGAGGGATGTAGCAGAGCTGAGTGTGTTGTGTTGCTGTTTGCAGCTGTAACTGTAATCTCAGCGATATCATTGCATGTTACATTGACAAATGGCAAACTCCCCTCTGCCTCATGGTGACCGGACTCTGGGGGAGCAGAGGACGATGGGTGTCACTATGGCTGCAGTATGTGGGATGGACGTCCGTGCTTCCACTTCTTTCCCGTCAGTCCCATGTAACCACACCCTGAGAGGGAGAAAGTGGCCGAACATGTTGTGCTGTGTGCACAGTGCTCACACTGCTATGCTGGTGCTGCAGAGCTGTATGCTGGTGCTGCAGAGCTGAGCTAGTCATCTGGCCAAAGGTTAGACCTTGTATACTAGCTCTTCGCCATAGGAAATAATGGAAATTCCACTGCAAACTGGGCGGCCTATCCTGCTGCACCAGCCTGAACCAGTGTGGCTCTGCTATGTCTGAGGACATCCTGGTCTGGGATTGCTGAGAGGGGTCTAGTATAGACGGGTCAGGAATGACTGGTATGTTAGAGGGGGCGATAAGGCAGCTGCACTATATTCCTAGAAGATAGTGATGACTAGGCGCTCAGGAGGGCTGTCATGTGGAGGTAGGAGGAAACCCTACAAGGTGGTGTGCAGTGGGTGGCATCATGGCGCACGCTCATTACTGGCTGAGAGATCACATGACTGGCACTATCAGATGTGCGCTAAGTATTTTCAGGGTGATCTTATCGATTGACGTCTATAGCTGGAGGCCTTACTTACCGTGTCTTTGGAGTTATATGGTGACCTGGAGGGTTTTTTCATATAGTTCCCTTTAGGGGAAAGAAATTGCAGCAGGTCAAACATACTAAGTACAACCAAATGTTAATGTGTTCCCAGTGGGGAGAGAAAGGGGAAGACGCTGCCAGATTCCTATCTCTGAGAACAAAGGGGTCACACAGTTATAATCCAACAAGTACCTTCTCTCCACCATCATAATCTGTCCTGGAAGAGTCCAATACTATACACATAGACAGTCTGCCAGTCCCACTGAGGTCACATGTATTGGGACCTGTAGAATCAGGACACATCCAATCCATAATCATAACTGCACCTCTGTAGAGATGGGGGTCCTCCTTAGTTGTTTGAGCCCCACAGCAGCTTCTGTGCCTGTGACCCTCGTAGTTGCCACCATAAAGAACATGGTGCTGCCCACCTCCAATCCATAATACCGACCCCTGGTAAAGGCTATGCACTGGATGGAGCTGTGTGCTTTACCATAGCAATGCTCTATAAATATACCAGTGTGAATTAAGTTCACACATATTTGTATTTCACAGGAAGGAAGACTATAATACTTACGGAGGATCGCTTCTTCTTTACATTTTAAGTGTGCACCTCCCCAGGACTACTGCTGTCATGTCTTATTTAATCATTGTTTAAACCCTCTACTCCACCCTGGGGCCCCCTTCCTCATTTTTCTGCTTAGTTGAGGACACTTTTATTTCTGACACAAGATTGACAAAGCTTTAGCTACAGTCCCCTCAGCCCATATTCCCCCCCGCCCAGTGCTCATCCCTGTAACCTGCCTCTACATACTCCACCCCCCCCCCCCCCCCCCGCGCTGCCCAGTGCTCATCCCTGTAACCTGCCTCTACATACTTCAACCCCCCCCCCCCCCCGCGCTGCCCAGTGCTCATCCCTGTAACCTGCCTCTACATACTCCACCCCACCGCGCTGCCTAGTGCTCATCCCTGTAACCTGCCTCTACATACTCCAACCCCCCCCCCCCTGCGCTGCCCAGTGCTCATCCCTGTAACCTGCCTCTACATACTCCAACCGTCCCCCCCCCCCCCGCGCTGCCCAGTGCTCATCCCTGTAACCTGCCTCTACATACTCCAACCCCCCCCCCCGCCCTGCCCAGTGCTCATCCCTGTAACCTGCCTCTACATACTTCAACCCCCCCCCCCCCGCCCTGCGCAGTGCTCATCCCTGTAACCTGCCTCTACATACTCCACCCCACCGCGCTGCCTAGTGCTCATCCCTGTAACCTGCCTCTACATACTCCAAACCCCCCCCCCCCCTGCGCTGCCCAGTGCTCATCCCTGTAACCTGCCTCTACATACTCCAACCGTCCGTCCCCCCCCCCCCCGCGCTGCCCAGTGCTCATCCCTGTAACCTGCCTCTACATACTCCAACCCCCCCCCCCGCCCAGTGCTCATCCCTGTAACCTGCCTCTACATACTCCACCCCCCCCCCCCCCGCGCTGCCCAGTGCTCATCCCTGTAACCTGCCTCTACATACTCCACCCCCCCTGCGCTGCCCATAGCTCATCCCTGTAACCTGCCTCTACATACTCCACCCCCCCGCGCTGCCTAGTGCTCATCCCTGTAACCTGCCTCTACATACTCCAACCCCCCCCCCCCCGCCCTGCCCAGTGCTCATCCCTGTAACCTGCCTCTACATACTCCAACGCCCCCCCCCCCCCCCGCGCTGCCCAGTGCTCATCCCTGTAACCTGCCTCTACATACTCCAACCCCCCCCCGCCCTGCCCAGTGCTCATCCCTGTAACCTGCCTCTACATACTCCAACCCCCCCCCCCCCCCGCGCTGCCCAGTGCTCATCCCTGTAACCTGCCTCTACATACTCCACCCCCCCCTGCGCTGCCCATAGCTCATCCCTGTAACCTGCCTCTACATACTCCACCCCCCCCCGCGCTGCCCAGTGCTCGTCCCTGTAACCTGCCTCTCCATACAACCCCCCCCCCCCCCGTGCTGCCCAGTGCTCGTCCCTGTAACCTGCCTCTCCATACAACCCCCCCCCCGCGCTGCCCAGTGCTCATCCCTGTAACCTGCCTCTACATACTCCAACCCCCCCCCCCCCGCGCTGCCCAGTGCTCATCCCTGTAACCTGCCTCTACATACTCCAACTCCCACCCCCCCACTGCCCAGTGCTCATCCCTGTAAGCTGCCTCTCCACAATTACTCATTAATAGCTCTCCGCTAAAGTGACCAGCCCCATGAAAACAATAGGAAAGTCAAACAGTTAACTTGGTATCCCCTACTTAAGTAGAGGGTGCCTGGTTAACCTGAAAACTTACAAAGTGAATGTATGACCCCTAGGGGGTTAAGTTAACCACCTGGGAGTCAGACTGTGCTTTGTTGGGTAAATCATACTTACCGTTCCAGTCTATCTTCTCTCCTCCCTATCACTGCTCGTCCAATCAGCAGTGGTTGCAATGAAGAGAGATGGTAGGAGACTAAAGCGATAAGTATAATAAACCCCATAGGTTTAAGGCTGTGTACATGCTTTATGCATTCTCAGAGTCTTAGGCCCTCCTCAGGAACCCCTATCCAAATTTCTTGTCAGGAATTCTATGGATTTAGCATTTTTTCTGTGCAGGAAAATGGGCTGGGAAATTATAGGATATGTCTAGAGATGAGCGAACCTCGAGCCCTAAAGCTATGTGGAAAACATGGATATAGTCATTGGCTGTATCCATGTTTTCCAGACAACCTTAGAGCTTTATCCAAGTTCAGCAGCCCCAGCTAATCAAATACCGAACGTTCGGGTTCGGATGGACTTGAACCCAGTTCGCTCATCTCTAGATATGTCCTATAATTGTCCGGAATGTCTGTTTTGCTTGAGGACAGATGCAGACCTCCACTCCTTAATATCACAGGTTAGCCACTCCGCAATGGTATGTAGATCAAAAAATATTTATTTAAAGCAATAAAAAAGGTATACACCACAGCGCATTTCCAGGCTGGACAGGCTTCTTTTTCAGTTGCATCCAAGAAAGAGGCCAGACCAGTCTTGAAATTGATGTGCTGTATACCTTTTTATTTTTTTAATTAATACTTTAAATATTATTTGCTTTACATACCATTTCACTATAATTCCAACTGAAAACCTAAGTTTTGTGTAATTTAACAAAGACATGTAATGTGAAGAGATGGGACAGCCCCTTAAAGCAGCTCAGGTTCTGGTCCTTCTTAGGAATCTTGAATTTCTACTTTACTAATTGCTATAGATGAAATCCTCTGTTATCACGCCATCGTATGTAGCTGCAACCTGTAATCCTACTGTCAGTGTATAGCCCTAGGGTTAGGCTATACTACCAACCTTTCCAGTTACACTGACGTGTCTGCCATGGCTTACTCATGCAAAGCTTGTGCTTTCTTTTAATACTTAGGATTAGTCACTAAATTGGTGGTTGTTAAAGGGGTTTTCCATAATTAGGAAAACCTAGCTGCTTTCTTCTACTTGTCCTCAGTTTACGTGTGGTATTATTGCAACTCTGTTCCATTGAAGTGAATGGAGTGGATCTGTAATACCATAGAACAGGTCTGGCAATGTTTTTGGAATAAAGTGCATTCACTTTAAGGTTTTCTGCGTTTTATTTTATATAGCTTGTTGTGCAAAGTCCAGGTTGTAAAGTCCTTGGACTCATTTTGTTTGCTAAAAGGACAGATGATCGATATTAAAGCTGCTTTCAAACCTCACCGTTCAGTCCTAGATCATACAGGTATAAAATGGTGTGGTTCTGTGTGCTTTATAGGCATGGAATGAGGCCGGGGGTAAATGTAACTACAATGCTGTTGCTGTAGTCTGGTTACAGACTTGCCCATTGTTGCTAAATTCTTCAAAGAAAACTGCATAGCCTGTGAAGGAGATAGAAGTAATCTAGAGTGGAAATGCTACAATACTTATATATTGCAAATATCCTTTACTCTACAGTATTTTTGGTGCAGCTCATCCTTGTGAACCGGCACAAGTGATGAGAGGAAACACATGACTATGGTGTCATATACAGGGCCTGTAAGGGTCCATTTACACAAAAAGATTATCTGGCAGATTATCTGTCAAAGATTTGAAGCAAAAGCCAGAAACAAACTATAAACAGAGATCAGGTCATAAAGGAAAGCCTGAGATTTTTCCTCTTCTCAAATCCATTCCTGGCTTTGGCTTCAAATGTTTGGCAGATAATCTGTCAGATAATCTTTCTGTGTAAATGGACCCTTACTCATTCGTTGGCTGACCGCGACTAGGTTTTTACATGACCGATTGCATTATTTTGTGAATGTATATTTAAAAAAAAAAACATTATTTGGTAAGATAGTAAATGCTTCTGTAAATGCTAATAAATGATTCTGTGTATAGATCAGTGATATAACGCGTATTCAGAGACCCACACAACTTAGCGTGTTCTATGGCATATTGTATTATGGAAGTATCCTCCTCTAGAAGCATTGCTTCTGGGGGAGAATAGGGTACGTTTTGTGATGCAGATCCATAAGAATTCTGCATGGTACTATGAAGGGTCTGGTCTTGGGTTAAAGCACACTTGGACCCTAATGATCTATGTTTTGTATCAACATCCTATGCTTACCTGCTAGGTGACTACCCTAGGAGACGTGGTATATGTCAGTGCATTAAGAAGTACAGTAGTGTCCTGAGTGGCTCCACACCACTCTGAAGGGACTGGTAATATTCCTGTATGTGACCTTTTAAAGGGGTAGTGCGGCGCTAAACAATTATTCACAAAATAACACACATTACAAAGTTATACAACTTTGTAATGTATGTGAATGGCCCCCTTCCCTGTGTTTCCCACGGCCGAACCGCTCCATCCGTCCCTCGTGCCGGCCCCCCTCTGCCAAATCATAACTGTGCTCTGCCGCGATTGGCTGAGCACAGTTATGCTCAGCCAATCGCGGCTAAGCAGCTGATGACGCAGCAGAGGGCGGCCGGCACGAGGGACGGATGGAGCGGTTTGGCTGTCCGCCTGAAGAGGACATCATTGTCCCAAAATGGCGGACGGGGGTCGACACGAATCAGGTGAGTATAGTGCATCACACTTCCGGGTCTAGCGTGGGTGGGGGGAAACACGGGGAAGGGCCATTCACATACATAACATACATTACAAAGTTGTATAACTTTGTAATGTGTGTTATTTTGTGAATAATTGTTTAGCGCCGCACTACCCCTTTAAAAAGAATGTCACTAGGTTCATGCCTTCCTATCCGAGGACAGAAGAAACCAGTGATTATACAATCTGTTTGCATCATGTAATGTAGCTATTCCACCGATATCCAGGAGACCAAAGGCAATGTTACCCCCACTGAGAGATGGCGGCTGCCTGCACACAGGCAATACAAGATGGTCTGTCTTAGTGACCTACAGAAACCACTCAAAGCTCAGCTTTCATCTTTAGGGTGTGTTCACACGTACAGGATCTGCAGCAGATTTGATGGCGCAGATTTGAAGTTGTTGTTTTAAAGTAAATCTGCAGCAGATCCTGTATGTGTGAACGCACCCTTAATGAGCACTGTATGAAATGAAAGGTGTGCTGCGATTTGTTGCTGTTAGCAGTGAAGTGAGTTTCCCTTCCAGGCAGCTTTTCTTCATTCCCCGCTGTATACAAAGCATAGGGAGGCGGCTGCCCGGTGGGTGAAGAGAGGGGGAATGAATAGTGTGGACTACAGCGTGTGTTCGTGTAATAGGAGTGAGTGACGCTGCTTGTTGCTTAGCAGTTGCTGTACAACACATTACTGGTTCTAAGGATTCCTCACCCGAGAGAACCGCTGCCGCCAGCAACACAACATTGTTAGGAACACATCATAGTATAGTCTTTAACCCTGCCATCTACTGCAATCCATAGTACCCATTCACACTGCTACCAGGCCCCCACGTGTTCACCAGTAGCTTTACCATGTTGCCAGGATGATCGACCACATTGCATGGTTATAGGTGAAAGTGTGGGGCCTGGTCTCAGCCACAAACGTTTGGCCCGTATGGTCTTAGCTTCAATGTGATGGAGGAGGAGTTGGGGCACAGGCTGGGCATGCATTTAGTTTATACTATTTAAAGGGAATCTGAGGTGGGTACCAGATACAGAGTGATGCTTCTGTCTTTGCTGATGGCCACTTGCAAAGTTATAACATTTTTCCTCAGAAGCTGAAGTCGCCCAGCTATCTGCTTGTATCATTTACCTTGCAAGCTGAAGTGCAACACCTGTCTGCAGCTCCACCTGGTAGAGACCTGACAGATTCCCTTCATTTCCTGTAGGGGAGAATATATCCAGTAGACGGCTCTAGAACTGCTAGGACTGTGTGTGCCCCTGGAGTGTGGATGACCAGGACCTTATATGCATCATACAACTTCTTGCACACAGCTCTGCATTTTTCTGATATGTCCATTGTTGCCAAATGACTCCTTGTTGCGGCTGCTGAAACACTAATGCTGAAATAACACTAAGATTTTCACTTTTGCAAGACTTGTGTACGTGTGTTTTAGCAAATGAACATGTCAGCCCTGCTTAACTTGTATCTAGAAAATGTCATGTACTGTCTGCAGATAGTACTCTAGAACCTTCTCTACAGCGACACTATCCTGTGACCAGAGAGCCTATTTGGCTGCCTCCCTAAGTAACCTTTTATGTAATCATTTCTGGTCATACGCCCAGATGTCCTTTAGTAACTTAAATTGTTAAGCAAGAACACTTTTTTTTCTCTCCTCTACATGTTGGTGACAACTGTAATCTCTACAGTGTAAATGGTCTGCAACGTTTAGTAACCCTTGAATTCCTTTTCTTAGGCCTACTCCACACACTTCTGCAACATTTTGGCCATGCAGTAGATTTTTGTTAGTGGGTCTATGTGCTATAGTTTACACTGTAAACCAGGGTGGATAAAAATCAATGATTTTTTTAAAAAAATCAAAAAAATCGGATTTTTTTGATTTAAATCGGATTTTTTTGATTTAAATCGGATTTTTTTCAATAAACTGCTTTTTGAGGAAAATATTTTACCATCCAAAGGTTCTTCCATCATGAGATAAAGCTGAGTTGTTTAACTCAGTAGAATAAAGGCTGTATATGTTCTCAAATGTTACAACATGAACAGAGTTGAGAAAAAGACCTTAATCCTATTGTTCTACAAACCTATGAATACAGAATCATCCCCTTCAGTACCAAGTCCAAGAAGTTAGACAATATGTTTCTGATTGTTTGGACTATTTATTTATTTATTTATTTTTGTTTAGCCAAATTAGTTAACATGGATGTTTGTTTAAGCAAATAACGTATGCTGTAATGTTGTTATTGTTTCAGTTGAATAAATCCATTTAAATTGTTATTAAGTTCAGGATTATTTTTCTCCTTCCTAAGTACAACAGAACAGTGGTGTCCAAATATGAATGATTAACCCATTAAACTGGGGAGAAAAAAGTAATATAAAAAGTGATTCTAAAAATCTTCATCTACTTGCATGTTAAAGTAGCAAGAACTAGTTTAGGTAGAAACTTTGATTTAAATCACTGATTTAAATCAAGCCTTCCGGACTAGTGATTTAAATCGTGATTTAAATCGTGATTTAAATCAGTTTGATTTAAAACAAATCCACCCTGCTGTAAACTATATAGCCATATGTCACTTATTTTACATGGGGAAACACATGTATTGGCCATATTGAATCATGGTAATCCATGGCAAAATGCACAGCAGTAGAGATTGTTTACAGCCGCCTGTACCCTTCATCCCATAGATATGCTTGTGGGGTGGTTGTAGCCGCTTAAAGGGATACTTCCGTGAATCTATTTTATTTTTATTTTTTTCCCAAATCAGCTGGTGTCAGAAATTTATATAGATTTGTAATTTACTTGTATTTAAAAATTTCAAATCTTCCAGTACTTGCCAACTGTTGTAAGTCCTATAGGAAGTGGTGTATTCTTTTCAGTCTGACACAATTTTCTCTGCCGCAACCACTGTTCACTTCAGGAACTGTTGAGATCCACAGTAAATCCCGATAGAAAATCTCTTCTACTCTGTTGTTCAGTTCCTGACATGGACAGAGATGGCAGCAGAGAGCAGTGTCAGACTGGAAGAATTCACCACTTCCTGCAGAACATACATCAGCTGATAAGTACTGAAAGACTTGAAGGGATTTGACACTTTATAGTAAAATGCTCAGTATACAGTATTAGTAACTGTGCTCACTGTATACACTGACAGCAGCTCACTGTGTACCTCATACAGCTAATATCAGACTCCATCCTCCAGGCTGTGCTGCCCTGCCCTTTGGGTTTTTGGTCCATAAGATGGCTGACATGGAGAAGCATGTGACCATGCCCCACCCCCCAGTATCCACCACTGAGCCTGCATATGTCTATGGAGCACACAGGGGACAGGGCATGGTCACATGCTCCTCCATGTAGGCCATTTTATGGACTGAAACAAAACAGAGCAGGGCACTACAGCCTGGTGAAGGGGAGTCTGATTTTAGCTCTATGAGGTACACAGGGAGCAGCTGTCAGTATATACAGTGAGTACACTTACTAATACTCTGTACTGGCCTATTTTACTATAAAGTGGCCAACCCCTTTAAGATTTTAAATAGAAGTAAATTACAAATCTCTATAACTATTATGACACCAGTTGATAAAAATTTTTTTTTGCCAGATTACCCCTTTAAAACATCCTTCTGCTGACTACCAGGGTTTGCAGCGCTGTAGGGTAAGGTGTCATCGGCATACTGTAAACATGTCAGAGGTTTGGTTGTTAAATAGTAGGTGTGACATTAAGTGTACTGTGTAACCTCTTAATTTATACAGCTGTTTATATAATTTTATAACAGCAATTAAATGTCCGCTTAAACTTTTAAGGGTATGTTTACACCATGCATATATGCTGCAGATTTTATGCCACATTCAGACATTTATATTGATTTTATTTTACTAGTAGCACAAATGGCTGAAACAGTTACTACTGGTTATAAGGAAAGTAGACCTTGCATTGCAACTTTCTGTGTAACTGCAGACTGGTCAGATCTCATGCTGTCCCCTGCCAGTGCCCAAACTATTATGGACTAATGTAAGCCATTTACTCAGACTTACAAGGCCATTCTTATGGTGGTTTTACACGGAACGATGTATTCGAATTTGCACGATAACTGTCGAATTGGAACGATAATCGTACGTGTAAACGCAGCGAACGATCAAGCGACGAGCGAAAAATCGTTCATTTTGATCTTTCAACAAGTTCTCAAATCGTCGTTGATCGTTTGCAAAAACTTTGCAGATCGTTCAGTGTAAACAGTCTTTTAACGATTTCCCCTATGTGTGAGAGAGGCTTAAACGATCGCAAAATGAATATTCCGTACGATGTATCATTCCGTCTAAACGCCGATCGTTATAAAAAAAAAAATTGTTCATTCAATATCGTTAATCGTGTAATTGAGTGAATTATCGCTCCGTGTAAAACCACCATTACTCTTAGGGCCCTTTTACACAGAAAGATTATCTGACAGATTATCTGCCAAAGATTTGAAGCCAAAACCAGGAACAGACTATAAACAGATATCAGGTCATAAAGGAAAGCCTGAGATTTCTCCTCTTTTCAAATCCAGTCCTGGCTTTGGCTTTGGCTTCAAATCTTTGGCAGATAATCTGTCAGATAATCTTTCTGTGTAAAAGGGCCCTTAGACTATGTTCACACAGTGTATTTTGGGGCTTTTTTATAAGCAAAATGAGCCTTCAACAGTTTAATCTGTGTGTTTGAGAGTTTATAGGACTGCAGAAAAACAAAGTGTGAACCCAGCCTAAGGGTGGTATTACACGAGCCGAGCAGGGCCCGATAATACCTGTAAACGAGCAGCGATCTGCTAGATCGTTGCTCGTTTACTGGACCTATTACACGGCCCGATAATCGTTTGACAAGAGCTGCAAGGACATAGTTACCGATGTCCTTGCAGCCCTTGCTAAACTGACATACATTACCCATCCACGTTCCAGGGCTGCTCCTGCGTCCGTTTCTCCCGGGGGTCCCGCGCGCTCTCTAGCGTCACAGCAGCCTGTCAGCTGGTAGGCCGCTTAGCCAATCACAGGCCGGGACCGCCGCGGCCTGTGATTGGCTGAGCGGCCTATCAGCTGACAGGCCTCTGTGACGCTAGAGCGCGCGCGGGACGCAGGGAGAAGCGGACGGCAGGAGCAGCCCTGGAACGTGGATGGGTAATGTATATCGTTAGTTGCCGGCCACGCACCGCTATTACACGCAGCGGTGCGCGGTCGGCGCCCGACGAAAATAGGTTCTAATGGCCCTATTCCACGGAACGATTATCGTTCGTTTTCGGACGATATCGACCGCTACGGACGATAATCGTTCCGTGGAAGTAGAGTGCAACGATCAGCCGACATCGTTCATGTCGGCTGATCGTTGCAGTCGCTTTTTTTTCAACATGTTGAAAAACAAGCGACTGATATAGCAGCGATCTGCTGCCGTCGCTCCGTTGAATAGGAGCATCGGCAGCAGACGCTGCTATATCCTATGGGCTGCCCGGACGATCAGCGATCCTCCGAGCAGCCCCCCCCCCCGCAGCTCCCCGCCGCCCCTCCCGCACTCACCCGCTCGCTGCAGCCGCGTTGAATAGCGGCGGCAGCGAGCAGCAAACGAGCGCTAATAGCGCTCGTTTGCTCCTCTAAAACGACCCGTGGAATAGGGCCATAACCTATATCAACGATCAGCCGATGATCGTTGTCATCGGCTGATCGTTGCATTTATTACACGGAGCGATAATCGGCCAATTCGGCCGATTATCGTTCCGTGTAATACCACCCTTACAGTGCATTTATTGGTTTTAGTATAGTTTACAGGAGTGTGTTGCAGATCATGTTATCGCTTGCCACTCTCAAGTGTTCTGAAGCATTTACACACCAAAAATGTGTTTGATTATCTGTGTGTAAAAGGGCTAAAAACAAGCACCATTCCCTCTTTACAGCAGTAATTATTAAAGGGAACCAATCACACACAAATTGGCCATAAAGATAAGGAAACGTGCTGGTACATCAGCCAGCACGCTTCCTAACCATCCCCCTGTCCCCTCCGTCCCATGAACATTCAGCCCGCAAAGTTAGTTTAATAGTGTCCCGCGCTGTATGCAAATTACCATGTAAGTAGTCAAGGTGGGCGGGCGGCTGGTCAAGTAGTCCCGGTGGGCGGGGGCTTCGTCATGTAGTCACAGGCTCCTGGGCCGCCTCCGGTGCTGTAATCACGCCCCTCCGGGCGTGTTGTAAAGCGGCTCCTGGTGACGTCACTCGGGGGGCCGGCATTGCACGTCGGCCACGCCGACGTCTTTACTAAGCTGCGCGTGCGCAGTACAGTGGGTGAAGCCGCTGCTATACTACGCCGCGCAAGCGCAGTACAGCAGCGTCTTCTCAGGCTGCACTGCGCATGCGCAGCTTAGTAAAGACGTCGGCGTGGCCGACGTGCAATGCCGGCCCCCCCGAGTGACGTCACCAGGAGCCGCTTTACAACACGCCCGGAGGGGCGTGATTACAGCACCGGAGGCGGCCCAGGAGCCTGTGACTACATGACGAAGCCCCCGCCCACCGGGACTACTTGACCAGCCGCCCGCCCACCTTGACTACTTACATGGTAATTTGCATACAGCGCGGGACACTATTAAACTAACTTTGCGGGCTGAATGTTCATGGGACGGAGGGGACAGGGGGATGGTTAGGAAGCGTGCTGGCTGATGTACCAGCACGTTTCCTTATCTTTATGGCCAATTTGTGTGTGATTGGTTCCCTTTAAAAGCTACATGTGGACTGTCAAGTGTTGTGTGTTCTTATTTTTTTTATTTTACTGAAATTCAATAGTAGATAGTGCCATGCTGAAAAGCCCCCTCACATGGGCCAAGTTAGTCCTGATGAGAAGCGCTGATCTCATTGATCGGTACTCCTTTATTGAGCCCCCACACAGCTCCACTGGAGTGCAGGCCGGGCTGCACCAACAACTGCTGGACTGTTCTTGTGGTTTCAGTCACATTTTCTACTGCATGTGGGAACATGGCCTTACTGCAGACTTCTGACTGGTAAGGGGTGCTGCTTCGGGGGCCAGAGAGACATGAGCATAGTACATGCACATTACAGCCTGACCTCGTTTCAGCTCTAAATTTGGGTCATCATGTGCATGTAATATGCTTGTGTGTAAGGGTTAAGAAAAAGCACAGCTAATTTCTTGCAACCACACCACCACCCCTGCCCTCAGGTTGTGTGTAGTATTACAACAAGGCTCCGTTCACATCAGTGGAACTGAGCAGCAAAACCACACTCAAACAAAGGAAAAGAGTGGTGCAGTTTCTGAAAAAAAGCGGCCATGTTTTTGTGAATTGTAGGAATGCCAAGCCATAGTGCACTAGTATCCACTCCTATGTTTGCAGTGGGGCGAGCATAATAGTGTCTCCCTCCGCTATTATAAAAGAATGTCTATAGACTCCGGAGGCTTAGCTGTTCTCAACAGGTGCCATAAGTTCTGTCCAGCCATGAATAGCTCAGGGTAAAAATAGCTATAAAATACACGTGACCCTTTCTTCCCTCCTACATATTTATTACTGTAAATTTGACTTCTCTCCTAATGGTGCAGTGTATCTTGTGTTCTGTCTTGCAGAATGGCATACCCATACTCTTCATCAGGGTTCCCGGGATATCCAGGCTATCCAGTAAGTGTTATCACTGTCAGCATACAATACCTCTGATCAGTATGAATGTTTCTGCATGCGATATTTGATATACCCCAAAGGCAAATCTCTTTGCATACATGTAAAATACTTAAAACAAGGTAAAATCCAATATTATGCAAATAACCGTATATATAACTATACAAAGCTAACCAGGCCGAGTGACAATTTTTAGCCTGCCCTACCGCACCCACCCTCATCCCAACTAGTTTTATTTCTGTCATTTTGTTTTACTTCGTATTTTGCATGGAAGCTCTCAATAAGACACCACACACCATTTTACTGTATTCTACACCAAACTGTGCGTCATCTTTACAAGCCATGTGCTGCAAGATCACTACAGGCATCAATGAAACTGCTCTACATCTATGGCACCTTTATAGGGAGTGTGCACACAATGTAGAAACAGCCATTGTAAATTAAATTGCATTTAAGTCTATGGACAACGGCCCAAAATAATTGAAATGAACATTACTTCAACGACCGGAGTCAAACAATACATTGTGTGAAAGAACGCCTGTTTGGATCATCTTCCATGCAAATCATTGCATTATGAAAAGAATGGCTGTTGTGTAAATTGAAAACAACGGCCTTTCTTTTCATAACAAGTAAGTTGTGTGAACATAGCCTTAAAGTGTACCTGTCATTAGAACAAACTTCTGACATGTTAAATCCAAATGTCAGAAGTGGGCTTCTGGGTGCTGAGACCCCTGCTCATCGCTTAGAAGGAAGGGGCAGAAGCTCTTAGCACCATGTGCTCTGCCCCGTAATCTCTGCTCTCACTGTTAATGTTGCAATTGACTGCATTATAATGAAGCCTATGGAACTTTCGGTAGACACCATGGTGGGAAGTTCCATGGGCTTAGTTATAATTCTGTCAATTGCAACATTAGCGATCGGCAGTGGTCTCCGTACCCGGGCCCCACTGATGCAAACTTCTGACGTGGCTATAATATTCTAATGTTCTAATGACAGGTATGCGTTAAAATTATGTCCCTAAAATTTTACTGAATGGGAATTACCACCTGCTTTTTAGAGGGAAAACTGTTCTGAAAAAAACAGCTTTTTCTGGGGTGGATTCAGATTAGGTGTTTGGAAACCAAAAAAAAAAAAAGTAGGGTTTCCAACCCCCCTCCCCTCCCCTCAGGTCATTTTCAACTCTTTTAGCAGTGTTGCAAAATAGCAGCAGGCAGTGAGTTTTTTTTTTTGTTTTTTTTTGTTTTTTTTTTCCTTCCTCGAAGAAGCGGGAAAATGGCAGAAAAAAACGTCAGGTCTATGTGCATATTGCCGTTTTATCCCCAGTTCTTTAATAGAAACCCCAGGATGAGAAACTTACAGGACTTGTAATTAAAAAAAAAAATAAAAAAAAACACCAGAGATAATACAGTCTATATTAATTTACACTAAAATAGGAACACCAGAAAAAGCTGCTGTCAGTTTTTTGTGACATTTTAAATGACTAAAAAGTGTTTTTGAGTTGTAAAGTAGCCTGAAATGCTGTGTAAGAACAAATTAATCACATCCATAGATAAATAAAAGCCCTTATTTCCTGTCGATTGTCCTTTTTACTTACCTACATGTTGGTGGTTTTTTTTAAAAAAAATTTTTGCTTTACTTTTCTGTTCATAGGGAGGTGATCCTTCATATCCCCCTGCTGGACAGCAAGCGTACCCTGGTGGGCAGTATCCTCCTGGAGGGGCCTTCCCACCTGCAGCTGGTGGAGGATACCCTTCAGCCGGAGGTTTCCCGGCACCTGGAGGCTTTCCTGGTGCAATGCCATCGTATCCTGGAGGCACGTTTTTAAGATTTCTATCAAATTTGGCAAGTTTGCCTATTTACTAGAGATGAGTGAACCTCGCGCATGCTCGAGTCCATCCGAACCCGATCATTCGGCATTTGATTAGCAGTGGCTCCTGAAGTTGGATAAAGCCCTAAGGCTATGTGGAAAACATGGATATAGTCATTGGCTGTATCCATGTTTTTCAGACAACCTTAGAGCTTTATCCAACTTCAGCAGCCACCGCTAATCAAATGCCGAACAATCGGGTTCGGATGGACTTGAGCATGCTCGAGGTTCACTCATCTCTACTATTTACTAATAAACATCAGAATTGGTACAAATGCGATACACCCTATTTAATGTGGTGTCATCTGGTAGTTTGCACAGCATAAATAGAAGTTGTAGAGGTTTTAATATACTTGTGTTCTTTTATTCTGCTCTGTAATACCATATTTGCTTTAATAGAGATTTAGGTGTGACTGTCTAATTTGCAGGTCCATGAACTATCTAAATGGATAATAATGGTCAACAAACTAAAATTGTAAAATGTAGTTTTTGTTTTTCTGTTTTATTAATATTGCTTCATGCTGTTTTAATTTAATATAATTTCCTTTTTCCCTATAGCTCCTGGATTTGGCGCACCAGGTCAAGCACCAGGATATGGAGCCCCTCCAGGTGCCCCAGGTTATGGTGCACCACAAGGTGCTCCTGGGTATGGCGGGCCTGGTTTTGGGGCTCCAGCAGCTGGAGGATATGGAGCTCCAGCAGCTGGAGGATTTGGCGCACCTCCAGCTGGTGGTTATGGAGCACCTCCAGGTGGAGGCTATGGAGCACCTCAAGGTGGTGCTCCAGGCTATGGAGGATACCAGCAACCTTCTGCTCAGACTTATGGAGGAGGAGCACCAGGTCAAGCCCCAGGCCAAGCACCAGGTTGGTGGATTTTAACTAGGCTTATGGTTGCTGTATTAGTTGATCATAATACAGATGTGTGCATGAGGCCTGATGGTGTCTCTCAGATGTGATAATCTAACCCCAGACATTAATATCCTTTTGTGTTACAGAAAAAAAGTGTATTTGTGGTTTTGTGCTGATTCAGAAAAGAAAAATCATTTCTATAGCTGACCATATAATTCCGGCAACACTCGGGTTCTATGCAGGGTCATAAAAAGAAAAAACTGTAGTCAGATGACTCTGGCAGCAGGCTAGCTTCCTGAGAGAAAAAAGGACACTGAAATCTCCAAATCTTGCCTCGATATCTGGCATCAGGGAAAGGGATAGGAGTCATATGCATTATGTGGTCAGCCAACATTGGCATGTTAGGATGACTTTTCTTAAATGTGTATGGTCAATGTATCTCTAAACTCTTCATATAAGTAATGTATATTTAAAATTTGGGTCCACAATAAAAAAAATAATAATAATTTCCGCTTACATTCTGCACCTGACAGAATTTTTAGTTGCCCCTACTTTAGAGGGTCAGCAAACTCCAGGTTTAGGTTATAAAATGCTGCATGTTTCTTGAATGATGTGTGGAGCCAGGACAGCCCATGTTACAGGAGGTGTAGACGTTTCCCAGCAGAGCAGTCACAGTAGGCTCTGTCTGTCTGATCATGAATAATTCACAACAACCTCTGGCTGGAGATATAGGACGGCAGGTAAGAGGAAGAGAATCCTTATCTTCAGAGTGACAGGGCCAGAGTAGGTTGAGTTACATTATTGTAGCTTTTGATGGGTTATTTAAACAATCCACAAATATTCCAATTCTTGCTTACTCTTTGAAACATCTCTGATTTTGGCTGCCTTTGATTTGTAGGTGGATATCCATCAGGACCAGCCCCCGGACAGCAGCCCACCGTATGTATTTCTTATGCTATTAGTTCATAATTCAAGTACAAATATAAAATATATTATAGTATATTTATTATATTCTCTAGATAGAGAAGTGTTTGAAACGTTGCTGCTCTGTTACATTTGTAATACCTGAGATTGTCAGACCTTGTAAACTGTAGATAACTCTTTTTATTGCATATTGTAGGTTAGTGCTCAGTATCAGGTATGTGATGCATTGCAGCACCTTGCTTTGTATTATTAAGGCATAATGTGGCAGAGCATGCATTTTTATCCCTTTTTATTAACATTTGAAAACAGTTGCTTCACCATTTTTGCTTATTTTGTAAACTTTCCTTTGCTGGACTAATACCCTGCTAATATATATCTGCTTTTATAAATACTCGGAGCTGTACAAAAAACTAATGAAATCAAAGTATTTGTATGTGCCCCTAATTTTTCCTTATATCTCCTTCATTGTCTCCGTGACTACTCTACGCTGTTATGCACTATGTGGTGTAGAGCCTGTCGGAGCAAGGTGACTGCATGCGTGTGTACTGGTTTCCTGAAAATATGTAGACTATTCAGCTGCATGCTTGGTTTTGTGTGCTCCACATTGCCCATGCAGTTTTATCCTGTGTGTTTTTCACCATTTTCTTGGAAAGTTGGCATGCTGTATTGTCTTGCGTGTTGGAAATGATCACAGGATATATAGTACTAGGACTTTTTAGTATGATAGGCAGTCGCAGAAACACAAGAAAAAAACATTGCTGACAGTGATGCTGGTTAATGATAATGCAGCACATAACAGCATTGTACAATACATTAATCTCAGGAAAGGGAAAACTACTCCCTGATGGAACATGTCCACACGCCATAAACTGCCCATAGGGGGTTATATTATACAGCTCCAAAATGTTATGTTTTAGCACTCTGATTATGACCCAAATTGGAGAGGAGAGGTGCTATTTCTGGAAGAAAGCGGCCATGTTTTTCTAAACCTGGATAATACCACACAATTATCGGATTCGCAGATCCCACTACCTGTCAAGATAGTGTTGGTTTAAAGGACAACTCCGGCGGGACCCCCCCCCCCCCCCCAAAAAAAAAAAAAAAAAAACACACCATACTCCCCATCCCTCCGGTGACGATCGCCACTCCATTCGCCCGCCTCACTGTCACCTGCATCCTCCATCCAGCGATGTCTCTTGCTTCCGGGTCCATGAGAGAGAAAAGGCTGCCAGTGCGCTTGCGCACCGGCAGCCTTTTCATTGGCTGGAGCGCATCACATGGCTTCCAGCAAGCTCAGCCAATCAGGGCATGTGCACCAGCAGCCTTTTCTCTCCCATTCACTCTCAATGGAGACGCCGAAGAGGAAGAAGACCCGGACCGCCTCCCAGCTCTGACGTCACCAGTCACCAGATGCTGCCCGGGAGAAGAGGACCGTGACGACCGTAATAGGTAATGTATACATTCTTTAACTTCGGGGGTCGGAAAGTGGGGGAAGGGGGCCAGACCGGGTATTTAACCACATTACAAATTTATATAACTTTGTAATGTGTGTTAAATAAGCAAAAAAAAAAATTTCGTCGGAGTTGTCCTTTAATAAATGTGTTGATTCTATCGCTTTTTAAAGGGACACAACCGCTTTTCAGTTTTAGGCTATGTTCACACTGCGTATGATTCCGTCCGTAGTGCAAACCGCAAATTTACGCACGTAGTTTTGAGGTTGATGCGTTCGCTTGAAAGTATACAATATACGCCCGCACAGTGCACACTACGTATGAGCTTACGGCCGCATCGTATACGGCGCTGTGAAAAATGAACAAGACCATTGTTTGAGGACGGAAATGTTGAAACTCACGGCCGTGGATTTACATGCGGTCCCGTACAAAGTACTTATTTCAGCCAAATTGAACTTGATTTTTCGATCCAAAAGGTTCTGTGTGGTTTACTGGGCTGGGCGAAGATTTCCAAGTAAATGACCTGCCTCAGATCGCTTCGAAACAAGCTAGGAAGCATAACTGTACTACGGGCGTATGTTCGCGGTTCGTACGCATCCGGGCGCATGTCTATTTTTCCCACGCCCATAGTTTCAGACGCACATGTACGGCAGCGTACGATCTACGGACGGAATCATACGCAGTGTGAACATAGCCTAAAAGCACAAAATAAGGGTGAACCGGTTGTCCCACAAACTTCTGTATGCATTTTTACAGGTAGACATGCTTTTTGATGAAATGATATAAGAAGAATTAGGCACCCAGTAACAATAGTGTATTATAATCTATGAATGAAGCAGATTTTAGGGTTTGTATCATTAACTGCTTTTTTATTGGGACACATTCATATTAAAAGGTATGGATTAAAAAATGTAAACTCCGCTAACTTCACCCAAAACAGTGGCCCATTGTGTGTGTGGTGGTTACAGCTGGGCTCTATTCATGAGCTGCAATACCATGCTGAACTCGTGGGCAGGTGTGGTGCTCTTTTTGGAGCAAAGTGTCAAAAATAAAAACAGTTGATAGGGGCAAATCCTATAAACCTAAGCTCACACTGCGTTTTTGCTGTCCGTTCAACGTATTTGTTTCATGGGAAAAAACGGATGCAGTTGTTTGCCATCCGTCAGGATCCGTTTTTTCATTGACTTGCATTAGAAATAATAATCTGATCATAACTCATCAGTTAAACGCAGGGTAAACCTAGACTAATGTTTGATGCGTGTGCTGTCAGTGGCTCCATAAATAACATTGGTAGTTCCCAATACAAGACCTTATATTAGAAAGATGTGTTTAAAGGGAACCGTATCAGCCCAATTGGGCTGATATGGTTCACTGGAGCACTGTATAAAGCTCCTGTGCAGTCTGCAGCATGTACTGGCCGCAGCAGCAGCTTTATACGGGAGAAAATAAAGTTTTATTTCCCAGGCGCGCGGCAGGCGGAGTCAGGCAGGTAGTCATTTGGGTGGCTCTCTGCCCATGTGGTGTAGTCACCGCTCTCTGCCTGTCAGGGCTATCGGAGGGGATGATTGACAGGGAGCAAGGCCTGTAACAGACCTGTTAATCATCCCCTCCGAGCACCCTGACTGGCAGAGAGAGGTGACTACACATGGGCAGGGAACTAAACACAGGTAGTCCCGGCCAGTACAGAGTGCCACGGCTCGGTGCGTCCATCAATCAAATGACTGCTTTCTCTGAGTGCTCAGATGACTGGGACTTCCTGTGTTTACTCATCCTGAATCTGTTCCGTTCTTCCATTTCAGATATATTGTCTCCAGCTCCTCCCTCTCTGGAGACAACACATCATCCCCTAATGTGGCAGGATCTTGTCTCTTAGCTCAAGCCCCGCCCCCTAAGTGATCTCTGGCCACTACATCCTACATCACTATCTTTCTGACATATTCTACCTGATGACATCACATACAATTAGAGTGCAGTCTTCCATTTGGTGATCCATAAGTCTATAGCATTCACATTTGCCTGCTAGATATGTTTGGTCTTGTTGTTCCAGTCATGTGACATATGGTGTTCTCTTCATCACAGAGCATTATAGGACATATTGTGTAATGTTTCAATTGTTAAAATAGTCTTATCATTGACCCTATACTTACACTACTGTAATGGTTTTCCAGCCTTTTGCCTCTGCAATGACTGCCACGCAAGGGACTATTAAAGCAGCCGCAAATTTTGATGCGCTGGCTGATGCCGAAAAGCTAAGAAAGGCAATGAAGGGATTCGGTAAGGCTTTTATCATTCCTCATACATTTTGCTCGGATCCCTCCATTTTCCTGAGTAAGATCTCACTGTATGTGATTCATCCTATCTTTTTCACACAGGCACCGATGAACAAGCCATAATTGACGTTGTTGCTAACCGTTCTAATGAACAAAGGCAGAAGATTAAGGCTGCATTTAAAACCGCTTATGGGAAGGTGAGCTCAATCAGTAAAGGTTCCTATACAGATTCCTTTCGAGAAAACAGACTACTAGCCAAGTGACAGTTCTATGGGTCGTTGAAAAAAAGTGGTCAGCCAAATAAGCATATGGCCATCATCTGTGTATGGTGTATGTCCACCTTTTTAAGGGTATGTTCACACTGAGTAAATGAGGCAGGCGGGATTCCGCAGCGGAGAGTTCCGCCATGGAATTCTAGCGCTTTTACTCAGTGTGGACATACCCTAAGAGAAGTACGAGCTTCCATTATTGACTGCAAGTACAGTATGTGAAGCCTGCACCATTTGGCTTTGTTAGAGATTTATGCTTGTATTACTCATCCCAGGCAAGATTTGAATACAGGTGGGATAGAAATCAGTAATAAAATTTACTTAAGCAAGTTTTATGCAAACAAGGCAGTGATCTGGTTACTGCACCTGCTCTGCGTTTAGTTTTTATGCCATGTTAAGATCACATGTGGTGTGAATGTGAAGATCTTGCTTTGTACTCATTGTAGGGCATTAATGCAGGACATGGAGATATAATCTTACAATCTGTAAATAGCTTTATTAATTGATACTGAAATGGATGTAAATCTTCAGGACTCCACCTCCTGGCTTACATTTGTCACATAGGGGTAGGAGTGTATGGGGGGGGGGGGGGGGGGCTCAGACGGGACTGGTGCTGGGAGGGGACCAGCACCAGTCCCATCCGAGTGACGCCTTACACTCTAACCCCCCCCCCCCCTTTGAATTATCTGTCATCTAGAGAAACTTTCACATGTCATTTAGACATTAATGTTTAGATCCTACCCATCTGTAGATCATCACCTGAAGTGCGAACTCAATCCCAAAGCCCCCAGGTGTAATTGGCATGAGAAACTGTCTTACATGACTTGCACAGCTTGATTTTGAGTTTTGGACAAAAGGAAAGAGTCCTGGTCAAATTGCAGTGTGGGTTCAGTAAAACGGAGTGGCTTAGTGATACAAAAAGTGCATACGAATTCTGCCATAGTTTACGCCAAATTAATAGTTGATCTAAACTTAGACTAGACAGTCCAAAAATTCAACAGATTTATCAGACAGCCAGAGCCACTAAAAATTAGTTTTAGTAAATGCCTGTAGAATGCCAGGATAATGCAAAGTGTTGTGTGGTTCCCTTTTGGCAAAATTAGTGAGGCAATTCTGTGTACGAGATACCTGATAACTCCTGCAGGCTACTAACTCCATGTAGGTTCACTGATTTGTGTTTGATGGAAGTGTCTATAAAGTAAGTTGTGATTCATGTTTAATAAATTTTGTTTTTGAAGGATTTGATTAAAGATTTGAAATCTGAACTAAGTGGCCATGTGGAAGAACTAATCATCGCACTCTTCATGCCTCAAACATATTATGATGCTTGGAGTGTGTACAATGCTATGAAGGTAACACATCGCACATTAATGTACATGCAAAAGCATTTTATATAGACGATGCCTGTGTCACAGGAACATTTACTATAAGTTGCCATATACACTAAGAGATGAAGGGTATGAGCTGTGTAAGGGTCCTATTCCACGTGCCGAGGAGGGCCCGATCAATGATGTAAACGAGCGGCAATCTGCTAGATCGCTGCTCGTTTACTTGGGCCTATTCCATGGCCCAATGATCGTTGAGCGAGGGCTGCAAGGACATCGTTACCGATGGTCCTTGCAGCATCATACATTACCTGTCAGGTCTTCTCGGCGCTGTCTTCATCCCCGGGTGCCGCGCGCTCTATCTTCAGAATGGCCGGTCTGCTGACTGGCCAAACTCGGCCAATCACAGGCTGCGGGGGTCCCGGCCTGTGATTGGCTGAGCGCTCCATCAGCTGACCGGCCTTTCTGAAGATAGAGCGTGCGGGACCCAGGGATGAAGACAGCGCCGAGAAGACCTGACAGGTAATGTATGATGCTGCAGCCTGTCAAATCGTCGGTCGCCCGCCGCGCACCGCTATTCAACCGTAGCGATGCACGGTGGGGGAACGATTATTCTAGGTCTGGCCCTAAATGAACGATCAGCCGATGACACGATCATCGACTGATCGTTCTCTCTATTTCACCGAACGATCCGGCCGATTATCGTTACTGTGGAATAGGGCCCTAAGTGCATCTCATCTGACTTCATAAACATTGATCCTGGCCTGTTGGGATGCAGGTGAGAATAGATTTTGTCATTATATCTCTATACCATAACCTGATTATTTTTACACTCTCTTCTTACAACACACCTGTTTTGTTATGTTTCTATCTTTGGTTTTTAGTTATTCCAATCTTAAAAAAATGTAGAATCTAATTTTGGTGACTTGTGTCCTTTTTATAACTTAATCCTAGTAAGCATTATGGGTACAACCATGTCTAGAAATTTATATTTTAACAATTTCATTGTCACTTATTATATTTTTATATTCATTTATTATTATTTTATTATTATTTTATTTTATTATTATTTATTTATTTAATTTTTTTAGGGTGCAGGAACAAAAGAAGGTGTGCTCATTGAGATCCTGTGTTCCAGGACGAACAGTGAAATCAGGAATATTGTTGCATGTTACAAGACAGAGTTTGGACGGGACATTGAGAAGGATATCCGCTCTGATACCTCTGGACATTTTGAGAGGCTTCTTGTGTCTATGTGCCAGGTGAGCTATTTTTTGCTAGATAATAACTTCACCATTCACGGTTTTCATTAAAGAAGCCCCATGAACACTAAAATCAGCATAAAGGGGTTGGGGGCGAGAAAATAATCAAGTCACTTCCTGGATAACATAGTGATGTCACGACCCGACTCCCAGAGCTGTGCGGGCTGTGGCTGCTGGATAGGATGATGGCAGGGGGACAGTAAGGCTAGGTTCACACTGCGTTTTCAGCATCCGTTTAACGGATCAGTTTTTTGCAAAAAAAAAGATTCCAAAAACTGATGCATTCGTGTGCATCCGTTTTTCTATTGACTTGCATTATATTAAAAAAAAAAGATCAAAACGGATGCGTTTTTTTTTTTTATGCACAATAAAGTACTGTTGACACTACTTTTTGGACCGTTAAAAAAAAAAACAAACGGATCCATTAAACGGATGCTGAAAACGCAGTGTGAACCTAGCCTGAGGGACACTGAGCATCCATTCACAACAGAGCAAGTTTGTCAGCTCACCCCCATAATGCTGGTCTCTCCTGCACAATCAGCGTCCCAGGATAGAGCACGTGAAAAATACTCGGGTTGTATCCTGGCAAAGTAATGTGGAAAAAATGGAAATGGATCCCACAGCTCTGGTAAAATGTTATTTTTTATTTATGTTTCAATAAATTTTCTACAAAGTGATAATCACGCTGATGCGTTTCAGGTATAACCCTTAATCATGGCAAATTACAAATGATAAAGTCAACATTTATATATGGTACATGGTAATTGGCACTGAACAAAGAACATCTCACACACAGTGGGAGGAGAGAGGCAATGTCAGGTGTGTTCACTACATCATCAGACCCTGGGCTGAATTCACACACACTGGGGGATGAGAAACAGTAACAGGTGTAACTTTTCCCCAGTAATTGAAGCACATTACAAAGTTATAAAACTCTGTAATGTGCTTCAATCACCTATCTGCCTCTCTTCCCTGTCTTTTCCCCTCTCAACCCTCACAAGGAAGTGTAGGAAACTCACACGTACCTAATTACTGTTGTCACCAGGCTGCTCTCTCAGCTCCTTCTTGTGACGATGCGTCATCAACAGGAGGGCTGGTCTAGCTCCTGTTACACCAGCCTCCCCCTCCCCTGCCTTGTCAGCTGACTCT
Source organism: Dendropsophus ebraccatus (assembly GCF_027789765.1). Lineage (NCBI taxonomy): Eukaryota > Metazoa > Chordata > Amphibia > Anura > Hylidae > Dendropsophus > Dendropsophus ebraccatus. The sequence continues at coordinate 57,086,711 of NC_091461.1, forward strand.
GCTTGCTCAGCTCCAATTGGCTGAGCAACTGCAAGCCATCTGAGTCAAGTCACTTGTTTATCTTCCCTCGGACTGACTCCCAGCACATAGCCAGCTACAGGACCCCCCCTTCTGCTGCCGAGTGGACTCGGTGAGTGAAGGAGTCAAGTCACTTGTTTATCTTCCCTCTGTGACTGACTCCCGGCAGATAAGCTATACATACCCCCATCTTATCTCCCCCCTGCTGCCCTGACCTAATTAGGGACGGCCATCCTGCAGATGTCACTTTGCAATGTACACTACATTGCAAAGTGAAAGTATGTGTGTGCAGCTTCAGTGCACAGGCTGACAACCTGTGTGTCTATATAGCAGCTTGACGAGAGAGAGGGAGAGAGGGGGGTCGTGTTTAGTGTATGATAGGAGTTGAAGTGAATGGAGGCACAGGCACTTGCAATGTCACAGCAGCCAAAGTGCATCATGGAAAGCTGAAACCAGGAAGTAAGGAAGAAATGAAGACCAAGAATGGAAATCAGGGGGTGTGCAGACAGTGGGAAATTCAAACAGTAACAGCTCAGGAGGGATGATAAGTATAATAACTATGTTTCTGATTTTGTTTTTTGTTTTTTCTTAGCACAGGAGTTGTCCTTTAAACAAAGAGAAGTAAGGCTAAGTTCACACATGTAAGTTAACAGATATAACCAATAAATACATAATTACAAAAACAATAGTGAAGATATGCATAATGACAAGCCTGCTGCACAAAAAAAAAAAAAAATTGTATTGAGATTTATCAGTAAAAATAGTTTAAATCAGACCTATAATTCATTCCCCTCAGATATCGTGTATCTAGGGTGAGTATCCAATAGTGTTCCCTGCTGCGTAACAGCTTAAAGGAGACCTGTCACCCCCCCATGCCGGGGTGACAGGCTCCCGACCCCCCCCGTTACAGCCCCCTATACTCACCTGATCCCGCCGGGTCCCACTTCCTGAGCCAGTCAGGTCACGGAGAGCCAGTCGGGTTCACGGAGATATGAGCGCCTGAAGCCGCTCATATCTCCGTGGCCGGGGGGGGGGGGGCGCCATCTTGATGACTTCACTTGCGTTCCACCTCTGGAACGCAAGTTACGTCTTCAAGATGGCGCCCCCCCTTCCCCGGCCTAGCTACACCAAACAAGCGGATTAGGTAAAGTATAAGACTGTAAAGGCAGTCTGTATCTTCATGAAGTCTATTTCTTAAACTGTAAAGGCAGTCTGTATCTTATGCCTTACCTACTACTCTGTGCAGGTGCAGCAGGGCCGCGCCGCCATCTTGATTACGTCTTTGCGTTCCACCGCTGGAACGCAAGTTACGTCATCAAGGTGGCGGCGCCGGCCTTGCTGCACAGAACAGAGGATTAGGTAAAGTAGAAGATACAGACTGTAAAGGCAGTCTGTATCTTCATAAATAGACTTCATGAAGATACAGACTGCCTTCACAGTCTGTATCTTCTACTTTACTTACTCTGTTCTGTGCAGCAAGGCCGGCGCCGCCATCTTGATGACGTAACTTGCGTTCCAGCGGTGGAACGCAAAGACGTAATAAAGATGGTGGCGCCGGCCCTGCTGCATCGGCACAGAGTAGTAGGTAAGGCATAAGATACAGACTGCAAAGGCAGTCTGTATCTTCATAAATAGACTTCATGAAGATACAGACTGCCTTTACACTCTGTATCTTCTACTTTACCTAATCCTCTGTCTCTGTGCAAGCAAGGCCGGGCGCCGCCATCTTGATGACGCAACTTGCGTTCCAACGGTGGAACGCAAATGACATCATCAAGATGGCGGCACCCGGCCTTGCTTACACAAACAAAAGAGTAGGTAAGGCATAAAATACAGTCTGCAAAGGCAGTCTGTATCTTCATAGATAGACTTAGGGAAAGATATACTTTAATATTAGGGACAGTGAAATTTAGATAGGTTCTCTTTAAGCACCTGTTCACACGCTGTATCCTAATACAAAATGGGAACATACTTATTAATGATATTAGTAATCTGACGAAACTGGGAACTGTACTCAGTGGAGAGTGTGAGAGGTGGTAATGTAGTTTGTTCCCGGTTATGTTCTGTGATGCTACGTGTACGTCTGTCCTGTAAATGATGATGTCTGGTATGACTATCGGCAATATGTTTGGCCCGTCTAATTGTGTGCTTACCATATCCCCTGTCCATCAGTCTGAGTTCAAGATCATGACAGGCATACTGATAAGACACAGCGTCTGAACAGGCCCTACGAGCGCCGATAAATTCACCCACTGGTAAACACACATGGATCCTTCAAATGTGCACAGTCTCTGTGCACTATCTGCATGCATGTTTCTAAAACTACACTTTTTTTCCTCCGCTAGCAATAATCGTACCTATAACATTAAAAGTTTTATGAACTGCAACAGCACTTACATCATATATCTTGCTACCAGCACCATGTGCCATTTACAATATATCGGCAGTACGAAGCAGAAAGTTAAAACGCATAGACGAGCATATAAGGGATGCCACGTCTATATCACAGCTATCATTCAGTAAATCTGTCTCAGGGTTTTCTAAACATTTTAAGGAATGTCATTCTGGTGATTTTCGTACTTTGCTGGTCACTTTCATTGAGAAGGTACATTCTCCACGAAGAGGGGGTGACATAGTAAAGCTGTTAATCAGCAGGGAACACTATTGGATACTCACCCTAGATACACAATATCCGAGGGGAATGAATTATAGGTCTGATTTTAAACTATTTTTACTGATAATTCTCAATACAATTATTTCTTTTTTTTTTTTTTTTTTTTTTTTTTTTTGTGCAGCAGGCTTGTCATTATGCATATCTTCACTATTTTTGTAATTATGTATGTATGTATTTATTTGTTATATGTTTTAACTTACATGTGTGAACTTATGCTGCGTTTACACTGAACGATAATTCGCCCAATCGTATGATTTTGAAGTAACGTGTGTTTTTTTTATTTTTTTTTTTAATAACGATCAGCATTTAGACTGAACGATATATTGTACGGAAAAATCGTTTTGCGATCGCTTAAGCCTTTCTCACACATAGGTAAAATCGGTGTACGACTGTTTACACGGAACGATCTGCGAATTTTTTGCGACTGACTATTTTAGAACATGTTTTAAGATCAAAATGAACGATTTCTTGCTCGTCGCTTGATCGTTTGCTACGTTTACACGTACGATTATCGTTCGAATTCGATCGTTGTCGTGCAAATTCGCACAATAATCGTTCCGTGTAAATGCAGCATTAGCCTAGCTTCTCTTTGTTTAATGATGCAGTGATTACACCTGTTACTGTTTCTCATCCCCCAGTGTGTGTGAATTCAGCCCAGGGTCTCTTTCTCTAATGATGTAGTGAACACACCTGAAATTGCCCCTCTCCTCCCGATGTGTGTGAGATGTTCTTTGTTCAGTGCCAATTACCAAGTACCGTATATAAATGTTGACTTTATCATTTGTAACTTGCCATGATTAAGGGTTATACCCAAAACGCGTCAGCGTGATTTTTATGACTTTATTTTTTATTTGTTACAATAAATTTTCTACATTTTACTGGAGCTGTGGATCCATCTCCATTTTTTCCACACTGAGCATCCCTATGCCATCATCCTCTCCAGCAGCCACAGCCCGCACAGCTCTGGGAGTCGGGTTGTGACATCACTGTTATTCAGAAAGTGAAGCCTTGATGCAGTAGTAAGTGCAGGGAAAAAAAGACTTTATAAGCATTTCCCCTAATAAGTGTATATTGGTGATTCGTACAACTTCTGGGGGGCAATACAATTCTAAAATAAAAATTTTCACTGGACTTCTTCTTTAAGCTGCCCCATGATGTTAGTTTCATAGCTTCACAGAGAAAATAGTGCTGTGCCATTTTTGTCTTTGCAAATAAACACTCAGACCACGAAGCATGAATATAAATTGCTGTAAAGTGTTCATTACCTAAGAAACCTGTTCTAATTTTCTGAGATACAAGAGATAACCAAAATGTTCACCTATGGCTAGGTTCACTCTGCGTTTTTGCAATCCATTTTTTTCATCCGTTTTTTGCAAAAAACTGATGAAAAACAGATGAAAAAGAAAAGATGCATTTGTGTGTATCAGTTTTGATCAGTTTTTCCATTGACTTCCATTGTAAAAACAAGGATCAAAACGGATCACTTTTCTTTAACGGATGCAAAAGTAGTGTCAGCTATGTTTTTGTGTCCGTCAAAAAAACTGGTCCGTTATTTTTACAATGGAAGCCAATGGAAAAACTGATCAAATGGATGCACACAAATGCATCAGTTTTTGTAATCCGTTTTTTTGCAAAAAACGGATAGCAAAAACGCAGTGTGAACCCAGCCAGTCTGAATTGCGTTTTACCTGTTACTATCACTCTCCACCTTTCAGTTATATAAAATGTCTAACATGTCTTTTATTTCTCCTCAGGGAAATAGAGATGAAAGTCAAAATGTGAACATGCAGCAAGTTGAACAAGATGCCCAGCGGCTTTACCAAGCTGGTGAAGGAAAACTAGGAACTGACGAATCTTCCTTTAATTTGGTGCTGGCCAGTCGCAGCTTCCCACATTTGAAGGCTTTGTCGGAAGCATATGCCAGAGTAAGTTAATGTCATGTAGTGTTTTATTATAAAAGTGGGAAACACCAGTTTTTAAACAATTGGCATACTGGACCTATTGTGCCCTTCCTTATCAAACCCAGCTTACACAGGGTATATTTTTTATGTAGAATCCTGACTCAGGCACCATTGATATCAATACTCTGATTTGGCAACTCATAAAAGTTAGTGTGGAAAAATCTTTTTAGGAACTTGTGAATGTGCAGAACTAATGTGCCATTGTAATACATGGAATGTAACGTGGAAATGTGGATTTTCTGTCATTTTTTACAATTGAATGGGGTGTTCTTGACATACAGGATAGGTGAGTGTCCACTAAACGCATTTCCAGGCAGAACCGCTTATAAAGGCTCACAGATTTAGAATTTAAAAGGTTATCCAGAATTAAAAATTAAAAATTGTACAACAGGTACAATCCCTGTTGTATCTGGTATAACAGTCAGCTCCATTTACTTCACTGAAACTGAGGTGCAAAACCATAGCCAGAAGAGGAGCTGTTTCTAGAAAAGTGACCATGATTTTTTTTTAAAGCCTGGATAACCCCTTTTTAAAGTTGCCAATTACAGCCCTATATGTATAAGGAGCACATTTGACGTGTGTGTGTGTGTGCGCGTGATAAAACTGATGCTAAATGGTATCCTTTATTTTGACTGTTAAAGCACTTTGTGATAACATCAATAGATATTATATAATGGATCTTTAGGAATTATTATTGGCAGAACACTAACCTACTTCATGGACTTTTACAGATTTCCAAGCGTGACTTACTAAGTGCCATAGGAAGAGAGTTCTCTGGACATATAGAAGATGGATTAAAGGCAGTTTGTAAGTAAACAGGGTATTGGATTTGGGGAGTCTGGGAAGAACTTGTAGTAATGTAGTAAGTTAATATCTTTAGCTATCTTGGCCACTGTTTGCTGATCTCATTATTTTCTATTCATGATGGTTTTGGCTGCACAGTTGTATCCAGTCTGGCAAATGTGTGCTAAACCTACAATCTACAATGTATAAGCCACTAAATGTTAGACTAAAATGTACTAAATATTACACACAGAGCAGCTGATGGGGATGTACAATCCGCTTTTAACCCTTTGAGGACCAGGCCCAAAATGACCCAGTGGACCGCGCAAATTTTGATCTTAGTGTTTCTGTTTTTCCCTCCTCCCCTTCTAAGAGCTCTAGCACTTTCAGTTTTTTATCTACAAGGCCATGTAATGCAACTATACAGGAATAGTTGTACTTTGTAATGGCGTCTTTTATTTTACCATAACATGTATGATGGAATTCCAAATATATTATTTATGAAGATATAAATTGGTGAAATCGCAAAAAAGAATGCAATATGGTAACGTTTGGGGGGTTCCTGTGTCTACGTAATGCACTATATGGTAGCAGTGACATGATACTATTATTCTATAGGTCAGTCTGAACACAACCATATGCAGGTTTACACAGATTCTCTAATGTTATATATTTTTTTTTAAATGAAATCCTTTTTTTTTGGCAATTAATTATAAATAAAATTATTAATACCATATTTGTGAAGATCGGACGTTTTGATCACTTTTTTTATTTTTATTTTTTATATAGAATATAACATAAAATCGGTAATCCGCGCACTTTTTTCCCTCTTTTCGTGCACGCCGTTTACCGTTCGCAATGACGCTTGTTATATTTTAATCGGACAATTACGCACGCTACGGTATATTATATGTTTATTTATTTTTATATGTTTTATTTATATAATGGGAAAGGGGGGTGATTTCAACTTTTATTGGGGGAGGGGTTTTGGGGTTGTGTGTTTAGTGTTTTTAACTTTTTTTTTTTTTTTACACATTTGAAGTCCCTTTGGGGGACTTTTACATCCAGTACTTGGATTTTTACACTGATCATTGCTATGCCATAGGCATAGCATTGATCAGTGTTATCGGCGATCTGCTCATTGAGCCTGTCTGTGCAGGCTTAGTGGCAGATCGCCGATCGGACCGCACGGAGGCAGGTAAGAGACCTCCGGCAGTCTGTCACTTACACTTAAACGCTGCGGTCGCGGCGTTTAAGGAGTTAATGACACGCGGCGGCGCGATCACTGCAGCGTGTCATTACCGGTGAGGTCCCGGCTGCTGATTGCGGCCGGCCCCCACCTGCTATGAAGCGCGCTCCGCTCCGGAGCACGCTTTATAGCGGGAGAAACACCCAGGGCGTACAGTTACGCCCTAGGTCGTCTGTGTGGCTTATTATAATTGTTCCTACCAAGTGCTGTAATAATGATCCTTGCGTCTGTTTACAGTGCTGTGTGCTATAAACCGTCCAGCCTATTTTGCTGAGAGACTTTATAAGGCCATGAAAGGAGCAGGCACCAAAGACTCCACGTTGATCAGGGTTGTTGTGACCCGCAGTGAGGTAGGTTTTTTTCCTTTTGTCCATTTAGAATGATTATGCGAATACTTACATTGTACACCTATAGGTCTTATTTGGAATATATGTACATTTTTATATATTTTTACATAATTCTAAGCTGTGTAGCAATACTGAAGCTATATTGAGCAAGGCTGTAATAGTGGGTACAATTCAACCACTAAACCCCCTGTAAATGTGCTACAATTTCCTGTTTACCACATCATTTGCCATGATTCTTTTCTTACTGTTCTGCTTCTTGTCTTTTCAGATTGATCTTGTGCAGATAAAACAAGCCTTTGTACAGATGTACCAAAAGAGCCTTTCCTCCATGATCGCAGGTGATACAAGTGGAGACTACAGAAAACTTCTGCTTGCCATTGCTGGTCAATAGGATCTGTCCTATGAGCTGGGGTTTATGTGGCCACATGGGCTGTGACTATGTCTGTACAAGAGATGTGATTTTGTGTCTTTTTGTTACGTGTCCAACACTTATAAAACCTTTTTTCCTGGGATTTGCTCATCCCAGTTAATGATCAGGAAGTAAGACATGTTAGGCATTTTAATACTTGTTCCATCGAGAAATATATTACACTTTGTACTTTAAAACATCAATTATATTATAGTTATTCCCATACTCTGCATATAGCATGAATAAATGTGTATCCTTTTGTTTTCTACCTACACTTGCGGAGTCTTGTATTTATTTTTGTACTCTTAATAAGCTCCTAGTCATCATGAGTGCATTATAATTTGTCTCTATATTAGGCCTCAATATGCAAAAAAGATCTGTGGAGCTTCAGTTGTGAGTCTCAAAACACGGGAATAGCCAGATAACCCTCCAGGGAAGGAAACCTGTTGCCAACGGGTTCCTTCCAGTGGGGAGATCACCAAACCAGTACCTGATATGTAGCCCCTTAAGCCTCACTGGGCTGCGAGTATAGGGACACAAATAGAGAAATACCAGGGTGGCTCCTTTTGCGTCAAAGTCCAACTCAGTTGCGAGTATTGCGACATGACTAGGTATTACTAAAACCACGCATCCATCCACAGACAGCTGTTTTGGGGTATTGCCCCTCATCAGTGTGAAGCAGGTTTCTGGTTTACTGGGGCAATGAAAAATATCCAATGGAGTACTCAAGCAAGAGTCTTGATTGATACATTGCCCCTTATAAAAAATTAAATATGCAAACAGGAATACGTGGAGCTTTGGTTGTGAGTCTGAAAACATGGGAATAGCCAGATATCCCTCTGTCTGTACAAGAGATGTAATTGTGTCTTTATGTATCAAACACTTCTAAAACCATTTCTCAGCCCAGTTAATTATCAGGAAGTAAGAAATTTTAGACATTTTACTACTTATTACATCGAGAAATATATTACACTTTATACTTCAAAACATTATTATTATAGTTATTCCCATACTCGGCATATAGCATGAATAAATATGTATTCTTTGTTGGTTTTCTACCTACGCTTGCTGAGTTTTGTATTTATTTTTGTACTCTTATTAAGTTCCTAGCCCTTATGAGTGCATGACATGACGGAACCACCGAGAGAGGGACCACACCCCCAGGGACAGGAAACTTGAAGCATAACTGATTAGGCCCTCCTCTCAACCTCACTGTGTTTTCCAGAGACCGGAGAGAGCCACAATTAGTGCAAAGCTTACTTTAACCTCTTAAGGACATATGACGTACCGGTACGTCATATGTCCGCACTTGCACTTCAAAGCGGGGCCGCGCGGCGGCCCCGCTTTGAAGTGCCGCGATCCCGGGTGCCGCGAGTAGCCCGGGACCGCTGCTATTAGCGGGCACGGTCTGATCGCCGTGCCCGCTAATTAGCTAATCTGAGGCAGCTGTCAAAGTTGACAGCTGCCTCCGATTACCGGAGGCAACGTTTCCCTGGTGTCTAGTGGGGGAGATCGCTCCTCCGGGACCTTGTCCCGGAGGAGCGATCTCCGTTACTGATGCCGGCCGGGGACGCGTCCAAGATGGCGCCGTCTTCGGCTCGGCACTCGTTCGTTTTCGGCTGCAGCAGCCGAAAGCAAACGAGTGCCGATCTCATGGATCTCTGCAGCATATCTATGCTGCAGAGATCTCAATGAGAGATCACAGTGTATATACTAGAAGTCCCCCAGGGGGGCTTCTAGTATATGTGTAAAAAAAAAAAAAAAAAAGTGTTGTTTATAGTAAAAAGCCCCCTCCCCTAATAAAAGTCTGAATCACCCCACTTTTCCCAGGTTTTAAATAAAAGTAAACAAATAAATAAATAAACATGTTTGGTATCGCCGCGTGCGTAATCGCCCGAACTATTTAATTAATCACATTCCTGATCTCGTACGGTAAACGGCGTCAGCGCAAAAAAATCCCAAAGTGCTAAATTGCGCATTTTTGGTCGCATCAAATCCAGAAAAAATGTAATAAAAAGCGATCAAAAAGACGTATATGGGCAATCAAGGTACCGATAGAAAGATCACATCATGGCGCAAAAAATTACACCTCGCACAGCCCCATAGACCAAAGGATAAAAGCGCTATAAGCCTGGGAATGGAGCGATTTTAAGGAACGTATATTGGTTAACAACGGTTTGAATTTTTTACAGGCCATCAGATACAATATAAGTTATACATGTTATATATCGTTTTAATCGTAACAACTTGAGGAACATGCATAACAAGTCAGTTTTACCCCAGGGCGAATGGCGTAAAAACACATTTCCCCCAAATAAAAGAAATGCGTTTTTTTTTTCAATTTCACCACACTTTGAATTTTTTTCTGGTTTCGCAGTGTACTTTATGCAAAAATTCAGCCTGTAATTGCAAAGTACAATTAGTGACGCAAAAAATAAGGGGTCATGTGGGTTTCTAGGTGGAAAAATGCAAGTGCTATGACCTTTTAAACACAAGGAGGAAAAACCGAAAACGTAAAAACGAAAATGGGCCATGTCCTTAAAGGGTTAAGAACCATCACCATTATATACTTTTTTTTTAAACTGCACACCCAAGTGTAACAAACAGTGAAAAGAAACTATATAGGGCTCCTAATGCCTAAAGTGACTCTGTACCCACAATCTGACCCCCCCAAACCACTTGTACCTTTTGGATAGCTGATTTTAATCCAAGATCTGTCCTGCGGTCCATTCCGCAGGTGATGCAGTTATTGTCATAAAAAATTACTTTTAAAATTGCACCCCTCCGTCCCTCCTCCCCACCCTCTTCATTATTAGGAATGCCACTGGAACATTTACTTCTGTTTTAACACTGCACAGGTGTCTTAATGATCCAGCCCATGTGCTGTGGTAACAACAGGTGGTGAATAGGAGGCAATCTGCCTGGAGCATTCCTAATGATGAGGGACGGAGAGGTGGTGGAAAGTTTTAAAAGTAATTTTCTATGACAATAACAGCATCACCTGCCAAACGGACCGCAGGACAGATCTTGGATTAAAAGCAGCTATCCGTAGGTACAAGCGGTTTGGGGCGTCAGATTGTGGGTACAGAGTTGCTTTAAGCCTGGACTTCTGCCCCTTCTCTAAACCCTTCTGAAGAAAATCCAGTACCTGAGCAATATTGAGTTTATGAAGATCTACCTTATCTGTCCCTAAGAAAGAGAAAAAAGCCCTTCAGATGCTAAAAAAAAAAATCTGTTACAGGTTTTCAGCTTTTTTTGTAAGATAGAAATATTGGCGTCCGAGAGGCCATGACTTTTTAGGATTACTCCTCCAAAAGCCAGGCTATTAGGTGCAGCTGTTCTGCTTCTTGATGAAAGATCGGCCTTTGAGAAAAAGTAAATCTGGACGATCCGGCAGCACCCAGGGATCTGTCACTGTCATGTATCTGAGACACGAGAATCAAGCTCTGCGTGGCCAAAAGGGGGCTTTGAGAATTAGGGCCCTATTCCACCGGACGATTATCGTTCAGATTATCGTTAAATCTTTCAAATCTAAACGATAATCGTTCGGTTGAAATGCAATTAACGACCGAACGAGAAATCGTTGATCGCTTTATAAGACCTGAATCTATTTTTATCGTTGCTCATTCGCAAAACATTCGCATTGAATAAGACGTTCACAGTAGATACGAACGCAATGGCGAAGAAAAAACTCGCAAATACGATCATAAGTAACGATTATCGTTCCATAGAAATGAGTGAACGTTTTCAGGTCTTTCGCAATAGCGGTCGTTTGAGGTAGTTAACGATTATGCGAACGATAATCGTCCGGTGGAATAGGGCCCTTACTCTAGCCCTGTCTTGTCTGATTTTCTTTAGCAATTGTGGGATTAAGGCCAGAGGAGGGAAAGCATACATTAGACTCCAGGCCAAAGCCTATGTTAGGGCATCTACTCCTAGGGGCCGGTCTGCTGGGGACAAGGAAAGGAACTGTCTCACCTGTCTTTGCCCTGATGGGAATAAATCTATGACTGGCCTCCCCCACAGATCTGATGATATTTGGAATACTGTTGGGTTTAGTCACCATTCCCATTAGAGCAGCAGATGGCGGCTGAGATATTCCGTTCTTATGTTGAGGACCCCCTTGAGGTGGACTGCTGGGAGACTCTAGATTTTTGTTCTGCAAACGAAAAAGGAGGAGTTTTTACTCACCGTAAACTCTCTTTCTCGTAGTCTTCATTGGGGGACACAGACACCATGGGTATAGGCTGCTGCCACTAGGAGGCTGACACTAAGAAAAAACAAAAAAAGTCGGCCCCTCCCAGCAGGCTATACCCGCCCACTGGCACTGAGCTAATTCAGTAGTGAAAAAGCAGTAGGAGGAGCCGAAACAAATAGAAAAACAATCCACACTCAAAATCTGAAAACACAGGCCAACAGGCAACCCTAAAACATTCAACAAAGGGTGGGTGCTGTGTCCCCCAATGAAGACTACGAGAAAGAGAGTTTATGGTGAGTAAAAACTCCTCCTTTCTCGTGCGTCTTATTGGGGGACACAGACACCATGTGACGTCCAAAAGCAGTCCCATGGGTGGGAAGACATAGAGAAGAGCTAAGAAGAGGAAGAAGCCACTGCCGCCTGCAAGACCTTGCGGCCCAGACTCGCATCGGCCGATGCAAAAGTGTCCACACGGTAGAACCTTGAAAAGGTGTGCAGTGAGGACCATGTGGCGGCCTTGCAGATTTGAAGAGCCGAGGCCCCATGACGGATCGCCCAGGAAGCCCCAACCGAACGAGTCGAGTGAGACGCAATCCGGAACGGGGGCGACTTACCCTTACTCTGGTAAGCCTGAGCGATGGCGGAGCGGACCCAGCGGGCCAGGGTTGCCTTAGACGCCGCTGATCCCTTCCGGGGACCCTCTGGAATGACGAAGAGTGAGTCCGAGTTCCGAAGAGACTTGGTCCTGGAAAGGTAGATGCGCAGGGCGCGAACGACATCCAGCGTATGGAGCGCGCGTTCCCTTGGATGAGATGGGGCTGGGCAAAAAGAGGGAAGAACAGTATCTTCGTTGAGGTGGAAAGGGGAAACCACCTTGGGCTGGAAGGAAGCCACGGGCCTAAGAACCGCCTTGTCCTGGTGCAACACCAGCAGGGGAGGACGGCACGAAAGAGCCGCCAACTCCGAAATCCGCCGGACCGACGTGACCGCCACCAAGAAAACCACCTTAAAGGACAAGATGGCCAAAGGCACATCTCGGAGGGGCTCAAACGGAGGAGACTGCAGAGCATCCAGGACCAGGTTCAGATCCCACGGGGGAACTGGGTGCCGATAAGGAGGTGCAACGTGCGCCACCCCCTGGAGAAAAACCCTGACTTGGGGTACCGACGCCAAGGGCCTCTGGAAGAAAACTGAAAGGGCGGAGACCTGGACCTTAAGAGAGCTCAGGGATAAGCCAGAGTCCAGGCCTGCTTGGAGGAAGGCAAGGAGCCGTGCTAGAGAGAACGAAAGCGGTGGCGCAGAACAGGTTTCGCAATGACGGAGGTAAGCCCTTCAACAACGATAATAAACCTTAGCCGACGCAGGTTTCCGGGCCTTAATCATGGTCCTGATGACCGCATCAGAGAAACCGCGTGCTTTCAAAATCCAGGTTTCAATAGCCACGCCGTCAAACGTAGCGTGGCTAAACGCGGGTGGCAGAGTGGTCCTTGAGTGAGAAGATCTGGCCGGTCTGGTAGACGCCAGGGGACGTCGGCGGCGAGATTCACGAGATCCGTGTACCAGGCGCGCCGCGGCCAGTCCGGGGCCACGAGGATCACCGGAACTCCCTCCAATTTTATTTTTCTCACCACCCGCGGCAGAAGCGGGAGAGGAGGAAAGATGTAAGGGAGGCTGAACCGATGCCAGGGAATTACCAAGGCATCCGAGGCCAGAGCCAGAGGGTCCCGCGTCCGGCAGACGAACTTCGGCAGTCTGTGGTTGAAGCGAGACGCCATCAGATCCACATCCGGTGTTCCCCACCTGCGACAGATCTGGGAGAACACCTCTGGATGCAGGGACCATTCCCCTGGATCCACACGTGCACGCCATCCAATTGTCCACTCCCGGGATGTGGACAGCGGACAAGGCAAGCACGGTTTCCTCCGCCTAGGAGAGGATCAGCGCCACTTCCATCATGGCGGCCTTGCTGCGGGTCCCGCCCTGATGATTCACATAAGCCACAGCCGTGGCGTTGTCCGTCTGCACCCGAACGGGGAGACCGCGGAGCTGTGCCTGCCAGTGCAGAAGGGAGAGACGAATCGCCCTCAGCTCGAGGATGTTGATGGGGAGGCAAGCTTCCTCGGACGACCAGGTTCCTTGAACAGTCAGATCGTTCCAAACCCCTCCCCAGCCCTGCAGGCTGGCATCGGTGGTCACGATCTGCCAATGAATGGGGAGAAAGGAGCGACCCAGAGAGAGGCTCGGAGACCGCAGCCACCACTGAAGGTCTCGACGAGGGCGAGCCGGTATTTTCACCCTCCGATCTAGGGAGGGGAGCGACTTGTCCCACCGTGACAGCAGGAAGAGCTGCAGCGGACGGGAATGAAACTGGGCAAAAAGGATTGCCTCCATTGACGCCACCATCTTCCCCAGAACCCTCATACAGGAACGTATGGACCCTGGGCGGCGGCTGCAAAGAGCTCTGACGTCGGCCTGAAGGGACTGCAACTTCTCCGCTGGAAGGAAAACGCGTGCGTGTATTGAATCCAAGCGCATTCCCAGAAACACAATGGACTGGGCAGGGATCAAGGAGGACTTGGGGTGGTTGATCAGCCAACCGAAGCGTGAGAGTGTCTCCAGGGTGATATGGAGGCTCTCCAAGTTCTGGTCCTCGGACGGGGCTTTGACGAGTATGTCGTCCAAGTAAGGGGTTACTGAGATACCTCGAGCCCGAAGAAGGGCCATGACAGGCGCCATGGTCTTTGTAAAGACCCGCGGGGCCGAAGCCAGGCCGAACGGGAGAGCTACGAACTGATAATGCTCTTCCCCTACTGCAAAGCGCAGGAAACGTTGATGAGGAGGGAAAATCGGCACGTGAAGATACGCGTCCTGAATATCCACCGAAGAGAGAAACTCGCCCGGCTCCAGAGATGCGATCACAGAGCGCAGGGACTCCATCCGGAAATGAGATAGTCGGACATGACGATTCAGACGTTTGAGGTCTAAAATCGGGCGTACCGAACCGTCCTTCTTCGGGACCACGAACAGGTTTGAATAAAACCCGCGGAACCGTTGAAGAGGAGGGACGGGAACAATCACTCCTTTTGAGAGGAGCGAAGGGATGGCCTGGGAAAAACCGGCCGCCAGGGCAGGAGACCTGGGGGGCCGAGAAAGGAAAAAACGATTGCGGGGAACGGAAACGAACTCGATCTTGTAACCTTGTGAAACCACTTCCCGCACCCAAGCGTCCTGAACATGAGCCAGCCAGACCTCCTGGAACAACAGGAGGCGGCCGCCCACCTGAGAGCCGGGCGGGGGAAAACCTTCAGGAGGAGGAAGGCTTGGAGGTGCCAGGCTTAAAGGGAGGGCGGGAGGCGGCGGATCTCGCCTGCCAGGAAGAACGGTTCTTGGAGAAACCGGACCTTTTGTTCTGAGGGGCCGCAGATTTCACGGAGCGAGACGGTGGAAGCGACCGAAAGGAACGAAAGGAACCTGGCTTGCGACGGGAATCCTGACGCTTGGGGCGTTGCTGGGGAAGATTGGTACTCTTCCCCCCCGTGGCATCAGAAATTATCTCATCCAGACGTTTCCCGAAGAGACGAGAGCCAGCAAAAGGAAGGCTGGTGAGGGAACGCTTGGAAGCGTTGTCAGCCCGCCACTCACAAAGCCACAGAGACCGGCGGATGGCTACAATATTGGCTGACGCAAAAGTCGAGCAGGCTGCAGCGTCCAGAGAAGCAGAGCAGAGGTATTGAGCCGCGTCCTGAATCTGTTGGGCGAGATCTGCTAAGTCCTCGGCCGATGTCCAAGAAATAAGACCGTCCCTCAGTTGCTTAGCCCACACAGAAATTGATTTAGACACCCAAGTGGAAGCAAGTGTGGGTAGGAGAGAGGAGCCGGAGGCCTCGAAAGTTGACCTAGCTAAGGACTCAGTGCGTCTGTCAGTGGAATCCTTAAGGGACGACGCATTGTCCAGCGGAAGAGTCGTGACCTTGGTCAAACGAGAAATCGGGGGATCCACTGAGGGTGGACCTGACCAGCGAGCCACAAGGTCCTGAGGAAAAGGATAAAGAACCAACAAGTGTTTCGGTTTTGAGAAACGCTTGTCTGGGGTCTTCCAAAATTTGGAAAACAGGTCATCAAATTCCTTGTGACTGGGGAAAGTGCTACGGACACGGCGGCCGCTTTTATGGAAAAAGACCTCATCAGAGGGCGATGGGTCCGGTGAATCCTTCAACTGGAAAGTATCGCGGACTGCGGCCACAAGGCTGTCCACAGTGGAAGCCATGGGTGAAACATCCTCAGTATCAGAGTTGAGTGACAACTCAGAATCCGACGGATCTCCAGGCGAATGGGAACGCCTGGTAGGAGAGGGATGCGTAGGGGCCAGGCTGGTTCGGGGGGAGCCAGAAGAAGATCGAGACGAGGCACGGCGAAGGCGGGAGCGGCTCCTGCCGGGGGGGACGCTAAAGGCCGCTGGACGGGACTGGGGAGGCGCAGAGAAAGAAGCAGACAGGCGATCAAGAGCGGCCGCCACCGACTGAGACAACTGAGCCATCTGCGACACTGACTGGCAGAGGGAGCGCGCCCAGGCCGGGGCAGACTCCGGGGGGGGGGGGGGTCCTGAGCAGGATCCATGGAGAGAGACAAGCTGGACTGCATGGAACAGGCAGCGCAGAGGGGCTGAGAGTGGCCAGAAGCAGATTTAGTGTTACAAGACGTACAGAAATAGTAGGTAACAGAGGAAGGAGGAGGGTGCTGGCGGCGTGTGGAATCAGACCTTGAGTCAGACATAATGCCAATCAAGAGAGCAATGAAATCTATAAATATATATAATATATATATATATATATATATATATATATATATATATATATATATATACAATTATATAGTAGGAAAAAAACAGCCAGCTAGTGTGCTCCTTCAGAATACAGCTGTTGGAGGCTGAAGCAACCAGGCCTGCAGAATAACAGAATACACACAGTGTATTACTCAGAGGAAAACAGAAAGAAAACAGGCAAAACTAGTCCCAGAGCTTACCAGGAACAAAGATCAGAAAATGGCAGAGGTCCGATCAGGGCGCAGGGGCTGCTGAGGGAGGCTGGGGGTTGTAATCCCCCGACTGAGATCTCCCGAGGCGCTGCGCAGTCTGTAGGCTGCCGCACCGACCGGGCCGTACGGATGACGCGCTACGTGCGTGGTGACGTCAGGCGCTGGCCCGCGCGGGAGAAAAGACCGCGCGCAGGAAATACAAAACAACCCAGGGGATGGGAAGAGGAATGGCGCTTGCGCACAGATCCGAGACCGCGAACCGGAAGTCACGGGCCGTAAACCGGAAGTCGCGGTCCGGACAGAAAAAAGGGAGGCCCCGCACCCGGACCTTAACACCGGCATCCGCACCACCCCCACATGCGGTGAACGGAACAGAGGACCGGAACACCGCAGGGGCTGAAAAAAGGGCACAGGGGACCCGGAAGCTAGAGGTGCCTGGGGAAGGGGCGGCGGGCAGACAGATAGACCACCACAGGAGGGGACCGCGGGACCTGAATAGACCCTGAGAGAGGAGAGAAGCGCAGGGAAGGCATATACTTACCCCCGACGCTGTCTCATCTCCTCCAGTGATCTTCTGCCGGCACTGTGCCGCGCTGCCGCGCTCAACTTTGGTAGGCTGGGCGGGCAGGGGCTGGCGGAGCAAGTCCGCATGAAGGAGCAACAGACAGCAGAGCTAGTCTGTGTCCTGGGCGCTGGGTCCGGCCGGTGGCAACCTAGGGTAAACAGCCCCTTTCCAGTTAGGTTCTGTGCCCTGGATGCATAAGGGGGGATCAGGGTGAGTCTTTGGTGACCCACCGTGCCCCGACCTGTAAGGAAGAAAAAAATTAGTAATCCTAAGCAAAACAAGCAGAAACTGGTCTGGAGTAACCAGACCTGCGTCTGCCTCCTACTGACACTAAGCTAAACTGAATTAGCTCAGTGCCAGTGGGCGGGTATAGCCTGCTGGGAGGGGCCGACTTTTTTTGTTTTTTCTTAGTGTCAGCCTCCTAGTGGCAGCAGCCTATACCCATGGTGTCTGTGTCCCCCAATAAGACGCACGAGAAAATGTGATAAGACAGGTCCAACAATGATGAGCTTCTAGTAGTACTCTGTCTTGTTATAATCGATAATGCAGTAAAATTATCTGAAAATTTTTTTAACCTTAGAGGCCTGATACATAATCCTAAACTGCTGTAAAGGCAAAATAGATGGCTGCTAATTCTTTAAAGTTAGAAGACTCATTAAGTATTCTTCGTCCCAGGCACCCTGAAAGTTAAAGTGATTGAGGTGAGCTCCCCAGCCTGAAGGGCTAGCGTCTGTAGTGATGACCTCTGGGGAGGAGATAGACCTGACTCAGACCTGAAGAGAGGTTAGATCTAGATAACCACCATGACAAACTTTCAAGAGTATCTTTAGGGTATATTCACACACAGCGGGGGAGCAGGAGGGGTTAAGGGCGGTATAATTACATACTCGCTGCGGTCGTTTAGACCGCAGCAAGAATGTAGTGTATGGGAACTTCCAGGACCTGCCGGGCTCGCAGCGAGAATCTCGCTGCGCGCCCGTCCGTGTGAATATACCCTTAGACAGAGTGATCTTCCTGTTTAGTCCTCTTGGAGACCCATCCCATGCCTTCAATAACTATGATTGTAATGGTCTGGAATGTATTTGAGCCCATGGGACTGTGGGGATGGCTGCCATGAATAATCCCAAAAGCAACATAACCTTTCTTATTGACGTCACTGGATTTTGTAAGAGACAGAGTGTAACCCAAAGATCATTTCTACCAATAGAGTAGAAAAGTTGGAGAGTTGAGTCTAATTCCCAGAAATAGCTTCTTTTCTGGGATTGAGGAGGATTTCTCGAGATTCACTATCCACCCTAGTTTCTAGGGTGGCTAAAGTCATCTCCAACAACACTGAAAGCTTTTCTCTTGACTCTGCCACCAACAAGAAGTTGTCCAGGTATGGAATGAAGAGGCCTTCTTCCTCTCATGTGGGCTGCCATCTCTGCCACTATTTTGGTTAATACATGTGGAGCAATGGATATGGCAAATGGCAGGGACCTGAACTGTAGACAGAGCAGAGAGTTGTTGATCCAAATGGCTAATCTTGGGAATTTTCAGGTCTATTGACGCCATAAAACAGTTTTGACAGAGCAAGTTTAAAGTACTTTTTATCATTTCCATCTTGAAGCTTTAATATTTTAGGAATAGGTTTAGAGGTTTGAGATGAATGATTCTGTAACTCTTGTACAGTTCCTGCACCAGGAACAGTGTGAAGTAAAACCCCTGACCTCTTTCTGCTTATGGGACAAAGACTTCCTTTACCAGAAGTGGCCTCTAGTGACATCTGCCTCCTTAATCCTGAGTGACTTTTTGTCACTACGAAGCGAGTGGTAGGCAGGAAGACAAAATCTAAACAAACGCCATTTTGAATGGACTGAAACACAGAGGAGTTTCTGCAAATCATCTTCCACTCCTGGGCGAAATGGCGTCACTACCCCCCACTCGCAGCATGGCGTCACTGGGAGGAGGACTTTTTCGTTGGCTTAGATTTCTGGGAGAACATATATGCTCTGGATTTATTGAACCCCCTACCTTTACTGGATCTATCTTTGCCCTTTTTCTGAAATGTATCCTTTCCTTGGCCATGAAAGGACTGGTACTGTTTCCCCTGAAAACGAGAGGGGAAAACCCTTCTTTTTATTTGCTGCTTTATCCAAGAGGCCATCTAGAACTGGTCCAAACAGTTAATTTCCCTCACAGGGGATGGAACATAGTTTGGCCTTAGAAGCTGAATCCCCAAGCCAGTTTTTTAGCCACAAGGCTCTACGAGCGGAGTTGGATAGAGCTGCTGAACGACCTGAAAACCTAAGCGCATCAGCAGATGCATCTGCTAAAAAGGTGACAGATTTCTTTAGCAAGGGTAACGAGGAAAGAACCTTTTCTCTAGATTCCTCAGATCGTAGACCTTCCTCTAACTGAGATAGCCAAACCATCATTGATCTTGCTACACAAGTTCTTGCAATGTAGCTGCCTCCCAGGATTTCTTAAGAAAATCTTCTGGGTTTTTTTTGTTTTTTGTTTTTTTATCCATAGGGTCCTTAAGTGCCCCCATGTCTTCAAAAGGTGAAGAACCCTTATGAGAAACCTTAGCTATAGAGACATCTATCTTTTTTTTTTTAATAAAGTTTTATTTCCATTTTCATTGTTTTGTAGAGGGCAACACAAAACACAAACAATCTATTGTCATGGAGTATAACCAGGTCCATGACCCATAAACAATAAAGTATAAATTAAACAGAAAAAAGGTGCAAGTGTCCATAACCTATCCGATAGTCCAAGAGAAAAAGGGGTCACGGAATGCGACCGCGGGCCATCCAAGTCCTGGGGTGGTAGAATAATAAGACAATACCTGGGGAACGTAAAAGTTAGTCAGCTATCACAATATCCACATAGCTATCCGTATGGAGACTCCTGTTATCAGCCCGGCCAGCAGGAGACAGCCTCGGGGATCCCAGAGTATCAGCTAAATCACTTCTGCAGTACCATTCAGTGGATCTAAAAGGGTATACAAGATCCCTTATCTCTTGTGGTTGGAAGTGAGATTCTATAAATGACTTCCAGCGTTTAAAGAACTTCTTAGTTCCCTGATTTTTGTGTCTTTCTGCATATACTCTGTCCACTCCAAGAAGGAGTTTCAATTGAGAGACCAACATGGGAATACCCGGGACTGCCTCCGCCAACCAAACCTGGAACAGGCATCGCAAAGCTACATGTAGTACTACGTGTACCATTTCAGGTATTGCCACTGCGTCCCCTTCAACCTCTGGTGGCCTGAGTTGGTGGAAGAGGAACGCTTGAGGGGCTTCCGGAACCCTGACTTCCCAATGTAGCAATATATAGTCTGCCACTTCCCTCCAGTATGACCGAGAATGAGCGCATTCCCACACCCCATGCCATAGATTTGTGAGAGGCTGCTTGCATTTCGGGCATGCAATGATCCTGTCAGGAAAGGTAGGTGAAGGGGGAATATTAAACCCATACAAGGCTGTATGAGCCAGTTTAAAATAGGTCTCTCGCCATCGCTCATTAATGATACATCCCCTGACTATGTGCCATCCCCTTAAGATAACCTCCTGGATCTGAGCATCCCCCGTCCATCTTACCCATGTGGGGAAGAGTGCTTTAGTATCAATTTTAAGGAACCCATTGCGAAAGGCGTTATAGAGACCAGAGACAGACGCTTTGTGCGGCGTCTCGCCTATGATGTTATCGAGGGTATGGTCCTATGACTCCACAGTCAGATCCCGTAGCCTAGCAGAGCAAAAGGAGTGTAGTTGGTTAATGTAGAGAAAATGGGTGGGGGGGGAGGTCAAACTTCACAGAAATTTCCCGTGGGGTGAGTCATCTCATAGTAGTAGGGTTCATTATTGCGCCTGCAGACTTCAGACCTTTATCCCTCCACACCTGTCCCCATGTCGGGTTGCCTCCCCATGGCGTCTCTGGATGACCAAAGAGGGGCATGCGCTTGGATAACAGAAAGGGAACCTTAAATATCTTACGTAGTTCTCTCCAAGCCATTATGGTGTCCCGCAGTACTATAGAGCTCTTAACTTCCGTCGGTAACTTCAGTATCGAAGTGTGTAAAAGGGCCACCGGATGCCATGGGAAGGCAAGAGCCTTTTCCAATGCTACATTGGAGTTGAATGAGGTATTGTGGACCCAGTCAAGAACATGTCTGAAAAGACAAACAATATTGTAGCCCCTTACATTTGGGAAATTGAGTCCCCCTTCGGGTTTGCACAGTGCCAATTTCTGGAATGCTATTCTAGGGCGTTTCCCCGCACATATGAATTTGGAGAACGCCTGGCGCACACGGGTGACGTCTGTATGTTTAAGGAGGAGTGGCAGGGTCTGCAGCGGATACAACAATCTGGCAAAACTAACCATCTTCACTAAATGACAGCGGCCCAGAAATGCCAGAGGAAGATGGGCCCATCGCTGTAGTTCAGTTGTAATCTTATGGAACAGAGGGGGATAGTTTAGCCTATATAGGGAGTCAGGGGTTTTACCTATTTTTATGCCTAGATAAGTGATATGAGAGGACGCTATTTTAATTGGTAAATGGCATATGGTCTGAAGCCACCTGGGGGGAGTTAAGCCCAGCGGGAGAAGGTCACTTTTGGCTGTGTTAATTCTATATCCAGATATTTTCCCATAGTCTTCCAGAAAGGACAGAATGCGTGGAATACTATCTTGTGGGTTATTGAGAAATAGAAGAATGTCATCTGCAAATAGGGTAAGCCGAACCATGTGAGATCCCACCTTGATCCCTTCATACAGTGAGGAGTCATCCAAGTGTCTCGCCAATGGCTCGATCGCCAGATCGAACAGCAGGGGAGACAGAGGACACCCCTGACGTGTCCCCCTATATAACTGTATTGGGGCCGACAATAAGCCAGAGGTATGAACTCTTGCCTGGGGATCACTATAGAGGCCGCCTAGAAATCCCCTCACCCTGCCCTGTATCCCAAATTTCTCGAGCACCGCCCACAGACAGTCCCAACGGACACTATCGAAAGCTTTCTCCGCGTCTAACGCCACTAAGGCTGGAGCTTCACCTGGCTGTGGGCGGTGCCGCACCCTGTCCAAAACTGTTAATACTTTCCTAATATTAGTCACTGCTGACCTATTTCTGACAAATCCTACCTGTGTATCCTTCACCAGATCTGGCAAAAAGTCAGCCAGTCTATCTGCTAGGATTTTTGTTAGTAACTTAATATCATTATTTATTAGCGAAATGGGCCTATAAGACGCCGGATCTTGTGGTTCCTTACCAGGTTTAGGGATTACTTTAATGTACGCCATTTTAGCCCCCAACGGAACAGACCCAGTTGCTAGCATGTCATTAAAGTGGTTAGTGAGGCTCGGTGTGACCTGGTCTACTAGGGCCTTGAAAAATTCTCCGGTGTAACTGTCGGGTCCGGGGGCCTTGCCAATGTGAGCTGCTTTGATCACTCTGCGGACCTCAGCCTCTGATACTTCCGCATTAAGGGTCTCACATTGTTCATCTGATAAAGAAGGCAAGTCAATGTCCCTCAGAAAGGATGACAAGGGCCCCGGGTCCGAGGGGGGAGAGGCATAGAGGTTGGCATAATAATCCTCCAATACCCCCCACCAGCCTAGCCAACAAACGTCCTGCCTTGTTGCCGAACCTGAAGTATTCAGCTTCAGTGTGGGACCGATATATATTTTCCCTTCGTTCCAACCATAATTCATAATCCCCTCGGGATTTCTGCCAGGCTTCTCTATTATTGTGTGAGGGGTCCTGGAGAAAAGCCGTATAGGACTGGCGTAATTTGTCACTTGCATTTTTATAGTGAGAAGCAGTGCGTTTTCTCAGGGCTGTGACATGTGATATTAGTCTACCCCGCAGAACCGATTTAGCCGCTTCCCAGAACAACTGAGGAGTAGATTTGTGTTGTGAGTTATGATAATCGTATTCGGTCCACCACCCCCTGACCACCTCTATAAAGGACTCATCATTCATAAGGAAAGATGGGAACCCCCAGATATAATCCAGACCTACTGGGTTAGATGCATAGTTTCAAAACAACTGGTGTGTGATCAGAGATGATGAGATCCTTATGTTCCACCCACTGTAGTCTGCGTATCGCTAAGGGGCTAAGGAAAGTGTAGTCTATACATGACCACGATTGGTGGGAGTGAGAAAAATGTGTAAAGTCTCTCTCATCTGGATGTGTGAAGCGCCAGGCATCCTCCAAACCCACCTGCTCTAAAAAGCCGGATAAAACCTTATCCCTCGCACGAGGCGCTACGCTCCCCTGGCCCTTTCTATCCTCACTAGAGTTCAGTACTGTATTGAGGTCCCCCCCCTAAAACTTTCCACGGGGTGGGGTCTGCACTCACTCTGAGGGCCAGGTCAGAG
This sequence comes from Dendropsophus ebraccatus, assembly GCF_027789765.1. Lineage (NCBI taxonomy): Eukaryota > Metazoa > Chordata > Amphibia > Anura > Hylidae > Dendropsophus > Dendropsophus ebraccatus. Next base: position 57,110,316 of record NC_091461.1, read on the forward strand.
AAAAACAAATGATTTTCCCCGTTAGGGGCATAGATATTATAAACACTATACATCTCTCCCTGATGTTCCAGGAGCAGGTGAGACACTCTGCCTTCGTCATTGTGCTCGTGGGAGACCAGGGAAAACGCAAAGGACGTATGGAGCAATGTTATGACTCCCGCTTTACCCTCTACCGAGGGGGATCCAGACACCGTGCTGACCCATAGCCGCTGCATCCTCCTCCAGGTGGGTCTCTTGCAGTAAGACTATATCTGGGTGAAAGCGCTTCAAGTAACGTAATATTTTAATGCATTTATTGGGCGATTTTAACCCCTTCACATTCCAAGTCACTATGGTAGGCATGGTAGATCACTACATAAGGGCACAATGGATAGGCGCTTCAGGAGATAGGTCAGCACAGCGATCAGACCCCCCCTACTGAACAATGTTAGAAGTATCCACGATCTCCCGTGACCCCACGCCCTCCCCCTGACATGACCATGTTCACTGATGCACCAACAACACAAATTAACCCAACTAGACAAACAGTACATTAAAACAAGACTCAGAAGGAGTGCTGGCTGTAACTGCAGCCTCCCCATTTTGGAGTAATGGACTTCTCTTTTTTCAGACAGGTGGCTCACTACCGGGAGACACGAGATAATAACTGGTATAACGAACACTTATCAGGTGTAGGGGGGTATACCCAACAATCTAGCATAAGGCACACAGTGCAAGAAATGGATTCTGGTACATCGAGCCACTGCAGAGCTAAACCATGAATTCAGGAAATTGCCAGAGATAAAGGATGGTCTCATGTATGGCCGTCTCTACTTGCATGTCCTTCTCGTGGACGACAACAGAGGGGCCCTTTCATTCGGTCAGTCCAGGGATGGTGATCGGGAGCGCTGCAACCTCTGGGACCGCGAGGGTCCATCCCTCCGTCTCTCCCTTCCTCTGGATGGCACATTGGAACTCCTGGGAGAAGTGCCCCTCGGCGATCTTGCTCTCGGTGGTGATTTGCGGGAGGTCTGTGGCCTAGGGCGGGAGTTAGGTGATAGGGATCTTAGTGAATCCAGGGCTGCTTCCGCCTTCCTGGGCGATGAGTAGGAGGAAATTGAGCCGTCTCTGTGAAACACCCGGAGTAATGCGGGGTATTGAAGCTGAAACCTCCTGTTCGCCTTGTATAGCTCCGTACATACATTGCTGAAGGCTTTTCGCCTTTTAGTGACCTCCGCGGAGAAATCTTCAAATATAAGTAGTCGCATGCCATTTACTTCTAGGGGTCGCGTGCGTTTTCTGTAAGATCTTAGCCAGGCCATCTTATCATTGTAGTCCAAGAGGCGTAGGATCACCTGTCTTGGTCTATTGTTAAGCTGGCTGCTGGTCTCCCCCCTCATCTGTGGGTTGGGGCCCAGGCGATGGACTCTTTCTATGCGACAGGCATGGGGCATGTTCAGGGCCTTAGGAATGTCTCTTTCACAGAATGACTGCAGGTCACTGGTAGAAACTTTCTCACTGATACCCACAACTCTCAAATTATTTCTTCGTGACCGATTTTCAAGGTCGTCCATTTTGTCCAGTAATCGTTCTCATCCTCTAAAGAGGAGACCCTTTGCTCGACTGCAGTGATTCTGTCAGCATTGTCTTTCACCTCAGCCTGGATCTTTGTGAGGGAAAACCGGAGCGCCTCCTCCAGGGTCCGTTGGATATCAGGGGTAATGTGGCTGGTGACTGCTGCTGCCAATGCGGCAAAATCTATGGGCCCCGATCCCTGCTGCATACGGGACATGACCTCCCTGTCAAGCTGTGTGTCTGCAGCGTCCGCGGCGCCGTCTGTAGCCGGCAGTTTTGTGGCACTTCTGAGAATGTACCGGTCCATACGTGTCTCCAGCAGCTCCCCCGGTACGTTCTCCTGCTGATGTGCTCGGTCGGTCGCCGGTACGGCTGTTCTGTGCGGGTAGCGTGCCTGTGGGTCCCGGGAGCTCTGCCTCAGCACATGCTGCCTGGCCGCACCGGAACGGGAAGTCCGCGAGACATCTATCTTGGGGGGGGGGTCTATCCCAGGATGGATTTTCAGTATCCTCAAAAGGATATTTCTCCTTGACAGCTGGAGGCAAAAAAAACCCTTTTATCTGGTTTGCTCCATTCCTTAAACCCCTTAAGGTCTGAGCCTATTTTAATTTTTTCACCTACAGACCCACATTGGCCCAGACTTCATGTTTTGTATAAAAACAAGCTGCAAAACCGCTGCAAAAAAATTTTCACTCTATGGTAAAACTGACATGTTATATATGTTCCTCAAGTTGTTTCGATTACAACAGTATGTAACTTATATAACTTTTTTTTTTTTTCCAAAGAATTTATTTAACATTTCACAAATACAATAAAACAATACACACGTTGGTGAATTAGAAAGATGTGACAGTAATACACAATACAAAAGCAACTCCCACACAGTGCACATGGCAGTATCTAATTTTACCTAGGAGCAGGATAAACTGTGACTACCTGGGGAAAGCCAGAAGTAGCAGATACATATCCAACCACCAACAAACAAACAGATAGACAAGACATATAAACAGACAACATCCACCCTACACATTCATACTCCCATAGTATCCGGGAACTTGTATAACTTTTATTTGATAGCTTTTAAAAAATGTAAAAAAATTTTAAAAAATGCACTGTTATCCTTTGGTCTATGGGGCTGTGTGAGGTGTCATTTGTTGCGCCATGATCTGTACTTTCTATCGGTACCTTGTTTGCGTATATGCAACCTTTTGATCGCTTTTTATTACAATTTTTCTGGATTTGATGCAACCAAAAATGCGAAATTTTGCACTTTGAAATACTTTTGTGCTTATGCAGTTTACTGTGCAAGATCAGGGATGGGATAATTTAATAGTTTTGCCGATTACGCAAGCGGCGATTCAAATATATTTATTTTTATCAAATGGGAAAAGGGGGTGATTTGGATTTAATAATATCCTTAACTGAAATAGATTAGCGTGCACTGACGGAACTTCAGCAGCAATCATTTTAGCTATGCGCTGTTCGCAAGTTGGTTTATCATAATCAGAACTAAGCCTTCCCCTGAAAAGTCTGCACTCTTTATGACAGGAAGATCTAGATCTAATGTAAGACTCATCCGGATATATCTATAAAGCGACAAGAAAAAAAGAGAAAACCAAAAATCCTATTAGGGCTATAGATACATAAGCGCAGATTATCTTACCACCCCCATCGGGGGAGAAGAGACTCAGTACCCGGCTTGAGGCAGGAGCACCAGAGGATTCCTTCCTTGCCTCGCTGCTGGAAGTCCTGGCTGTAACCAACAGGTTTGCCTTGAGTATGCTGGCCAACTGTCCCACCACACACTTCCTTCTGGCATTCACAGTCTTCTAAAAGCGCCTATGCTATCACTTCCCTTACGTCCACAGCGGCACAATTGGGGGTTAATTGCCCCTGTGAGCTTAGGCAGGACAAAAAGAATTTTTAATAGTAAAATAGAAATAGTTTAATAACATAATGGATCTGGCCCCTCCCCTTGGAGTATAAGAGGAAGCCAGCCCCCCACTACTGTGAGTTTTATTTTGTCCTGAGTATAGGCAGGACATTTTTCTTTCCCTCCCTCCACCCTTACCTTTTTCTCTTGTCTGTCAGCCTAGGACGCCGGTTCGGAGATGGGGAGCGCGATGCGTTCCACGGTCCATGTTACCGAAGGTGACGCGTCTGACGTCACTTCCGGTCCGACTAGGAATCCGAATTCAGCATCTGGAGCTCAAAGAGCTCCGGGTTGTTGGAGGGCAGGCTCAACCAGGTTGGGCATTATCTCCTCTTACCTCCCGTCTCCCTCTTCTGCTGGAGACGCCGGTTCGGCGGTGGAACGCAGATGCGTTCCACGGCCGCAATACCGGAAGTGACGCGTGTGACGTCATTTCCGGACCGCCCGGCGTCTGGACTCAGCATCAGAGGGCAGGATCAGCCAGGTAGGGGGCGTGTATTCTCTGCGGGGGGAGGGGGTGGACTTTTGGCGCCATTTCTTGTTTATAAGCAGCTCAGAAAGACACATTCTTGCTGTCTGCTGAGCCAAGCTATTGAGTTCTTTTTAGCTTTCAGCATGGAAGAATCAGGACGCAAGGCACCTGCTAAAAAGCATCATCTCACCTGCAGGCACTGTGGTGTGTATACTTGAATCTTGACCGCAGTATACCAGTATATGTACTAAGTACTGATGTTTTTGCAGATATCCCTCTTCCGGATGATTCGGAATTTACCACCTGTCTAGCCTGCAGACCCAAGATCCAGGATAAGGAGGAACCTTCTATCCAGGACGTAGTCATCTGGGTTAGTGACTTGGTTAAGTCCTCTGTGGATGGTCTCAGAGCCTCCCTCACCCAGACAAGGTAGTGCGGCATCTGCTGAGATAAGATCCTTTTCTCTTATTATAAGACTCATACCCTTCCTTTTTCTAGGAAGAGACCCAGGAGAGATGATGAGGCTTCCTCTTCATTTACAGAAGAAGGCTACAAGATCCTGGATGAGGTGTATTCCTCTGATTCTGAAACTGAGAAGAGAAAAAAGGAGAAATTTCTCTTCAATCCTGACAGAATCTCCAAGTTGGTCAAATATGTCAAGATGGCCAACCAGCCTGAGGAATCTTCTTCAGGCAAGAACAGAGCATTCAGGATGGATGAGTTTATTTCGGATCTCATAAAATCCGAGTGGAAGAAGCCTGACAAGGCTCCGGCCATAGGGAAGAGATTTTGGTCTCTTTTTCCTATCAACGAGGAACAATCTAGTTCCTGGATAGAGCCACCTAAGGTGGATGTGGCAATTTCAAAGATATCTAGGAATATTCTGGTCCCGGGGGATGACGGTTCAAGCTTAAGAGACCCCATGGACCGCCGTATAGAGGCAACTCTTAAAATAGTTTATACCACAGCAGCGGGACAAAGTGCTATTGCCATAGCCAATCACAAGGTTTCATTAGCCCTTAGAAAGTGGCTACAAAAGATCCAGGAGGATATAGATGCTGGGGTCGCCAGAGATGAAATTCTTGATTCTTTTTAAGAGGTGAATCTCGCTACACAGTATATCGCGGACTCAGCCACTCACCAGGCTAGGTTAGCAGCTAGGTCTATTGCTTTGTCCACT